>NC_091479.1:14277304-14588971 GCF_036971445.1 Narcine bancroftii | reverse complement strand
CCATGTGCATAAGTGGGAGATGGAGGTCAATGTACAGATTATTGTCATCTCCATATATTGGAGAAGGAGTTCAATGTACAGATTATTGTCGAATCCATAAGTAGGAGATGGAGGTCACTGTACAGATTATTGTCATGTCCATAAGTAGGAGGGAGGCTCAATGTTCAGATTATTGTCATGTCCATTAGTAAGACGTTGAGGTCATTGTACAGATTATTGTCATATCCATAAGTAGGAGGTGGAGGTCAATGTACAGATTATTGTCATGTGCATAAGTGGGAGGTGGAGGTCAATGTACTGATTATTGTCATGTCCATAAGTAGGAGATGGAGGTCAATATTCAGATTATGGTCTTCAATAAGTCGGAGATGGAGGTCACTGTACAATATTACTGTCCTGTTCATAAGTAGGAAGTGGAGGTCTTTGTACAGATTATTATCATGTCCATAAGTAGTAGATGGAGGTCAATGTAACAAATTATTGTCATGTCCATAAGTAGGAGGTGGAGGTCAATGTACAGATTATTCTTGTGTCCATAAGTAGGAGATGGAGGTCAATGTACAAATTATTGTCATGTCCTTAAGGAGGAGGTGGAGGTCAATGTACTTGATTATCGTCATGTGCATAAGTGGGAGATGGAGGTCAATGTACAGATTATTGTCATGTCCATAACTTGAAGGGGGATGTCAAGGAACAGATTATTATCATGTCCATAAGTAGGAGGTGGAGGTCAATGTACAGATTCTTGTCATGTCTATAAGTAGGACATGTTGGTCAAATTACAGATTATTGTCATGTCCAAAACTACGAGGTGGAGGACAATGTACAGATTATCGTCATGTCCATAAGTAGGAGGTGGAGGTCAATGTACAGATTATTGTCATGTCCATAAGTAGGAGCTGGAGGTCAATGTATAGATTATTGTCATGTGCATAAGTGGGAGAAGTAGGTCAATGTACAGATTATTCTCATGTCCATAAGTAGGAGGTGGAGGTCAATGTACAGATTATTCTTGTGTACATAAGTAGGAGATGGAGGTCAATGTACAAATTATTGTCATGTCCTTAAGGAGGAGGTGGAGGTCAATGTACTTGATAATCGTCATGTGCATAAGTGGGAGATGGAGGTCAATGTACAGATTATTGTCATGTCCATAACTTGAAGGGGGATGTCAAGGTACAGATTATTGTTATGTCGATAAGTAGGAGGTGGAGGTCAATGTACAGATTATTGTCATGTCCATAAGTAGGAGCTGGAGGTCAAATTACAGATTATTGTCATGTCCAAAACTACGAGGTGGAGGTCAATGTACATATTATCGTCATGTCCATAAGTAGGAGGTGGAGGTCAATGTACAGATTATTGTCAAGTCCATAAGTAGGAGCTGGAGGTCAATGTATAGATTATTGTCATGTGCATAAGTGGGAGAAGTAGGTCAATGTACAGATTATTCTCATGTCCATAAGTAGGAGGTGGAGGTCAATGTACAGATTATTGTCATGTCCATAAGTAGGAGGTGGAGGTTAAGGTACTAGATTATTGTCATGTCCATTGTAGGATGTGGAGGACAATGTGCAGATTATTATCATGTCCATAAGTAGGAGAGGGACGTTAAGGTACAGATTATTGTCATGTCCAGAAGTTGGAGATGGAAGTCAATGTACAGATTATTGTCATGTGCATAAGTGGGAGATGGAGGTCAATGTACAGATTGTTGTCATGTCTATATATAGGAGGTGGAGGTTAATGTACTAGATTATTGTCATGTCCATAAAGAGGAGTAGGAGATCAATGTATAGATTTTTGTCATGTCCTTAAGTAGGAGGTGGAGGTCAATGTAGAGATTATTGTCATGTCCATGAATAGGAGGTGTAGGTCAATATACAGATTATTGTCATTTCCATAAGTAGGAGGGGGATGTTAAGGTACAGATTATTGTTATGTCCATAAGTAGAAGGGGGTGGTCAAGGTACAGATTATTGTGATGTCCATATGTCGGAGATCGAGGTAAATGTACAGATTATTGTCATGTTCATAACTAGGAGATGGAAGTCATTGTACAGATTATTTTCATGTCCTGAAGTAGGGGATGGAGGTCAATGTACGGATTATTATCATATCCATAAGGGTGAGGAGGAGGAAGTCAATCTACAGATTATTTTCATGTCAATCAGTAGGAGGTGTAAGTCAATGTATAGATTATTGTCATGTGCATAAGTGGGAGAATGCGGTCAATGTACAGATTATTGTCATGTCCATCAGTAGGAGAAGAAGGTAAATGTACAGATTATTGTCACGTGCATAAGTGGGAGATGGAGGTCAATGTACAGATTATTAGCATGTACATAAGTAGATGGGGGATGTCAATGTACAGATTATTGTCATGTCCATAAGTAGGAGGTGGAGGTCAATGTACAGATTATTATCATGTCCATAAGTAGGAGATGGAGGTCAATTTAACAGGTTATTGTCTTCCATAAGTAGGAGGTGGAGGTCATTGTACAGATTATTCTGGTGTCCATAAGTAGGAGATGGAGTTGAATGTACAGATTATTGTCATGTCCATAAGGAGGAGGTGGAGGTCAATGTACAGATTATTGTCATGTCCATCAGTAGGAGATGAAGGTAAATGTATAGATTTTTGTCAAGTACATAAGTTGGAGGTGGCGGTTAATGTACTAGATTATTGTCATGTGCATAAGTGGGAGATGAAGGTGAATGTACAGATTATTGTCATGTTAATATATTGGAGAAGGAGTTCAATGTACAGATTATTGTCGAGTCCATAAGTAGGAGATGGTGGTCAATGTACAGATTATTGTCATGTCCATAAGTAGGAGGGGGTCTCTATGTTCAGATTATTGTCATGTCCATTAGTAAGACGTTGAGGTCATCGTACAGCTTATTGTCTTATCCATAAGTAGGAGGTGGAGGTCAATGTACAGATTATTGTCATGTGCATAAGTGGGAGGTGGAGGTCAATGTACTGATTATTTTCATGTCCATAAGTAGGAGGTGGAGGTCAATATACAGATTATTGTCATGTCCAGAAGTAGGAGATGGAGGTTAATATTCAGATTATGGTCTTCAATAAGTCGGAGATGGAGGTCAATGTACAAGATTACTGTCGTGTTCATAAGTAGGAAGTGGAGGTCTATCTACAGATTATTATCATGTCCATAAGTAGTAGATGGAGGTCAATGTAACAGATTATCGTCATGTGCATAAGTGGGAGATGGAGGTCAATGTATAGATTATTGTCATGTCCATAAATTGAAGGGGGATGTCAAGGTACAGATTATTGTCATGTCCATAAGTAGGAGGTGGAGGTCAATGTACAGATTATTGTCATGTCTATAAGTAGGACATGTAGGTCAAATTACAGATTATTGTCATGTCCATAAATAGGAGGTGGAGGTTAATGTACTAGATTATTGTCATGTCCATAAGGAGGAGGAGGAGGTCAATGTATAGATTATTGTCATGTCGATAAGTAGGAGGTGGAGGTCAATGTACAGATTATTGTCATGTCCATAAGTAGGAGGGGGATTTTACGGTACAGATTATTGTCATGTCCATAAGTAGAAGAGGGTGGTCGTACAGATTATTGTGATGTCCATATGTAGGAGATGAAGGTCAATGTACAGATTATTGTCATGTCCATAACTAGGAGATGGAAGTCATTGTACAGATTATTTTCATGTCCTGAAGTAGGAGATGGATGTCAATGTACGGATTATTATCATATCCATAAGGAGGAGGAGGAGGAGGTCAATGTACAGATTATTTTCATGTCCATCAGTAGGAGATGTAAGTCAATGTACAGATTATTGTCATGTGCATATGTGGGAGATGGCAGTCAATGTACAGATTATTGTCATGTCCATGAGTAGGAGAAGAAGATAAATGTACAGATTATTGTCATGTGCGTAAGTGCGAGATGGAGGTCAATGTACAGATTATTCTCATGTCCATAAGTAGAAGGGGGATGTCAACGTACAGATTATTGTCATATCCATAAGTAGGAGGTGGAGGTCAATGTACAGATTATTGTCATGTCCATAAGTACGAGGTGGAGGTCAATGTACAGATTATTGTCATGTGCATAAGTGGGAGATGGAGGTCAATATACAGATTATTGTCATGTCCATAAGTAGGAGGTTGAGGTCAATGTACAGATTATTGTCATATGCATAAGTAGGAGGTGAAGGTTAATGTACTAAATTATTGTCATGTCCATATGTAGGAGAGGGACGTTAAGTTACAGATTATTGTCATCTTCAAAAGTAGGAGGTGGAGGTCAATGTTCTGATTATTTTCATGTCCAAAAGTAGGAGGGCGAAGTTAAGGTACAGATTATTGGCATGTCCTTAAGTAGAAGGGGGAGGTCAAGGTACAGATTATTGTCATGTACATAAGAAGGAGATGGAAGTCAATATACAGATTATTGTCCTGTCTATAAGTAGGATATGTAGGTCAAATTACAGATTATTGTCATGTCCTGAAGTAGGAGGTGGAGGTCAATGTACAGATTACTGTCATGTTCATAAGAAGGAGGTGGAGGTCAAGGTACAGATTATTGTCATGTCCATCATTAGAAGGGGGAGGTCAATGAACAGATTATAGTCATCTCCATCAGTATGAGATGAAGGTAAATGTGCAGATTATTGTCAAGTCCATAAATTGGAGCTGGAAGTCATTGTACAGGTTACTGTCATGTCCACAAGTAGGAAATTATGGTCAATGTACAGATTATTTTCATGTCCATAACTAGGAGATGGAAGTCAATGTATAGATTATTGTCATGTCCATAAGTAGGAGGTGAAGGTCAATGTACAGTTTATTGTCATGTCCATAAGAAGGAGGGGGAGGTCAATGTACAGATTATTTTCATGTCCATAAGTAGGAGGTGTAGGTCAATGTACAAATTATTGTCATGTGCATAAGTGGGAGATGGCGGTCAATGTACAGATTATTGTCTTGTCCATCAGTAGGAAATGAAGCTATATGTACAGATTATTGTGATGTCCATAAGTAGGAGGTGGAAGTCAAGTTGCAGATTATTGTCATCTTCTAAAGTAGGAGATGGAGGTCAATGATCAGATTATTATCATGTTCAAAGTAGGAGGGCGATGTTAAGGTACAGATTATTGACATGTCCATAAGTAGAAGTGGGAGGTCAAGGTACAGATTATTGTCATGTACATAAGAAGGAGATGGAAGTCAATATACAGATTATTGTCATGTCTATAAGTAGGTCATGTCTAGAAGTAGGGGGAGACGGCGGCCCCGGCCTCGGTCGTGTGAGGCAGGCGGAGGCCCCGATACGGGCAGAGAGTTGGAGGCGGCGGCCCCAGTCCAGGCACAGGGAGAGCAGCAGTGGCCCCGGCCCCGGTCCGGGCGAAGGGTAGACGGCGGCGGCCCCGATACGGGCAGGAGCAAGGGGGAGACGGCGGCCCCGGCCTCGGTCGAGTGAGGCAGGCGGAGGCCCCGGTTCGGACAGGGAGTGGGAGGCGGCGGCCCCAGTCCGGGCACAGGGAGAGCAGCAGCGGCCCCGGCCCCGGTCCGGGCGAAGGGTAGACGGCGGCGGCCCCGATCCGGGCAGGAGCAAGGGGGAGACGGCGGCCCCGGCCTCGGTCGAGTGGGGCAGGTGAAGGCCCCGATCCGGGCAGACAGTGGGAGGCGGCGGCCCCAATCCAGGCACAGGGTGAACTGCGGCGGCCTCGGCCCCGGTCCGGCCAGTATCGACCGACCTAGGAGGGGAGGCAGGCCCCTCCAGCCCGGGTAAGAAACCTGCATAGGAGAAGGCCACTCCGATATAAAACCTACGACCCAAGGACCTCGCTGCCACGTCCCAGCTTGCTTGGCCACGGCACACGAACCATGGGTGTAAAGGGTGGGGCCAGTACTGCGCGCACTGCACTCCACCTAAAAGCTCCTTTGCGCAGGCCCGAGGACAGGTCCACGTCCTCCCCCTCCACGTCCTCCCCCTCAAAAGATGCTCACAAACTCAAGCTAGCATGCTGGAACATCAGAACCATGCTAGACAAGGCTGACAGCCACCGACCTGAATGTCGGTCTGCCCTCATTGCACATGAACTCCTCAGACTTGACATCGACATAGCCGCTCTCAGTGAAGTCCGCCTGGCAGATGTAGGCAGCCTCCAAGAACGCGGCGCGGGCTACACACTCTACTGGTCTGGCAAGCCTTCGGATGAACGACGCCTATCTGGTGTAGGCTTCATGGTCAAGAGCTTCATTGCCTCCAAACTCGAAAACCTTCCGACAGACCTCTCGGACCGAATCATGTCCATGCGACTCCCACTTCAAAACAAGCGTCACATCACCCTCATCAGTGTCTATGCTCCAACCCTCCAGGCGGAACCAGCAGAAAAGAACAAGTTCTACACCGACCTGCGCAACCTCATCCAACGTACCCCTACAGCCAACAAGGTTGTCATCCTGGGCGACTTCAACGCTCGTGTCGGCAAAGACTCAGAAACCTGGCCAGGAATCCTGGGCAAGCATGGCGTCGGCAAGTGCAACGACAATGGGCGCCTCCTGTTGGAGCTCTGCGCAGAACAGCGACTTTACAAACACCCTTTTTCAGCAGAGGGACAGCCTTAAGACCACCTGGATGCATCCCCGATCCAAACACTGGCACCTCCTGGACTACATCCTGGTGCGAGAAAGTGACAAACAAGATGTGCTCCACACCAGGGTCATGCCCAGCGCGGAATGCCACACTGACCACCAGCTGGTTCGCTGCAAGCTCAACCTTCACTTCAAGCCAAAGCCCAGGAACAATAAAGCCCCCAGAAAGAGGTTCAATGTTGGAAACCTGCAGTCAGACGAAGCGAGAGGAAACTTCCAGGCAAACCTCAAAGCAAAGCTCGACGTTGCAACCCGCCTCACGGACCCGTCCCCTGAAACCCTCTGGGATCAGTTGAAGACTACCATACTGCAATCCACTGAAGAGGTACTGGGCTTCTCCTCCAGGAAAAACAAGGACTGGTTTGACAAAAACAGCCAGGAAATCCAGGAGCTGCTGGCAAAGAAGCGAGCTGCCCACCAGGCTCACCTTACAAAGCCGTCCTGTCCAGAGAAGAAACAAGCCTTCCGTCGCGCATGCAGCCATCTTCAGCGCAAACTCCGGGAGATCCAAAATGAGTGGTGGACTAGCCTCGCCAAACGAACCCAGCTCAGCGCGGACATTGGCGACTTCAGGGGTTTCTACGAGGCTCTAAAGGCTGTGTACGGCCCCTCACCCCAAGTCCAAAGCCCGCTGCGCAGCTCAGACGGCAAAGTCCTCCTCAGCGACAAGATCTCCATCCTCAACCGATGGTCAGAACACTTCCAATCTCTTTTCAGTGCCAACCGCTCAGTCCAAGATTCCGCCCTGCTCCAGCTCCCTCAACAGCCCCTAAGGCTAGAGCTGGATGAGGTTCCCACCCTGGATGAGACATATAAGGCAATCGAACAACTGAAAAGTGGCAAAGCAGCAGGTATGGATGGAATCCCCCCAGAAGTCTGGAAGGCTGGCGGCAAAACTCTGCATGCCAAACTGCATGAGTTTTTCAAGCTTTGTTGGGACCAAGGTAAACTGCCTCAGGATCTTCGTGATGCCACCATCATCACCCTGTACAAAAACAAAGGCGAGAAATCAGACTGCTCAAACTACAGGGGAATCACGTTGCTCTCCATTGCAGGCAAAATCTTTGCTAGGATTCTACTAAATAGAATAATACCTAGTGTCGCCGAGAATATTCTCCCAGAATCACAGTGCGGCTTTCGCGCAAACAGAGGAACCACTGACATGGTCTTTGCCCTCAGACAGCTCCAAGAAAAGTGCAGAGAACAAAACAAAGGACTCTACATCACCTTTGTTGACCTCACCAAAGCCTTCAACACCGTGAGCAGGAAAGGGCTTTGGCAAATACTAGAGCGCATCGGATATCCCCCAAAGTTCCTCAACATGATTATCCAACTGCACGAAAACCAACAAGGTCGGGTCAGATACAGCAATGATCTCTCTGAACCCTTCTCCATTAACAATGGCGTGAAGCAAGGCTGTGTTCTCGCACCAACCCTCTTTTCAATCTTCTTCAGCATGATGCTGAACCAAGCCATGAAAGACCCCAACAATGAAGACGCTGTTTACATCCGGTACCGCACGGATGGCAGTCTCTTCAATCTGAGGCGCCTGCAAGCTCACACCAAGACACAAGAGAAACTTGTCCGTGAACTACTCTTTGCAGATGATGCCGCTTTAGTTGCCCATTCAGAGCCAGCTCTTCAGCGCTTGACGTCCTGCTTTGCGGAAACTGCCAAAATGTTTGGCCTGGAAGTCAGCCTGAAGAAAACTGAGGTCCTCCATCAGCCAGCTCCCCACCATGACTACCAGCCCCCCCACATCTCCATCGGGCACACAAAACTCAAAACGGTCAACCAGTTTACCTATCTCGGCTGCACCATTTCATCAGATGCAAGGATCGACAATGAGATAGACAACAGACTCGCCAAGGCAAATAGCGCCTTTGGAAGACTACACAAAAGAGTCTGGAAAAACAACCAACTGAAAAACCTCACAAAGATAAGCGTATACAGAGCCGTTGTCATACCCACACTCCTGTTCGGCTCCGAATCATGGGTCCTCTACCGGCACCACCTACGGCTCCTAGAACGCTTCCACCAGCGTTGTCTCCGCTCCATCCTCAACATCCATTGGAGCGCTTACACCCCTAACGTCGAAGTACTCGAGATGGCAGAGGTCGACAGCATCGAGTCCACGCTGCTGAAGATCCAGCTGCGCTGGATGGGTCACGTCTCCAGAATGGAGGACCATCGCCTTCCCAAGATCGTGTTATATGGCGAGCTCTCCACTGGCCACTGTGACAGAGGTGCACCAAAGAAAAGGTACAAGGACTGCCAAAAGAAATCTCTTGGTGCCTGCCACATTGACCACCGCCAGTGGGCTGATAACGCCTCAAACCGTGCATCTTGGCGCCTCACAGTTTGGCGGGCAGCAACCGCCTTTGAAGAAGACCGCAGAGCCCAACTCACTGACAAAAGGCAAAGGAGGAAAAACCCAACACCCAACCCCAACCAACCAATTTTCCCTTGTAACCGCTGCAATCGTGTCTGCCTGTCCCGCATCGGACTTGTCAGCCACAAACGAGCCTGCAGCTGACGTGGACTTTTTACCCCCTCCATAAATCTTCGTCCGCGAAGCCAAGCCAAAGAAAGAAAGATAAGTAGGACATGTAGGTCAAATTACAGATTATTGTCATGTCCTGAAGTAGGAGGTGGAGGTCAATGTACAGATTACTGTTATGTTCATAGGAAGGAGGGGGAGGTCAAGGTACAGATTATTGTCATGTCCATCATTAGAAGGGGGAGGTCAATGAACACATTATAGTCATCTCCATCAGTAGGAGATGAAGATAAATGTGCAGATTATTGTCAAGTCCATAAATTGCAGCTGGAAGTCAATGTACAAGTTATTGTCATGTCCATAAGTAGGAAATTATGGTCAATGTACAGATTATTTTCATGTCCATAACTAGGAGATGGAAGTCAATGTACAGATTATTGTCATGTCCATAAGTAGGAGGTGAAGGTCAATGTACAGTTTATTGTCATGTCCATAAGAAGGAGGGGGAGGTCAATGTACAGATTATTTTCATGTCCATAAGTAGGAGGTGTAGGTCAATGTACAGATTATTGTCATGTGCATAAGTGGGAGATGGCGGTCAATGTACAGATTACTGTGATGTCCATCAGTAGGAAATGAAGGTATATGTACAGATTATTGTGATGTCCATAAGTAGGAGGTGGAAGTCAAGTTGCAGATTATTGTCATCTTCTAAAGTAGGAGATGGAGGTCAATGTTCAGATTATTGTTATGTTCAAAATAGGAGGGCGATGTTAAGGTACAGATTATTGACATGTCCATAAGTAGAAGTGGGAGGTCAAGGTACAGATTATTGTCATGTTCATAAGAAGGAGATGGAAGTCAATATACAGATTATTGTCATGTCTATAAGTAGGACATGTAGGTCAAATTGCAGATTATTGTCATGTCCTGAAGTAGGAGGTGGAGGTCAATGTACAGATTACTGTTATGTTCATAGGAAGGAGGGGGAGGTCAAGGTACAGATTATTGTCACGTCCATCATTAGAAGGGGGAAGTCAATGAACACATTATAGTCATCTCCATCAGTAGGAGATGAAGGTAAATATGCATATTATTGTCAAGTCCATAAATTGCAGCTGGAAGTCAATGTACAGGTTATTTTCATGTCCATAAGTAGGAAATTATGGACAATGTACAGATTATTGTCATGTCCATAACTAGGAGATGGAAGTCAATGTACAGATTATTGTCATGTCCATAAGTAGGAGGTGAATGTCAATGTACACCTTATTGTCCTGTCCATAAGAAGGAGGGGGAGGTCAATGTACTGATTATTGTCATGTCCATAAGGAGGAGATGGAATTCAATGTACAGATTATTATCATGTCCATAAGTATTAGACAGATGTCAATGTGCAGATTATTGTCATGTGCATAAGTGGGAGATGGAGGTCAATGTACAGATTATTGTCATGTCCATAAGTAGGATGTTGAGGTCAATGTACAGATTATTGTCATGTCCATAACTAGGAGATGGAAGTCAATGTACAGATTATTGTCATGTCCATAAGTAGGAGGTGAAGGTCAATGTACAGTTTATTGTCATGTCCATAAGAAGGAGGGGGAGGTCAATGTACAGATTATTGTCATGTTCATAACTAGGAGATGGAAGTCAATGTACAGATTATTGTCATGTCCATAATTAGGTGGTGGAGGTCAATGTACAGATTATTGTCATGTCCATAAGTAGGAGGTGGAGGACAATGTGCAGATTATTATCATGTCCATAAGTAGGAGAGGGATGTGAATGTACAGATTATTGTCAAGTCCAGAAGTTGGAGATGGAGGTCAATGTACAGATTATTGTCATGTCCATAAGTAGGAGGTGAAGGTCAATGTACAGATTATTGTCGAGTCCATAAGTAGGAGATGGAGGTCAATGTACAGATTATTGTCATGTCCATAAGTAGGAGGGGGGCTCAATGTTCAGATTATTGTCATGTCCATTAGTAAGACGTTGAGGTCATTGTACAGATTATTGTCATATCCATAAGTAGGAGGTGGAGGTCAATGTACAGATTATTGTCATGTGCATATGTGGGAGGTGGAGGTCAATGTACTGATTATTGTCATGTACATAAGTAGGAGCTGGAGGTCAATATTCAGATTATTGTCATGTCCAGAAGTAGGAGATGGAGGTCAATATTCAGATTATGGTCTTCAATAAGTCGGAGATGGAAGTCAATGTACAGATTATTGTCATGTGTATAAGTAGTACCTGTAGGTTAAATTACAGATTATTGTCATGTCCATAAGTAGGAGGTGAAGGTCAATGTACACCTTATTGTCCTGTCCATAAGAAGGAGGGGGAGGTCAATGTACTGATTATTGTCATGTCCATAAGGAGGAGATGGAATTCAATGTACAGATTATTGTCATGTCCATAAGTATTAGACAGATGTCAATGTGCAGATTATTTTCATGTCCACAAGTAGGAGGCGGAGGTCAATATACATATCATTGTCATGTCCAGAAGTAGGAGATGGAGGTCAATACATGTTATTGTCATTTCAGTAAGTCGGATATGGAGGTCAATGTACCAGATTACTGTCATATCCAGAAGTAGGAGGTGCAGGTCAATGTATAGATTATTGTCATGTCCATCAGTAGGAGGTGGAGGTCACTGTACAGATTATTGTCATGTCCTTAAGTAGGAGATTTAGGTCAATGTACAGATTATTGTCATTTCCATCAGTAGGAGGTCGAGGTCAATATAGAGATTATTGTCATGTCCGAAAGTAGGTGATGGAGGTCAATATACAGATTATTGTCATGTCCAGAAGTCGGAAATAGAGGTCAATACATGTTATTGTCATTTCAATAAGTCGGAGATGGAGGTCAATGTACCAGATTACTGTCATGTCCATAAGTAGGAGATGGAAGTCAATGTACAGATTATTGTCATGTCCATAATTAGGAGGTGAAGGTCAATGTACAGTTTATTGTCATGTCCATAAGAAGGAGGGGGAGGTCAATGTACAGATTATTGTCATGTCCATAACTAGGAGATGGAAGTCAATGTACAGATTATTGTCATGTCCATAAGTAGGAGGTGAAGGTCAATGTAGAAACTATTGTCTTGTCCATAAGTAGAAGGTGGAGGTCAATGTACAGATTACTGTCATTTCCCTAAGAAGGATGGGGAGGTCAAGATACAGATTATTGTCATATCCAAAAGTAGAACTGGGAGGTCAATGTACAGATTGTTGTTATGTCGATAAATAGGAGGTGGAGGTCAATGTACAGATTATTGTCATGTCTCTAAGAGGGAGATGCAGGTCAATGTACAGATTATTGTCATGTTCATAAGTAGGAGGTGGTGGTCATGTACAGATGATTGTCATGTCCATCAGTAGGAGATGAAGGTAAATGTACAGATTATTGTCATGTCCATAAGTAGATGGATGTCAATGAACAGATGATTGTCATGTCCATCAGTAGGAGATGAAGGTAAATGTACAAATTAGTGTCATGTCCATAAGTAGGTGGAGGACAATGTACAGATTATTCTTGTGTCCATAAGTAGGAGATGGAGGTCAATGTACAGATTATTGTCATGTCCTTAAGGAGGAGGTGGAGGTCAATGTACAGATTATTGTCATGTCCATAACTAGGAGATGGAAGTCATTGCACAGATTATTTTCATGTCCTGAAGTAGGAGATGGAGGTCAATGTACGGATTATTATCATATCCATAAGGAGGAGGAGGAGGAGGTCAATGTACAGATTATTTTCATGTCCATCAGTAGGAGGTGTAAGTCAATGTACAGATTATTGTCATGTGCATAAGTGGGAGATGGCGGTCAATGTACAGATTATTGTCATGTCCATCAGTAGGAGAAGAATGTAAATGTACAGATTATTGTCATGTGCATAAGTGGGAGATGGAGGTCAATGTACAGATTATTGTCATGTCCATAAGTAGATCGAGGATGTCAACGTATAGATTATTGTCATGTCCATAAGTAGGAGGTGGAGTTCAATGTACAGATTATTGTCATGTCCAGAAGTAGGAGATGGAGGTCAATATTCAGATTATAGTCTTCAATATGTTGGAGATGGAAGTCAATGTTAAAGATTACTGTCATGTTCATAAGTAGGATGTCTATGTACATATTATTATCATGTCCATAAGTAGTAGATGGAGGTCAATGTAACAGATGATTGTCGTCCATTAGTAGGAGGTGGATGTCAATGTACAGATTATTCTTGTGTCCATAAGTAGGAGATGGAGGTCAATGTACAGATTATTGTCATGTCCATAAGGAGGAGGTGGAGGTCAATGTACAGAATATTGTCATGTCCATCAGTAGGAGATGAAGGTAAATGTATAGATTATTGTCAGGTACATAAGTAGGAGGTGGCCGTTAATGTACTAGATTATTGTCATGTGCATAAGTGGGAGATGGAGGTCTATGTTCAGATTATTGTCATGTCCATATATTGGAGAAGGACTTCAATGTACAGATTATTGTCGAGTCCATAAGTAGGAGATGGAGGTCAATGTACAGATTATTGTCATGTCCATAAGTAGGAGGGGGGCTCAATGTTCAGATTATTGTCATGTCCATTAGTAAGTCGTTGAGGTCATTGTACAGATTATTGTCATTTCCATAAGTAGGAGGTGGAGGTCAATGTACAGATTATTGTCATGTGCATAAGTGGGAGGTGGAGGTCAATGTACTGATTATTGTCATGTCCATAAGTAGGAGGTGGAGGTCAATATTCAGATTATTGTCATGTCCAGAAGTAGGAGATGGTGGTCAATATTCAGATTATGGTCTTCAATAAGTCGGAGATGGAGGTCAATGTACAGATTATTGTCATGTCTATAAGAAGGACATGTATGTCAAATTACAGATTATTGTCATGTCCAAAACTACGAGGTGGAGGTCAATGTACAGATTATTGTCATGTGCATAAGTGGGAGATGGAGGTCAATGTACAGATTATTGTCATGTCCATAAGTAGGAGGTTGAGGTCAATGTACAGATTATTGTCATGTCCATAACTAGGAGATGGTAGTCAATGTACAGATTATTGTCATGTCCATAAGTAGGAGGTGAAGGTCAATGTACAGTTTATTGTCATGTCCATAAGAAGGAGGGGGAGGTCAATGTACAGATTATTGTCATGTTCATAACTAGGAGATGGAAGTCAATGTACAGATTATTGTCAGGTCCATAATTAGGTGGTGGAGGTCAATGTACAGATTATTGTCATGTCCATAAGTAGGAGGTGGAGGACAATGTGCAGATTATTATCATGTCCATAAGTAGGAGAGGGATGTGAATGTACAGATTATTGTCAAGTCCAGAAGTTGGAGATGGAGGTCAATGTACAGATTATTGTCATGTCCATAAGTAGGAGGTGAAGGTCAATGTACAGATTATTGTCGAGTCCATAAGTAGGAGATGGAGGTCAATGTAGAGATTATTGTCATGTCCATAAGTAGGAGGGGGGCTCAATGTTCAGATTATTGTCATGTCCATTAGTAAGACGTTGAGGTCATTGTACAGATTATTGTCATATCCATAAGTTGGAGGTGGAGGTCAATGTACAGATTATTGTCATGTGCATATGTGGGAGGTGGAGGTCAATGTACTGATTATTGTCATGTACATAAGTAGGAGCTGGAGGTCAATATTCAGATTATTGTCATGTCCAGAAGTAGGAGATGGAGGTCAATATTCAGATTATGGTCTTCAATAAGTCGGAGATGGAAGTCAATGTACAGATTATTGTCATGTCTATAAGTAGTACCTGTAGGTCAAATTACAGATTATTGTCATGTCCAAAACTACGAGGTGGAGGTCAATGTACAGATTATTTTCATGTGCATAAGTGGGAGATGGAGATCAATGTACAGATTATTGTCGTGTCCGTAACTAGGAGGTGGAGGTCAATGTACAGATTATTGTCATGTCCATAACTAGGAGATGGAAGTCAATGTACAGATTATTGTCATGTCCATAAGTAGGAGGTGAAGGTCAATGTACACCTTATTGTCCTGTCCATAAGAAGGAGGGGGAGGTCAATGTACTGATTATTGTCATGTCCATAAGGAGGAGATGGAATTCAATGTACAGATTATTGTCATGTCCATAAGTATTAGACAGGTGTCAATGTGCAGATTATTTTCATGTCCACAAGTAGGAGGCGGAGGTCAATATACATATCATTGTCATGTCCAGAAGTAGGAGATGGAGGTCAATACATGTTATTGTCATTTCAGTAAGTCGGATATGGAGGTCAATGTACCAGATTACTGTCATATCCAGAAGTAGGAGGTGCAGGTCAATGTATAGATTATTGTCATGTCCATCAGTAGGAGGTGGAGGTCACTGTACAGATTATTGTCATGTCCTTAAGTAGGAGATTTAGGTCAATGTACAGATTATTGTCATTTCCATCAGTAGGAGGTCGAGGTCAATATAGAGATTATTGTCATGTCCGAAAGTAGGTGATGGAGGTCAATATACAGATTATTGTCATGTCCAGAAGTCGGAAATAGAGGTCAATACATGTTATTGTCATTTCAATAAGTCGGAGATGGAGGTCAATGTACCAGATTACTGTCATGTCCATAAGTAGGAGATGGAGGTCAATGTACAGATTATTGTCATGTCCATAAGTAGGACGTGAAGGTCAATGTACACCTTATTGTCCTGTCCATAAGAAGGAGGGGGAGGTCAATGTACTGATTATTGTCATGTCCATAAGGAGGAGATGGAATTCAATGTACAGATTATTGTCATGTCCATAAGTATTAGACAGATGTCAATGTGCAGATTATTTTCATGTCCACAAGTAGGAGGCGGAGGTCAATATACATATCATTGTCATGTCCAGAAGTAGGAGATGCAGGTCAATACATGTTATTGTCATTTCAGTAAGTCGGATATGGAGGTCAATGTACCAGATTACTGTCATATCCAGAAGTAGGAGGTGCAGGTCAATGTATAGATTATTGTCATGTCCATCAGTAGGAGGTGGAGGTCACTGTACAGATTATTGTCATGTCCTTAAGTAGGAGATTTAGGTCAATGTACAGATTATTGTCATTTCCATCAGTAGGAGGTCGAGGTCAATATAGAGATTATTGTCATGTCCGAAAGTAGGTGATGGAGGTCAATATACAGATTATTGTCATGTCCAGAAGTCGGAAATAGAGGTCAATACATGTTATTGTCATTTCAATAAGTCGGAGATGGAGGTCAATGTACCAGATTACTGTCATGTTCATAAGTAGGAGATGGAGGTCAATGTATAGATTATTGTCATGTCCATAACTAGGAGATGGAAGTCAATGTAAAGGTTATTGTCATGTCCATATCTAGGATATGGAGGTCAATGTACAGACTATTGTCTTGTCCATAAGTAGAAGGTGGAGGTCAAAGTACAGATTACTGTCATGTCCCTAAGAAGGAGGGGGAGGTCAAGATACAGATTATTGTCATATCCAAAAGTAGAAGGGGGAGGTCAATGTACAGATTGTTGTTATGTCCATAAATAGGAGGTGGAGGTCAATGTACAGATTATTGTCATGTCTCTAAGAGGGAGATGCAGGTCAATGTACAGATTATTGTCATGTTCATAAGTAGGAGGTGGTGGTCAATGTACAGATTATTCTTGTGTCCATAAGTAGGAGATGGAGGTCAATGTACAGATTATTGTCATGTCGATAAGTAGGAGGTGGAGGTCAATGTACAGATTATTGTCATGTCCATAAGTACGAGGTGGAGGTCAATGTACAGATTATTGTCATGTGCATAAGTGGGAGATGGAGGTCAATATACAGATTATTGTCATGTCCATAAGTAGGAGGTGGAGGTCAATGTACAGATTATTGTCATATGCATAACTAGGAGGTGAAGGTTAATGTACTAAATTATTGTCATGTCCATAAGTAGGATGTGGAGGACAATGTGCAGATTATTATCATGTCCATAAGTAGGAGAGGGACGTTAAGGTACAGATTATTGTCATGTCCAAAATTATGAGGTGGAGGTCAATGTATAGATTATTGTCATATGCATAAGTGGGAGATGGAGGTCAATGTACAGATTATTGTCATATCCATAAGTAGGAGGTGGAGGTCAATGTACAGATTATTGTCATGTCCTTAATTAGGAGGTAGAGGTCAATGTACAGATTATTGTCATATCCATGAATAGGAGGTGTAGGTCAATATACAGATTATTGTCATGTCCATAAGTAGTAGGGGGATGTTAAGGTACAGATTATTTTCATGTCCATACGTAGAAGGGGGAGGTCAAGGTACAGATTATTGTGATATCCATATGTAGGAGATGGAGGTCAATGTACAGATTATTGTCATGTCCATAACTAGGAGATAGAAGTCATTGTACAGATTATTTTCATGTCCTGAAGTAGGAGATGGAACTCAATATATGGATTATTGTCATGTCCATAAGGAGGAGGAGAAGGAGGTCAATGTACAGATTATTTTCATGTCCATAAGTAGGAGGTGTAGGTCAATGTACAGAATATTGTCATGTTCATAAGTGGGAGATGACGGTCAATGTACAGATTATTGTCATGTCCATCAGTAGGAGATGAAGGTAAATGTACAGATTATTGTGATGTCCACAAGTAGGAGGTGAATGTCAAGTTGGAGATTATTGTCATCTTCAAAAGTAGGAGGTGGAGGTCAATGTTCTGATTATTTTCATGTCCAAAAGTAGGAGGGCGAAGTTAAGATACAGATTATTGGCATGTCCATAAGTAGAAGGGCGAGGTCAAGGTACAGATTATTGTCATGTACATAAGAAGGAGATGGAAGTCAATATACAGATTATTGTCCTGTCTATAAGTAGGACATGTACGTCAAATTACAGATTATTGTCATGTCCTGAAGTAGGAGGTGGAGGTCAATGTACAGATTACTGTCATGTTCATATGAAGGAGGTGGAGGTCAAGGTACAGATTATTGTCATGTCCATCATTAGAAGGGGGAGGTCAATGAACAGATTATAGTCATCTCCATCAGTATGAGATGAAGGTAAATGTGCAGATTATTGTCAAGTCCATAAGTTGGAGCTGGAAGTCATTGTACAGTTTATTGTCATGTCCATAAGTAGGAAATTATGGTCAATGTACAGATTATTTTCATGTCCATAACTAGGAGATGGAAGTCAATGTACAGATTATTGTCATGTCCATAAGTAGGAGGTGAAGGTCAATGTACAGTTTATTGTCATGACCATAAGAAGGAGGGGGTGGTCAATGTACAGATTATTTTCATGTCCATAAGTAGGAGGTGTAGGTCAATGTACAGATTATTGTCATGTGCATAAGTGGGAGATGGCGGTCAATATACAGATTATTGTCATGTCCATCAGTAGGAAATGAAGGTATATGTACAGATTATTGTGATGACAATAAGTAGGAGGTGGAAGTCAAGTTGCAGATTATTGTAATCTTCTAAATTAGGAGATGGAGGTCAATGTTCAAATTATTGTCATGTTCAAAGTAGGAGCGCGATGTTAAGGTACAGATTATTGACATGTCCATAAGTAGAAGTGGGAGGTAAAGGTACAGATTATTGTCATGTACATAAGAAGGAGATGGAAGTCAATATACAGATTATTGTCATGTCTATAAGTAGGACATGTAGGTCAAATTACAGATTATTGTCATGTCCTGAAGTAGGAGGTGGAGGTCAATGTACAGATTACTGTTATGTTCATAGGAAGCAGGGGGAGGTCAAGGTACAGATTATTGTCATGTCCATCATTAGAAGGGGGAGGTCAATGAACACATTATAGTCATCTCCATCAGTAGGAGATGAAGGTAAATGTGCAGATTATTGTCAAGTCCATAAGTTGCAGCTGGAAGTCAATGTACAGGTTATTGTCATGTCCATAAGTAGGAAATTATGGTCAATGTACAGATTATTGTCATGTCCATAACTAGGAGATGGAAGTCAATGTACAGATTATTGTCATGTCCATAAGTAGGAGGTGAAGGTCAATGTACAGTTTATTGTCCTGTCCATAAGAAGGAGGGGGAGGTCAATGTACAGATTATTGTCATGTCCATAAGGAGGAGATGGAATTCAATGTACAGATTATTGTCATGTCCATAAGTATTAGACAGATGTCAATGTGCAGATTATTTTCATGTCCACAAGTAGGAGGCGGAGGTCAATATACACATCATTGTCATGTCCAGAAGTAGGAGATGGAGGTCAATACATGTTATTGTCATTTCATTAAGTCGGATATGGAGGTCAATGTACCAGATTACTATCATATCAATAAGTAGGAGGTGCAGGTCAATATACAGATTATTGTCATGTCCATCAGTAGGAGGTGGAGGTCACTGTACAGATTATTGTCATGTCCTTAAGTAGGAGATTTAGGTTAATGTACAGATTATTGTCGTTTCCATCAGTAGGAGGTCGAGGTCAATATAGAGATTATTGTCATGTCCGAAAGTAGGTGATGGAGGTCAATATACAAATTATTGTCATGTTCAGAAGTCGGAAATAGAGGTCAATACATGTTATTGTCATTTCAATAAGTCGGAGATGGAGGTCAATGTACCTGATTACTGTCATGTCCATAACTAGGAGATGGAGGTCAATGTATAGATTATTGTCATGTCCATAACTAGGAGATGGAAGTCAATGTACAGGTTATTGTCATGTCCATATCTAGGATGTGGAGGTCAATGTACAGACTATTGTCTTGTCCATAAGTAGAAGGTGGAGGTCAATGTAAAGATTCCTGTCATGTCCCTAAGAAGGAGGGGGAGGTCAAGATACAGATTATTGTCATATCCAAAAGTAGAAGGGGGAGGTCAATGTACAGATTGTTGTTATGTCCATCAGTAGGAGGTGGAGGTCACTGTACAGATTATTGTCATGTCCTTAAGTAGGAGATTTAGGTCAATGTACAGATTATTGTCATTTCCATCAGTAGGAGGTCGAGGTCAATATAGAGATTATTGTCATGTCCGAAAGTAGGTGATGGAGGTCAATATACAGATTATTGTCATGTCCAGAAGTCGGAAATAGAGGTCAATACATGTTATTGTCATTTCAATAAGTCGGAGATGGAGGTCAATGTACCAGATTACTGTCATGTCCATAAGTAGGAGATGGAGGTCAATGTACAGATTATTGTCATGTCCATAAGTAGGACGTGAAGGTCAATGTACACCTTATTGTCCTGTCCATAAGAAGGAGGGGGAGGTCAATGTACTGATTATTGTCATGTCCATAAGGAGGAGATGGAATTCAATGTACAGATTATTGTCATGTCCATAAGTATTAGACAGATGTCAATGTGCAGATTATTTTCATGTCCACAAGTAGGAGGCGGAGGTCAATATACATATCATTGTCATGTCCAGAAGTAGGAGATGCAGGTCAATACATGTTATTGTCATTTCAGTAAGTCGGATATGGAGGTCAATGTACCAGATTACTGTCATATCCAGAAGTAGGAGGTGCAGGTCAATGTATAGATTATTGTCATGTCCATCAGTAGGAGGTGGAGGTCACTGTACAGATTATTGTCATGTCCTTAAGTAGGAGATTTAGGTCAATGTACAGATTATTGTCATTTCCATCAGTAGGAGGTCGAGGTCAATATAGAGATTATTGTCATGTCCGAAAGTAGGTGATGGAGGTCAATATACAGATTATTGTCATGTCCAGAAGTCGGAAATAGAGGTCAATACATGTTATTGTCATTTCAATAAGTCGGAGATGGAGGTCAATGTACCAGATTACTGTCATGTTCATAAGTAGGAGATGGAGGTCAATGTATAGATTATTGTCATGTCCATAACTAGGAGATGGAAGTCAATGTAAAGGTTATTGTCATGTCCATATCTAGGATATGGAGGTCAATGTACAGACTATTGTCTTGTCCATAAGTAGAAGGTGGAGGTCAAAGTACAGATTACTGTCATGTCCCTAAGAAGGAGGGGGAGGTCAAGATACAGATTATTGTCATATCCAAAAGTAGAAGGGGGAGGTCAATGTACAGATTGTTGTTATGTCCATAAATAGGAGGTGGAGGTCAATGTACAGATTATTGTCATGTCTCTAAGAGGGAGATGCAGGTCAATGTACAGATTATTGTCATGTTCATAAGTAGGAGGTGGTGGTCAATGTACAGATTATTCTTGTGTCCATAAGTAGGAGATGGAGGTCAATGTACAGATTATTGTCATGTCGATAAGTAGGAGGTGGAGGTCAATGTACAGATTATTGTCATGTCCATAAGTACGAGGTGGAGGTCAATGTACAGATTATTGTCATGTGCATAAGTGGGAGATGGAGGTCAATATACAGATTATTGTCATGTCCATAAGTAGGAGGTGGAGGTCAATGTACAGATTATTGTCATATGCATAACTAGGAGGTGAAGGTTAATGTACTAAATTATTGTCATGTCCATAAGTAGGATGTGGAGGACAATGTGCAGATTATTATCATGTCCATAAGTAGGAGAGGGACGTTAAGGTACAGATTATTGTCATGTCCAAAATTATGAGGTGGAGGTCAATGTATAGATTATTGTCATATGCATAAGTGGGAGATGGAGGTCAATGTACAGATTATTGTCATATCCATAAGTAGGAGGTGGAGGTCAATGTACAGATTATTGTCATGTCCTTAATTAGGAGGTAGAGGTCAATGTACAGATTATTGTCATATCCATGAATAGGAGGTGTAGGTCAATATACAGATTATTGTCATGTCCATAAGTAGGAGGGGGATGTTAAGGTACAGATTATTTTCATGTCTATACGTAGAAGGGGGAGGTCAAGGTACAGATTATTGTGATATCCATATGTAGGAGATGGAGGTCAATGTACAGATTATTGTCATGTCCATAACTAGGAGATAGAAGTCATTGTACAGATTATTTTCATGTCCTGAAGTAGGAGATGGAACTCAATATATGGATTATTGTCATGTCCATAAGGAGGAGGAGAAGGAGGTCAATGTACAGATTATTTTCATGTCCATAAGTAGGAGGTGTAGGTCAATGTACAGAATATTGTCATGTTCATAAGTGGGAGATGACGGTCAATGTACAGATTATTGTCATGTCCATCAGTAGGAGATGAAGGTAAATGTACAGATTATTGTGATGTCCACAAGTAGGAGGTGAATGTCAAGTTGGAGATTATTGTCATCTTCAAAAGTAGGAGGTGGAGGTCAATGTTCTGATTATTTTCATGTCCAAAAGTAGGAGGGCGAAGTTAAGATACAGATTATTGGCATGTCCATAAGTAGAAGGGCGAGGTCAAGGTACAGATTATTGTCATGTACATAAGAAGGAGATGGAAGTCAATATACAGATTATTGTCCTGTCTATAAGTAGGACATGTACGTAAAATTACAGATTATTGTCATGTCCTGAAGTAGGAGGTGGAGGTCAATGTACAGATTACTGTCATGTTCATATGAAGGAGGTGGAGGTCAAGGTACAGATTATTGTCATGTCCATCATTAGAAGGGGGAGGTCAATGAACAGATTATAGTCATCTCCATCAGTATGAGATGAAGGTAAATGTGCAGATTATTGTCAAGTCCATAAGTTGGAGCTGGAAGTCATTGTACAGTTTATTGTCATGTCCATAAGTAGGAAATTATGGTCAATGTACAGATTATTTTCATGTCCATAACTAGGAGATGGAAGTCAATGTACAGATTATTGTCATGTCCATAAGTAGGAGGTGAAGGTCAATGTACAGTTTATTGTCATGACCATAAGAAGGAGGGGGTGGTCAATGTACAGATTATTTTCATGTCCATAAGTAGGAGGTGTAGGTCAATGTACAGATTATTGTCATGTGCATAAGTGGGAGATGGCGGTCAATATACAGATTATTGTCATGTCCATCAGTAGGAAATGAAGGTACATGTACAGATTATTGTGATGACAATAAGTAGGAGGTGGAAGTCAAGTTGCAGATTATTGTAATCTTCTAAATTAGGAGATGGAGGTCAATGTTCAAATTATTGTCATGTTCAAAGTAGGAGCGCGATGTTAAGGTACAGATTATTGACATGTCCATAAGTAGAAGTGGGAGGTAAAGGTACAGATTATTGTCATGTACATAAGAAGGAGATGGAAGTCAATATACAGATTATTGTCATGTCTATAAGTAGGACATGTAGGTCAAATTACAGATTATTGTAATGTCCTGAAGTAGGAGGTGGAGGTCAATGTACAGATTACTGTTATGTTCATAGGAAGCAGGGGGAGGTCAAGGTACAGATTATTGTCATGTCCATCATTAGAAGGGGGAGGTCAATGAACACATTATAGTCATCTGCATCAGTAGGAGATGAAGGTAAATGTGCAGATTATTGTCAAGTCCATAAGTTGCAGCTGGAAGTCAATGTACAGGTTATTGTCATGTCCATAAGTAGGAAATTATGGTCAATGTACAGATTATTGTCATGTCCATAACTAGGAGATGGAAGTCAATGTACAGATTATTGTCATGTCCATAAGTAGGAGGTGAAGGTCAATGTACAGTTTATTGTCCTGTCCATAAGAAGGAGGGGGAGGTCAATGTACAGATTATTGTCATGTCCATAAGGAGGAGATGGAATTCAATGTACAGATTATTGTCATGTCCATAAGTATTAGACAGATGTCAATGTGCAGATTATTTTCATGTCCACAAGTAGGAGGCGGAGGTCAATATACACATCATTGTCATGTCCAGAAGTAGGAGATGGAGGTCAATACATGTTATTGTCATTTCATTAAGTCGGATATGGAGGTCAATGTACCAGATTACTGTCATATCAATAAGTAGGAGGTGCAGGTCAATATACAGATTATTGTCATGTCCATCAGTAGGAGGTGGAGGTCACTGTACAGATTATTGTCATGTCCTTAAGTAGGAGATTTAGGTTAATGTACAGATTATTGTCGTTTCCATCAGTAGGAGGTCGAGGTCAATATAGAGATTATTGTCATGTCCGAAAGTAGGTGATGGAGGTCAATATACAAATTATTGTCATGTTCAGAAGTCGGAAATAGAGGTCAATACATGTTATTGTCATTTCAATAAGTCGGAGATGGAGGTCAATGTACCTGATTACTGTCATGTCCATAACTAGGAGATGGAGGTCAATGTATAGATTATTGTCATGTCCATAACTAGGAGATGAAAGTCAATGTACAGGTTATTGTCATGTCCATATCTAGGATGTGGAGGTCAATGTACAGACTATTGTCTTGTCCATAAGTAGAAGGTGGAGGTCAATGTAAAGATTCCTGTCATGTCCCTAAGAAGGAGGGGGAGGTCAAGATACAGATTATTGTCATATCCAAAAGTAGAAGGGGGAGGTCAATGTACAGATTGTTGTTATGTCCATAAATAGGAGGTGGAGGTCAATGTACAGATTATTGTCATGTCTCTAAGAGGGAGATGCAGGTCAATGTACAGATTATTGTCATGTTCATAAGTAGGAGGTGGTGGTCAATGTACAGATGATTGTCATGTCCGTCAGTAGGAGATGAAGGTAAATGTACAGATTATGGTCATGTCCATAAGTAGGTGGAGGACAATGTACAGATTATTCTTGTGTCCAGTAGTAGGAGATGGAGGTCAATGTACAGATTATTGTCATGTCCTTAAGGAGGAGGTGGAGGTCAATGTACAGATTATTGTCATGTCCATAACTAGGAGATGGAAGTCATTGTACAGATTATTTTCATGTCCTGAAGTAGGAGATGGAGGTCAATGTACGGATTATTATCATATCCATAAAAAGGAGGAGCAGGAGGTCAATGTACAGATTATTTTCATGTCCATCAGTAGGAGGTGTAAGTCAATGTACAGATTATTGTCTTGTGCATAAGTGGGAGATGGCGGTCAATGTACAGATTATTGTCATGTCCAGAGTAGGAGAAGAAGGTAAATGTACAGATTATTGTCATATGCATAAGAGGGAGATGGAGGTCAATGTACAGATTATTGTCATGTCCATAAGTAGATCGAGGATGTCAACGTATAGATTATTGTCATGTCCATAAGTAGGAGGTGGAGGTCAATGTACAGATTATTGTCATGTCCAGAAGTAGGAGATGGAGGTCAATATTCAGATTATAGTCTTCAATATGTTGGAGATGGAAGTCAATGTACAAGATTACTGTCGTGTTCATATGTAGGAAGTGGATGTCTATGTACAAATTATTATCATGTCCAGAAGTAGTAGATGGAGGTCAATGTAACAGATTATTGTCGTCCATTAGTAGGAGGTGGATGTCAATGTACAGATTATTCTTGTGTCCATAAGTAGGAGATGGAGGTCAATGTACAGATTATTGTCATGTCCATAAGGAGGAGGTGGAGGTCAATGTACAGATTATTGTCATGTCCATCAGTAGGAGATGAAGTTAAATGTATAGATTATTGTCAGGTACATAACTAGGAGGTGGCCGTTAATTTACTAGATTATTGTCATGTGCATAAGTGGGAGATGGAGGTCAATGTTCAGTTTATTTTCATGTCCATATATTGGAGAAGGAGTTCAATGTACAGATTATAGTCGAGTCCATAAATAGGAGATGGAGGTCATTATACAGATTATTGTCATGTCCATAAGTAGGAGGGGGGCTCAATGTTCAGATTATTGTCATGTCCATTAGTAAGACGTTGAGGTCATGGTACAGATTTTTGTCGTATCCATAAGTAGGAGGTGGAGGTCAATGTACTGATTATTGTCATGTCCATAAGTAGGAGGTGGAGGTCAATATTCAGATTATTGTCATGTCCAGAAGTAGGAGATGGTGGTCAATATTCAGATTATTGTCTTCAATAAGTCGGAGATGGAGGTCAATGTACAGATTATTGTCATGTCTATAAGTAGGACATGAATGTCAAATTACAGATTATTGTCATGTCCAAAACTACGAGGTGGAGGTCAATGTACAGATTATTGTCATGTGCATAAGTGGGAGATGGAGGTCAATGTACAGATTATTGTCATGTCCATAAGTAGGAGGTGGAGGTCAATGTACAGATTATTGTCATGTCCATAACTAGGAGATGGAAGTCAATGTACAGATTTTGTCATGTCCATAAGTAGGAGGTGAAGGTCAATGTACAGTTTATTGTCATGTCCATAAGAAGGAGGGGGTGGTCAATGTACAGATTATTGTCATGTCCATAACTAGGAGATGGAAGTCAATGTACAGATTATTGTCATGTCCATAAGTAGGAGTTGAAGGTCAATGTAGAAACTATTGTCTTGTCCATAAGTAGAAGGTGGAGGTCAATGTACAGATTACTGTCATGTCCCTAAGAAGGAGGGGGAGGTCAAGATACAGATTATTGTCATATCCAAAAGTAGAACTGGGAGGTCAATGTACAGATTGTTGTTATGTCGATAAATAGGAGGTGGAGGTCAATGTACAGATTATTGTCATGTCTCTAAGAGGGAGATGCAGGTCAATGTACAGATTATTGTCATGTTCATAAGTAGGAGGTGGTGGTCATGTACAGATGATTGTCATGTCCATCAGTAGGAGATGAAGGTAAATTACAGATTATTGTCATGTCCATAAGTAGATGGATGTCAATGAACAGATGATTGTCATGTCCATCAGTAGGAGATGAAGGTAAATGTACAAATTATTGTCATGTCCATAAGTAGGTGGAGGACAATGTACAGATTATTCTTGTGTCCATAAGTAGGAGATGGAGGTCAATGTACAGATTATTGTCATGTCCTTAAGGAGGAGGTGGAGGTCAATGTACAGATTATTGTCATGTCCATAACTAGGAGATGGAAGTAAATGTACTGCTTATTGTCATGTGCATAAGTAAGAGGTGGAGGTCAATGTACAGATTATTGTCATGTCCATATGTAGGAGGTGGAGATCAATGTACAGATTATTGTCATGTCCATAAGTAGGACCGGGAGGTTAAGATACAGATTATAGTCATGTTCATAGGTAGGAGATGGATGTCAATGTTCAAATTATTGTCATGTCCATAAGTAGGAGGTGGAGGTCAATGTACAGATTATTGTCATGTCCATAAGTAGGTGATGGAGGTCAATGTACAGATTATTGTCATTTCCATCAGTAGGAGGTGGAGATCATTGTACAGATTGTTGTCATGTCCATAAGAAGGAGGTGGTGGTTAATGTTTTAGATGATTGTAATGTCCATAAGTAGGAGGTGGATGACATTGTGCAGATAATTGTCATGTCCATAAGTAGAAGATGGAGATCAATGTACCAGATTATTGTCAAGTTGATAAGTTGGAGGGTGAGGTCAATGTTCAGATAATTGTCATGTCCATAGGTAGGAGGTGGAAATCAATGTAGAGATTATTGTCACGTCGATAAGTAGGAGATGGAGTTCAATATACAGAGTATTGTCATGTCCAGAAGTAGGAGATGGAGGTCAATATTCAGATTATGGTCTTCAATATGTTGGAGCTGGAGGTCAATGTACAAGATTACTGTCGTGTTCATTAGTAGGAAGTGGAGGTCTATGTACAGATTATTATCATGTCCATAAGTAGTAGATGGAGGTCAATGTAACAGATTATTGTCATGTCCATAAGTAGGAGGTAGAGGTCAATGTACAAATTATTCTTGTGTCCATAAGTAGGAGATGGAGGTCAATGTACAGATTATTGTCATGTCCATAAGGAGGAGGTGGAGGTCAATGTACAGATTATTGTCAGGTCCATCAGTAGGAGATGAAGGTAAATGTATAGATTATTTTCAGGTACATAAGTAGGAGGTGGCAGTTAATGTACTAGATTATTGTCATGTGCATAAGTGGGAGATGGAGGTCAATGTACAGATTATTGTCATGTCCATATATTGGAGAAGGAGTTCAATGTACAGATTATAGTCGAGTCCGTAAGTAGGAGATGGAGGTCAATGTTCAGATTATTGTCATGTCCATTAGTAAGACGTTGAGGTCATTGTATAGATTATTGTCATATCCATAAGTAGGAGGTGGAGGTCAATGTACAGATTGTTTTCATGTGCATAAGTGGGAGGTGGAGGTCAATGTACTGATTATTGTCATGTCCATAAGTAAGAGGTGGAGGTCAATATACAGATTATTGTCATTTCCAGAAGTAGGAGATGGAGGTCAATATTCAGATTATGGTCTTCAATAAGTCGGAGATGGAGGTCAATGTACAAGATTACTGTCGTGTTCATAAGTAGGAAGTGGAGGTCTATGTACAGATTATTATCATGTCCATAAGTAGTAGATGGAGGTCAATTTTACAGATTATTGTCATGTCCATACGTAGGAGGTGGACGTTAAGGTACAGATTTTTGTCATGTCCAGAAGTTGGAGATGGAGGTCAATGTACAGATTATTCTCATGTGCATAAGTGGGAGATGGAGGGCAATATACAGTTTGTTGTCATGTCCATAAATAGGAGGTGGAGGTTAGTGTACTTGATTATTGTCATGTCCATAAGGAGGAGGAGGTCAATGTATAGATTATTGTCATGACCATAAGTAGGAGGTGGAGGTCAATGTACAGATTATTGTCATGTCCATAAATAGGAGGTGGAGGTTAATGTACTTGATTATTGTCATGTCCATAAGGAGGAGGAGGTCAATGTATAGATTATTGTCATGACCATAAGTAGGAGGTGGAGGTCAATGTACAGATTATTGTCATGTCCATGAATAGGAGGTGTAGGTCAATATACAGATTATTGTCAAGTCCATCAGTAGGAGATGAAGGTAAATGTATAGATTATTGTCAGGTACATAAGTAGGAGGTGGCAGTTAATGTTCTAGATTATTGTCATGTGCATAAGTGGGAGATGGAGGTCAATGTACAGATTATTGTCATATCCATATATTCGAGAAGGAGTTCAATGTACAGATTATTGTCGAGTCCATAACTAGGAGATGGAAGTCATTGCACAGATTATTTTCATGTCCTGAAGTAGGAGATGGAGGTCAATGTACGGATTATTATCATATCCATAAGGAGGAGGAGGAGGAGGTCAATGTACAGATTATTTTCATGTCCATCAGTAGGAGGTGTAAGTCAATGTACAGATTATTGTCATGTGCATAAGTGGGAGATGGCGGTCAATGTACAGATTATTGTCATGTGCATAAGTGGGAGATGGAGGTCAATGTACAGATTATTGTCATGTCCATAAGTAGATCGAGGATGTCAACGTATAGATTATTGTCATGTCCATAAGTAGGAGGTGGAGTTCAATGTACAGATTATTGTCATGTCCAGAAGTAGGAGATGGAGGTCAATATTCAGATTATAGTCTTCAATATGTTGGAGATGGAAGTCAATGTTAAAGATTACTGTCGTGTTCATAATTAGGAAGTGGATGTCTATGTACAGATCATTATCATGTCCATAAGTAGTAGATGGAGGTCAATGTAACAGATTATTGTCGTCCATTAGTAGGAGGTGGATGTCAATGTACAGATTATTCTTGTGTCCATAAGTAGGAGATGGAGGTCAATGTACAGATTATTGTCATGTCCATAAGGAGGAGGTGGAGGTCAATGTACAGATTATTGTCATGTCCATCAGTAGGAGATGAAGGTAAATGTATAGATTATTGTCAGGTACATAAGTAGGAGGTGGCCGTTAATGTACTAGATTATTGTCATGTGCATAAGTGGGAGATGGAGGTCTATGTTCAGATTATTGTCATGTCCATATATTGGAGAAGGAGTTCAATGTACAGATTATTGTCGAGTCCATAAGTAGGAGATGGAGGTCAATGTACAGATTATTGTCATGTCCATAAGTAGGAGGGGGGCTCAATGTTCAGATTATTGTCATGTCCATTAGTAAGTCGTTGAGGTCATTGTACAGATTATTGTCATATCCATAAGTAGGACGTGGAGGTCAATGTACAGATTATTGTCATGTGCATAAGTGGGAGGTGGAGGTCAATGTACTGATTATTGTCATGTCCATAAGTAGGAGGTGGAGGTCAATATTCAGATTATTGTCATGTCCAGAAGTAGGAGATGGTGGTCAATATTCAGATTATGGTCTTCAATAAGTCGGAGATGGAGGTCAATGTACAGATTATTGTCATGTCTATAAGTAGGACATGTATGTCAAATTACAGATTATAGTCATGTCCAAAACTACGAGGTGGAGGTCAATGTACAGATTATTGTCATGTGCATAAGTGGGAGATGGAGGTCAATGTACAGATTATTGTCATGTCCATAAGTAGGAGGTTGAGGTCAATGTACAGATTATTGTCATGTCCATAACTAGGAGATGGAAGTCAATGTACAGATTATTGTTATGTCCATAAGTAGGAGGTGAAGGTCAATGTACAGTTTATTGTCATGTCCATAAGAAGGAGGGGGAGGTCAATGTACAGATTATTGTCATGTTCATAACTAGGAGATCGAAGTCAATGTACAGATTATTGTCATGTCCATAATTAGGTGGTGAAGGTCAATGTACAGATTATTGTCGAGTCCATAAGTAGGAGATGGAGGACAATGTGCAGATTATTATCATGTCCATAAGTAGGAGAGGGATGTGAATGTACAGATTATTGTCAAGTCCAGAAGTTGGAGATGGAGGTCAATGTACAGATTATTGTCATGTCCATAAGTAGGAGGTGAAGGTCAATGTACAGATTATTGTCGAGTCCATAAGTAGGAGATGGAGGTCAATGTACAGATTATTGTCATGTCCATAAGTAGGAGGGGGGCTCAATGTTCAGATTATTGTCATGTCCATTAGTAAGACGTTGAGGTCATTGTACAGATTATTGTCATGTCCATAAGTAGGAGGTGGAGGTCAATGTACAGATTATTGTCATGTCCAGAAGTAGGAGATGGAGGTCAATATTCAGATTATGGTCTTCAATAAGTCGGAGGTGGAAGTCAATGTACAGATTATTGTCATGTCTATAAGTAGGACCTGTAGGTCAAATTACAGATTATTGTCATGTCCAAAACTACGAGGTGGAGGTCAATGTACAGATCATTTTCATGTGCATAAGTGGGAGATGGAGATCAATGTACAGATTATTGTCGTGTCCGCAACTAGGAGGTGGAGGTCAATGTACAGATTATTGTCATGCCCATAACTAGGAGATGGAAGTCAATGTACAGATTATTGTCATGTCCATAAGTAGGAGGTGAAGGTCAATGTACACCTTATTGTCCTGTCCATAAGAAGGAGGGGGAGGTCAATGTACTGATTATTGTCATGTCCATAAGGAGGAGATGGAATTCAATGTACAGATTATTGTCATGTCCATAAGTATTAGACAGGTGTCAATGTGCAGATTATTTTCATGTCCACAAGTAGGAGGCGGAGGTCAATATACATATCATTGTCATGTCCAGAAGTAGGAGATGGAGGTCAATACATGTTATTGTCATTTCAGTAAGTCGGATATGGAGGTCAATGTACCAGATTACTGTCATATCCAGAAGTAGGAGGTGCAGGTCAATGTATAGATTATTGTCATGTCCATCAGTAGGAGGTGGAGGTCACTGTACAGATTATTGTCATGTCCTTAAGTAGGAGATTTAGGTCAATGTACAGATTATTGTCATTTCCATCAGTAGGAGGTCGAGGTCAATATAGAGATTATTGTCATGTCCGAAAGTAGGTGATGGAGGTCAATATACAGATTATTGTCATGTCCAGAAGTCGTAAATAGAGGTCAATACATGTTATTGTCATTTCAATAAGTCGGAGATGGAGGTCAATGTACCAGATTACTGTCATGTCCATAAGTAGGAGATGGAGGTCAATGTACAGATTATTGTCATGTCCATAAGTAGGACGTGAAGGTCAATGTACACCTTATTGTCCTGTCCATAAGAAGGAGGGGGAGGTCAATGTACTGATTATTGTCATGTCCATAAGGAGGAGATGGAATTCAATGTACAGATTATTGTCATGTCCATAAGTATTAGACAGATGTCAATGTGCAGATTATTTTCATGTCCACAAGTTGGAGGCGGAGGTCAATATACATATCATTGTCATGTCCAGAAGTAGGAGATGGAGGTCAATACATGTTATTGTCATTTCAGTAAGTCGGATATGGAGGTCAATGTACCAGATTACTGTCATATCCAGAAGTAGGAGGTGCAGGTCAATGTATAGATTATTGTCATGTCCATCAGTAGGAGGTGGAGGTCACTGTACAGATTATTGTCATGTCCTTAAGTAGGAGATTTAGGTCAATGTACAGATTATTGTCATTTCCATCAGTAGGAGGTCGAGGTCAATATAGAGATTATTGTCATGTCCGAAAGTAGGTGATGGAGGTCAATATACAGATTATTGTCATGTCCAGAAGTCGGAAATAGAGGTCAATACATGTTATTGTCATTTCAATAAGTCGGAGATGGAGGTCAATGTACCAGATTACTGTCATGTTCATAAGTAGGAGATGGAGGTCAATGTATAGATTATTGTCATGTCCATAACTAGGAGATGGAGGTCAATGTACCAGATTACTGTCATGTTCGTAAGTAGGAGATGAAGGTCAATACATGTTATTGTCATTTCAATAAGTCGGAGATGGAGGTCAATGTACCAGATTACTGTCATGTTCATAAGTAGGAGATGGAGGTCAATGTATAGATTATTGTCATGTCCATAACTAGGAGATGGAAGTCAATGTAAAGGTTATTGTCATGTCCATATCTAGGATATGGAGGTCAATGTACAGACTATTGTCTTGTCCATAAGTAGAAGGTGGAGGTCAAAGTACAGATTACTGTCATGTCCCTAAGAAGGAGGGGGAGGTCAAGATACAGATTATTGTCATTTCCAAAAGTAGAAGGGGGAGGTCAATGTACAGATTGTTGTTATGTCCATAAATAGGAGGTGGAGGTCAATGTACAGATTATTGTCATGTCTCTAAGAGGGAGATGCAGGTCAATGTACAGATTATTGTCATGTTCATAAGTAGGAGGTGGTGGTCAATGTACAGATTATTCTTGTGTCCATAAGTAGGAGATGGAGGTCAATGTACAGATTATTGTCATGTCGATAAGTAGGAGGTGGAGGTCAATGTACAGATTATTGTCATGTCCATAAGTACGAGGTGGAGGTCAATGTACAGATTATTGTCATGTGCATAAGTGGGAGATGGAGGTCAATATACAGATTATTGTCATGTCCATAAGTAGGAGGTGGAGGTCAATGTACAGATTATTGTCATATGCATAACTAGGAGGTGAAGGTTAATGTACTAAATTATTGTCATGTCCATAAGTAGGATGTGGAGGACAATGTGCAGATTATTATCATGTCCATAAGTAGGAGAGGGACGTTAAGGTACAGATTATTGTCATGTCCAAAATTATGAGGTGGAGGTCAATGTATAGATTATTGTCATATGCATAAGTGGGAGATGGAGGTCAATGTACAGATTATTGTCATATCCATGAATAGGAGGTGTAGGTCAATATACAGATTATTGTCATGTCCATAAGTAGGAGGGGGATGTTAAGGTACAGATTATTTTCATGTCCATACGTAGAAGGGGGAGGTCAAGGTACAGATTATTGTGATATCCATATGTAGGGGATGGAGGTCAATGTACAGATTATTGTCATGTCCATAACTAGGAGATAGAAGTCATTGTACAGATTATTTTCATGTCCTGAAGTAGGAGATGGAACTCAATATATGGATTATTGTCATGTCCATAAGGAGGAGGAGAAGGAGGTCAATGTACAGATTATTTTCATGTCCATAAGTAGGAGGTGTAGGTCAATGTACAGAATATTGTCATGTTCATAAGTGGGAGATGACGGTCAATGTACAGATTATTGTCATGTCCATCAGTAGGAGATGAAGGTAAATGTACAGATTATTGTGATGTACACAAGTAGGAGGTGAATGTCAAGTTGGAGATTATTGTCATCTTCAAAAGTAGGAGGTGGAGGTCAATGTTCTGATTATTTTCATGTCCAAAAGTAGGAGGGCGAAGTTAAGATACAGATTATTGGCATGTCCATAAGTAGAAGGGCGAGGTCAAGGTACAGATTATTGTCATGTACATAAGAAGGAGATGGAAGTCAATATACAGATTATTGTCCTGTCTATAAGTAGGACATGTACGTCAAATTACAGATTATTGTCATGTCCTGAAGTAGGAGGTGGAGGTCAATGTACAGATTACTGTCATGTTCATATGAAGGAGGTGGAGGTCAAGGTACAGATTATTGTCATGTCCATCATTAGAAGGGGGAGGTCAATGAACAGATTATAGTCATCTCCATCAGTATGAGATGAAGGTAAATGTGCAGATTATTGTCAAGTCCATAAGTTGGAGCTGGAAGTCATTGTATAGTTTATTGTCATGTCCATAAGTAGGAAATTATGGTCAATGTACAGATTATTTTCATGTCCATAACTAGGAGATGGAAGTCAATGTACAGATTATTGTCATGTCCATAAGTAGGAGGTGAAGGTCAATGTACAGTTTATTGTCATGACCATAAGAAGGAGGGGGAGGTCAATGTACAGATTATTTTCATGTCCATAAGTAGGAGGTGTAGGTCAATGTACAGATTATTGTCATGTGCATAAGTGGGAGATGGCGGTCAATATACAGATTATTGTCATGTCCATCAGTAGGAAATGAAGGTATATGTACAGATTATTGTGATGACAATAAGTAGGAGGTGGAAGTCAAGTTGCAGATTATTGTAATCTTCTAAATTAGGAGATGGAGGTCAATGTTCAAATTATTGTCATGTTCAAAGTAGGAGCGCGATGTTAAGGTACAGATTATTGACATGTCCATAAGTAGAAGTGGGAGGTAAAGGTACAGATTATTGTCATGTACATAAGAAGGAGATGGAAGTCAATATACAGATTATTGTCATGTCTATAAGTAGGACATGTAGGTCAAATTACAGATTATTGTCATGTCCTGAAGTAGGAGGTGGAGTTCAATGTACAGATTACTGTTATGTTCATAGGAAGGAGGGGGAGGTCAAGGTACAGATTATTGTCATGTCCATCATTAGAAGGGGGAGGTCAATGAACACATTATAGTCATCTCCATCAGTAGGAGATGAAGGTAAATGTGCAGATTATTGTCAAGTCCATAAGTTGCAGCTGGAAGTCAATGTACAGGTTATTGTCATGTCCATAAGTAGGAAATTATGGTCAATGTACAGATTATTGTCATGTCCATAACTAGGAGATGGAAGTCAATGTACAGATTATTGTCATGTCCATAAGTAGGAGGTGGAGGTCAATGTACAGATTATTGTCATGTCCATAACTAGGAGATGGAAGTCAATGTACAGATTATTGTCATGTCCATAAGTAGGAGGTGAAGGTCAATGTACAGTTTATTGTCATGTCCATAAGAAGGAGGGGGAGGTCAATGTACAGATTATTGTCATGTCCATAACTAGGAGATGGAGTCAATGTACAGATTATTGTCATGTCCATAAGTAGGAGTTGAAGGTCAATGTAGAAACTATTGTCTTGTCCATAAGTAGAAGGTGGAGGTCAATGTACAGATTACTGTCATGTCCCTAAGAAGGAGGGGGAGGTCAAGATACAGATTATTGTCATATCCAAAAGTAGAACTGGGAGGTCAATGTACAGATTGTTGTTATGTCGATAAATAGGAGGTGGAGGTCAATGTACAGATTATTGTCATGTCTCTAAGAGGGAGATGCAGGTCAATGTACAGATTATTGTCATGTTCATAAGTAGGAGGTGGTGGTCATGTACAGATGATTGTCATGTCCATCAGTAGGAGATGAAGGTAAATGTACAGATTATTGTCATGTCCATAAGTAGATGGATGTCAATGAACAGATGATTGTCATGTCCATCAGTAGGAGATGAAGGTAAATGTACAAATTATTGTCATGTCCATAAGTAGGTGGAGGACAATGTACAGATTATTCATGTGTCCATAAGTAGGAGATGGAGGTCAATGTACAGATTATTGTCATGTCCTTAAGGAGGAGGTGGAGGTCAATGTACAGATTATTGTCATGTCCATAACTAGGAGAAGGAAGTCATTGCACAGATTATTTTCATGTCCTGAAGTAGGAGATGGAGGTCAATGTACGGATTATTATCATATCCATAAGGAGGAGGAGGAGGAGGTCAATGTACAGATTATTTTCATGTCCATCAGTAGGAGGTGTAAGTCAATGTACAGATTATTGTCATGTGCATAAGTGGGAGATGGCGGTCAATGTACAGATTATTGTCATGTCCATCAGTAGGAGAAGAAGGTAAATGTACAGATTATTGTCATGTGCATAAGTGGGAGATGGAGGTCAATGTACAGATTATTGTCATGTCCATAAGTAGATCGAGGATGTCAACGTATAGATTATTGTCATGTCCATAAGTAGGAGGTGGAGTTCAATGTACAGATTATTGTCATGTCCAGAAGTAGGAGATGGAGGTCAATATTCAGATTATAGTCTTCAATATGTTGGAGATGGAAGTTAATGTTAAAGATTACTGTCGTGTTCATAAGTAGGAAGTGGATGTCTATGTACAGATCATTATCATGTCCATAAGTAGTAGATGGAGGTCAATGTAACAGATTATTGTCGTCCATTAGTAGGAGGTGGATGTCAATGTACAGATTATTCTTGTGTCCATAAGTAGGAGATGGAGGTCAATGTACAGATTATTGTCATGTCCATAAGGAGGAGGTGGAGGTCAATGTACAGATTATTGTCATGTCCATCAGTAGGAGATGAAGGTAAATGTATAGATTATTGTCAGGTACATAAGTAGGAGGTGGCCGTTAATGTACTAGATTATTGTCATGTGCATAAGTGGGAGATGGAGGTCTATGTTCAGATTATTGTCATGTCCATATATTGGAGAAGGAGTTCAATGTACAGATTATTGTCGAGTCCATAAGTAGGAGATGGAGGTCAATGTACAGATTATTGTCATGTCCATAAGTAGGAGGGGGGCTCAATGTTCAGATTATTGTCATGTCCATTAGTAAGTCGTTGAGGTCATTGTACAGATTATTGTCATATCCATAAGTAGGACGTGGAGGTCAATGTACAGATTATTGTCATGTGCATAAGTGGGGGGTGGAGGTCAATGTACTGATTATTGTCATGTCCATAAGTAGGAGGTGGAGGTCAATATTCAGATTATTGTCATGTCCAGAAGTAGGAGATGGTGGTCAATATTCAGATTATGGTCTTCAATAAGTCGGAGATGGAGGTCAATGTACAGATTATTGTCATGTCTATAAGTAGGACATGTATGTCAAATTACAGATTATAGTCATGTCCAAAACTACGAGGTGGAGGTCAATGTACAGATTATTGTCATGTGCATAAGTGGGAGATGGAGGTCAATGTACAGATTATTGTCATGTCCATAAGTAGGAGGTTGAGGTCAATGTACAGATTATTGTCATGTCCATAACTAGGAGATGGAAGTCAATGTACAGATTATTGTTATGTCCATAAGTAGGAGGTGAAGGTCAATGTACAGTTTATTGTCATGTACATAAGAAGGAGGGGGAGGTCAATGTACAGATTATTGTCATGTTCATAACTAGGAGATGGAAGTCAATGTACAGATTATTGTCATGTCCATAATTAGGTGGTGGAGGTCAATGTACAGATTATTGTCATGTCCATAAGTAGGAGGTGGAGGACAATGTGCAGATTATTATCATGTCCATAAGTAGGAGAGGGATGTGAATGTACAGATTATTGTCAAGTCCAGAAGTTGGAGATGGAGGTCAATGTACAGATTATTGTCATGTCCAGAAGTAGGAGATGGAGGTCAATATTCAGATTATGGTCTTCAATAAGTCAGAGATGGAAGTCAATGTACAGATTATTGTCATGTCTATAAGTAGGACCTGTAGGTCAAATTACAGATTATTGTCATGTCCAAAACTACGAGGTGGAGGTCAATGTACAGATTATTTTCATGTGCATAAGTGGGAGATGGAGATCAATGTACAGATTATTGTCGTGTCCGTAACTAGGAGGTGGAGGTCAATGTACAGTTTATTGTCATGTCCATAAGAAGGAGGGGGAGGTCAATGTACAGATTATTGTCATGTCCATAAGTAGATGGAGGTCAATATACAGATTATTGTCATGTCCATAACTAGGAGATGGAAGTCAATGTACAGATTATTGTCATGTCCATAATTAGGTGGTGGAGGTCAATGTACATATTATTGTCATGTCCATAATAGGAGGTGGAGGTCAATGTACTAAATTATTGTCATGTCCTTAAGTAGGATGTGGAGGACAATGTGCAGATTATTATCATCTCCATAAGTAGAAGAGAGATGTGAAGGTACAGATTATTGTCAAGTCCAGAAGTTGGAGATGGAGGTCAATGTACAGATTATTGTCATGTGCATAAGTGGGAGATGGAGGTCAATGTACAGATTATTGTCATGTCCATGAATAGGAGGTGTAGGTCAATATACAGATTATTGTCCTGTCCATAAGTAGGATGGTGATGTTAAGGTACAGATTATTGTCATGTCCATAAGTAGAAGGAGGTGGTCAAGGTACAGATATTTTGATGTCCATATATAGGAGATGGAGGTCAATGTGCAGATTATTGTCATGTCCATAAGTAGGAGGTGGAGGTTAATGTATAGATTATTGACATGTGCATAAGTAAGAGGTGGAGGTCAATGTACAGATTATTGTCGTGTCCAGAAGTAGGAGATGAAGGGCAATGTACATAATATTATCATGTCCATAAGTAGGAGATGGAAGTAAATGTACTGCTTATTGTCATGTGCATAAGTAAGAGGTGGAGGTCAATGTACAGATTATTGTCATGTCCATATTTAGGTGGTGGAGGTCAATGTACAGATTATTGTCATGTCCATAATAGGAGGTGGAGGTCAATGTACTAAATTATTGTCATGTCCTTAAGTAGGATGTGGAGGACAATGTGCAGATTATTATCATCTCCATAAGTAGAAGAGAGATGTGAAGGTACAGATTATTGTCAAGTCCAGAAGTTGGAGATGGAGGTCAATGTACAGATTATTGTCATGTGCATAAGTGGGAGATGGAGGTCAATGTACAGATTATTGTCATGTCCATGAATAGGAGGTGTAGGTCAATATACAGATTATTGTCCTGTCCATAAGTAGGATGGTGATGTTAAGGTACAGATTATTGTCATGTCCATAAGTAGAAGGAGGTGGTCAATGTTCAGATTATTGTCATGTCCATAAGTAGGAGGTGGAGGTCAATGTAGAGATTATTGTCATGTCCATAAGTAGGAGATGGAGGTCAATGTACATATTATTGTCATTTCCATCAGTAGGAGGTGGAGATCAATGTACAGATTGTTGTCATGTCCATAAGAAGGAGGTGGTGGTTAATGTAGTAGATGATTGTAATGTCCATAAGTAGGAGGTGGAGGACATTGTGCAGGTAATTGTCATGTCCATAAGTAGAAGATGGAGGTCAATGTTCAGATAATTGTCATGTCCATAGGTAGGAGGTGGAAATCAATGTAGAGAATATTGTCATGTCGTTAAGTAAGAGATGGAGGTCAATAAACAGAGTATTGTCATGTCCAGAAGTAGGAGATGGAGGTCAATATTCAGATTATGGTCTTCAATATGTTGGAGATGGAGGTCAATGTACAAGATTACTGTCGTGTTCATAAGTAGGAAGTGGAGGTCTATGTACAGATTATTATCATGTACATAAGTAGTAGATGGAGGTCAATGTAACAGATTATTGTCATGTCCATAAGTAGGAGGTGGAGGTCAATGTACAGATTATTGTCATGTCCAGAAGTAGGAGATGGAGGTCAATATTCAGATTATGGTCTTCAATAAGTCGGAGATGGAAGTCAATGTACAGATTATTGTCATGTCTATAAGTAGGACATGTAGGTCAAATTACAGATTATTGTCATGTCCAAAACTACGAGGTGGAGGTCAATGTACAGATTATTGTCATGTGCATAAGTGGGAGATGGTGGACAATGTACAGATTATTGTCATGTCCGTAATTAGGAGGTGGAGGTCAATGTACCGATTATTGTCATGTCCATAACAAGGAGATGGAAGTCAATGTACAGATTATTGTCATGTCCATAAGTAGGAGGTGAAGGTCAATGTACAGTTTATTGTCATGTCCATAAGAAGGAGGGGGAGGTCAATGTACAGATTATTGTTATGTCCATAAGTAGATGGAGGTCAATGTACAGATTATTGTCATGTCCATAACTAGGAGATGGAAGTCAATGTACAGATTATTGTCATGTCCATATTTAGGTGGTGGAGGTCAATGTACAGATTATTGTCATGTCCATAATAGGAGGTGGAGGATAATGTACTAAATTATTGTCATGTCCATAGGTAGGATGTGGAGGACAATGTGCAGATTATTATCATGTCCATAAGTAGGAGAGAGATGTGAAGGTACAGATTATTGTCAAGTCCAGAAGTTGGAGATGGAGGTCAATGTACAGATTATTGTCATGTCCATAACTAGGAGATGGAGTCAATGTACAGATTATTGTCATGTCCATAAGTAGGAGTTGAAGATCAATGTAGAAACTATTGTCTTGTCCATAAGTAGAAGGTGGAGGTCAATGTACAGATTACTGTCATGTCCCTAAGAAGGAGGGGGAGGTCAAGATACAGATTATTGTCATATCCAAAAGTAGAACTGGGAGGTCAATGTACAGATTGTTGTTATGTCGATAAATGGGAGGTGGAGGTCAATGTACAGATTATTGTCATGTCTCTAAGAGGTAGATGCAGGTCAATGTACAGATTATTGTCATGTTCATAAGTAGGAGGTGGTGGTCATGTACAGATGATTGTCATGTCCATCAGTAGGAGATGAAGGTAAATGTACAGATTATTGTCATGTCCATAAGTAGATGGATGTCAATGAACAGATGATTGTCATGTCCATCAGTAGGAGATGAAGGTAAATGTACAAATTATTGTCATGTCCATAAGTAGGTGGAGGACAATGTACAGATTATTCTTGTGTCCATAAGTAGGAGATGGAGGTCAATGTACAGATTATTGTCATGTCCTTAAGGAGGAGGTGGAGGTCAATGTACAGATTATTGTCATGTCCATAACTAGGAGAAGGAAGTCATTGCACAGATTATTTTCATGTCCTGAAGTAGGAGATGGAGGTCAATGTACGGATTATTATCATATCCATAAGGAGGAGGAGGAGGAGGTCAATGTACAGATTATTTTCATGTCCATCAGTAGGAGGTGTAAGTCAATGTACAGATTATTGTCATGTGCATAAGTGGGAGATAGCGGTCAATGTACAGATTATTGTCATGTCCATCAGTAGGAGAAGAAGGTAAATGTACAGATTATTGTCATGTGCATAAGTGGGAGATGGAGGTCAATGTACAGATTATTGTCATGTCCATAAGTAGATCGAGGATGTCAACGTATAGATTATTGTCATGTCCATAAGTAGGAGGTGGAGTTCAATGTACAGATTATTGTCATGTCCAGAAGTAGGAGATGGAGGTCAATATTCAGATTATAGTCTTCAATATGTTGGAGATGGAAGTTAATGTTAAAGATTACTGTCGTGTTCATAAGTAGGAAGTGGATGTCTATGTACAGATCATTATCATGTCCATAAGTAGTAGATGGAGGTCAATGTAACAGATTATTGTCGTCCATTAGTAGGAGGTGGATGTCAATGTACAGATTATTCTTGTGTCCATAAGTAGGAGATGGAGGTCAATGTACAGATTATTGTCATGTCCATAAGGAGGAGGTGGAGGTCAATGTACAGATTATTGTCATGTCCATCAGTAGGAGATGAAGGTAAATGTATAGATTATTGTCAGGTACATAAGTAGGAGGTGGCCGTTAATGTACTAGATTATTGTCATGTGCATAAGTGGGAGATGGAGGTCTATGTTCAGATTATTGTCATGTCCATATATTGGAGAAGGAGTTCAATGTACAGATTATTGTCGAGTCCATAAGTAGGAGATGGAGGTCAATGTACAGATTATTGTCATGTCCATAAGTAGGAGGGGGGCTCAATGTTCAGATTATTGTCATGTCCATTAGTAAGTCGTTGAGGTCATTGTACAGATTATTGTCATATCCATAAGTAGGACGTGGAGGTCAATGTACAGATTATTGTCATGTGCATAAGTGGGGGGTGGAGGTCAATGTACTGATTATTGTCATGTCCATAAGTAGGAGGTGGAGGTCAATATTCAGATTATTGTCATGTCCAGAAGTAGGAGATGGTGGTCAATATTCAGATTATGGTCTTCAATAAGTCGGAGATGGAGGTCAATGTACAGATTATTGTCATGTCTATAAGTAGGACATGTATGTCAAATTACAGATTATAGTCATGTCCAAAACTACGAGGTGGAGGTCAATGTACAGATTATTGTCATGTGCATAAGTGGGAGATGGAGGTCAATGTACAGATTATTGTCATGTCCATAAGTAGGAGGTTGAGGTCAATGTACAGATTATTGTCATGTCCATAACTAGGAGATGGAAGTCAATGTACAGATTATTGTTATGTCCATAAGTAGGAGGTGAAGGTCAATGTACAGTTTATTGTCATGTACATAAGAAGGAGGGGGAGGTCAATGTACAGATTATTGTCATGTTCATAACTAGGAGATGGAAGTCAATGTACAGATTATTGTCATGTCCATAATTAGGTGGTGGAGGTCAATGTACAGATTATTGTCATGTCCATAAGTAGGAGGTGGAGGACAATGTGCAGATTATTATCATGTCCATAAGTAGGAGAGGGATGTGAATGTACAGATTATTGTCAAGTCCAGAAGTTGGAGATGGAGGTCAATGTACAGATTATTGTCATGTCCAGAAGTAGGAGATGGAGGTCAATATTCAGATTATGGTCTTCAATAAGTCAGAGATGGAAGTCAATGTACAGATTATTGTCATGTCTATAAGTAGGACCTGTAGGTCAAATTACAGATTATTGTCATGTCCAAAACTACGAGGTGGAGGTCAATTTACAGATTATTTTCATGTGCATAAGTGGGAGATGGAGATCAATGTACAGATTATTGTCGTGTCCGTAACTAGGAGGTGGAGGTCAATGTACAGTTTATTGTCATGTCCATAAGAAGGAGGGGGAGGTCAATGTACAGATTATTGTCATGTCCATAAGTAGATGGAGGTCAATATACAGATTATTGTCATGTCCATAACTAGGAGATGGAAGTCAATGTACAGATTATTGTCATGTCCATAATTAGGTGGTGGAGGTCAATGTACATATTATTGTCATGTCCATAATAGGAGGTGGAGGTCAATGTACTAAATTATTGTCATGTCCTTAAGTAGGATGTGGAGGACAATGTGCAGATTATTATCATCTCCATAAGTAGAAGAGAGATGTGAAGGTACAGATTATTGTCAAGTCCAGAAGTTGGAGATGGAGGTCAATGTACAGATTATTGTCATGTGCATAAGTGGGAGATGGAGGTCAATGTACAGATTATTGTCATGTCCATGAATAGGAGGTGTAGGTCAATATACAGATTATTGTCCTGTCCATAAGTAGGATGGTGATGTTAAGGTACAGATTATTGTCATGTCCATAAGTAGGAGGTGGAGGTTAATGTATAGATTATTGACATGTGCATAAGTAAGAGGTGGAGGTCAATGTACAGATTATTGTCGTGTCCAGAAGTAGGAGATGAAGGGCAATGTACATAATATTATCATGTCCATAAGTAGGAGATGGAAGTAAATGTACTGCTTATTGTCATGTGCATAAGTAAGAGGTGGAGGTCAATGTACAGATTATTGTCATGTCCATATGTAGGAGGTGGAGATCAATGTACAGATTGTTGTCATGTCCATAAGTAGGACCGGGAGGTTAAGGTACAGATTATTGTCATGTTCATAGGTAGGAGATGGATGTCAATGTTCAGATTATTGTCATGTCCATAAGTAGGAGGTGGAGGTCAATGTAGAGATTATTGTCATGTCCATAAGTAGGAGATGGAGGTCAATGTACATATTATTGTCATTTCCATCAGTAGGAGGTGGAGATCAATGTACAGATTGTTGTCATGTCCATAAGAAGGAGGTGGTGGTTAATGTAGTAGATGATTGTAATGTCCATAAGTAGGAGGTGGAGGACATTGTGCAGGTAATTGTCATGTCCATAAGTAGAAGATGGAGATCAATGTACCAGATTATTGTCAAGTCGATAAATTGGAGGGTGAGGTCAATGTTCAGATAATTGTCATGTCCATAGGTAGGAGGTGGAAATCAATGTAGAGAATATTGTCATGTCGTTAAGTAAGAGATGGAGGTCAATAAACAGAGTATTGTCATGTCCAGAAGTAGGAGATGGAGGTCAATATTCAGATTATGGTCTTCAATATGTTGGAGATGGAGGTCAATGTACAAGATTACTGTCGTGTTCATAAGTAGGAAGTGGAGGTCTATGTACAGATTATTATCATGTACATAAGTAGTAGATGGAGGTCAATGTAACAGATTATTGTCATGTCCATAAGTAGGAGGTGGAGGTCAATGTACAGATTATTGTCATGTCCAGAAGTAGGAGATGGAGGTCAATATTCAGATTATGGTCTTCAATAAGTCGGAGATGGAAGTCAATGTACAGATTATTGTCATGTCTATAAGTAGGACATGTAGGTCAAATTACAGATTATTGTCATGTCCAAAACTACGAGGTGGAGGTCAATGTACAGTTTATTGTCATGTGCATAAGTGGGAGATGGTGGACAATGTACAGATTATTGTCATGTCCGTAATTAGGAGGTGGAGGTCAATGTACCGATTATTGTCATGTCCATAACAAGGAGATGGAAGTCAATGTACAGATTATTGTCATGTCCATAAGTAGGAGGTGAAGGTCAATGTACAGTTTATTGTCATGTCCATAAGAAGGAGGGGGAGGTCAATGTACAGATTATTGTTATGTCCATAAGTAGATGGAGGTCAATGTACAGATTATTGTCATGTCCATAACTAGGAGATGGAAGTCAATGTACAGATTATTGTCATGTCCATATTTAGGTGGTGGAGGTCAATGTACAGATTATTGTCATGTCCATAATAGGAGGTGGAGGATAATGTACTAAATTATTGTCATGTCCATAGGTAGGATGTGGAGGACAATGTGCAGATTATTATCATGTCCATAAGTAGGAGAGAGATGTGAAGGTACAGATTATTGTCAAGTCCAGAAGTTGGAGATGGAGGTCAATGTACAGATTATTGTCATGTGCATAAGTGGGAGATGGAGGTCAATGTACAGATTGTTGTCATGTCCATAAATAGGAGGTGGAGGTCAATGTACAGATTATTGTCATGTCCATAAGTAGGAGGTGGAGGTCAATGTACAGATTATTGTCATGTCCATGAATAGGAGGTGTAGGTCAATATACAGATTATTGTCCTGTCCATAAGTAGGAGGGTGATGTTAAGGTACAGATTATTGTCATGTCCATAAGTAGAAGGAGGTGGTCAAGGTACAGATATTGTGATGTCCATATGTAGGAGATGGAGGTCAATGTGCAGTTTATTGTCATGTCTATAAGTAGGAGGTGGAGGTCAATGTATAGATTATTGACTTATGCATAAGTAAGAGGTGGAGGTCAATGTACAGATTATTGTCATGTCCAGAAGTAGGAGATGAAGGGCAATGTACATATTATTATCATGTCCATAAGTAGGAGATGGAAGTAAATGTACTGCTTATTGTCATGTGCATAAGTAAGAGGTGGAGGTCAATGTACAGATTATTGTCATGTCCATATGTAGGAGGTGGAGATCAATGTACAGATTATTGTCATGTCCATAAGTAGGACCGGGAGGTTAAGATACAGATTATAGTCATGTTCATAGGTAGGAGATGGATGTCAATGTTCAAATTATTGTCATGTCCATAAGTAGGAGGTGGAGGTCAATGTACAGATTATTGTCATGTCCATAAGTAGGTGATGGAGGTCAATGTACAGATTATTGTCATTTCCATCAGTAGGAGGTGGAGATCATTGTACAGATTGTTGTCATGTCCATAAGAAGGAGGTGGTGGTTAATGTTTTAGATGATTGTAATGTCCATAAGTAGGAGGTGGATGACATTGTGCAGATAATTGTCATGTCCATAAGTAGAAGATGGAGATCAATGTACCAGATTATTGACAAGTTGATAAGTTGGAGGGTGAGGTCAATGTTCAGATAATTGTCATGTCTATAGGTAGGAGGTTGAAATCAATGTAGAGATTATTGTCACGTCGATAAGTAGGAGATGGAGTTCAATATACAGAGTATTGTCATGTCCAGAAGTAGGAGATGGAGGTCAATATTCAGATTATGGTCTTCAATATGTTGGAGCTGGAGGTCAATGTACAAGATTACTGTCGTGTTCATTAGTAGGAAGTGGAGGTCTATGTACAGATTATTATCATGTCCATAAGTAGTAGATGGAGGTCAATGTAACAGATTATTGTCATGTCCATTAGTAGGAGGTAGAGGTCAATGTACAAATTATTCTTGTGTCCATAAGTAGGAGATGGAGGTCAATGTACAGATTATTGTCATGTCCATAAGGAGGAGGTGGAGGTCAATGTACAGATTATTGTCAGGTCCATCAGTAGGAGATGAAGGTAAATGTATAGATTATTGTCAGGTACATAAGTAGGAGGTGGCAGTTAATGTACTAGATTATTGTCATGTGCATAAGTGGGAGATGGAGGTCAATGTACAGATTATTGTCATGTCCATATATTGGAGAAGGAGTTCAATGTACAGATTATAGTCGAGTCCGTAAGTAGGAGATGGAGGTCAATGTTCAGATTATTGTCATGTCCATTAGTAAGACGTTGAGGTCATTGTACAGATTATTGTCATATCCATAAGTAGGAGGTGGAGGTCAATGTACAGATTGTTTTCATGTGCATAAGTGGGAGGTGGAGGTCAATGTACTGATTATTGTCATGTCCATAAGTAAGAGGTGGAGGTCAATATTCAGATTATTGTCATGTCCAGAAGTAGGAGATGGTGGTCAATATTCAGATTATTGTCTTCAATAAGTCGGAGATGGAGGTCAATGTACAGATTATTGTCATGTCTATAAGTAGGACATGTATGTCAAATTACAGATTATTGTCATGTCCAAAACTACGAGGTGGAGGTCAATGTACAGATTATTGTCATGTGCATAAGTGGGAGATGGAGGTCAATGTACAGATTATTGTCATGTCCATAAGTATGAGGTGGAGGTCAATGTACAGATTATTGTCATGTCCATAACTAGGAGATGGAAGTCAATGTACAGATTATTGTCATGTCCATAAGTAGGAGGTGAAGGTCAATGTACAGTTTATTGTCATGTCCATAAGAAGGAGGGGGAGGTCAATGTACAGATTATTGTCATGTCCATAACTAGGAGATGGAGTCAATGTACAGATTATTGTCATGTCCATAAGTAGGATTTGAAGGTCAATGTAGAAACTATTGTCTTGTCCATAAGTAGAAGGTGGAGGTCAATGTACAGATTACTGTCATGTCCCTAAGAAGGAGGGGGAGGTCAAGATACAGATTATTGTCATATCCAAAAGTAGAACTGGGAGGTCAATGTACAGATTGTTGTTATGTCGATAAATAGGAGGTGGAGGTCAATGTACAGATTATTGTCATGTCTCTAAGAGGGAGATGCAGGTCAATGTACAGATTATTGTCATGTTCATAAGTAGGAGGTGGTGGTCATGTACAGATGATTGTCATGTCCATCAGTAGGAGATGAAGGTAAATGTACAGATTATTGTCATGTCCATAAGTAGATGGATGTCAATGAACAGATGATTGTCATGTCCATCAGTAGGAGATGAAGGTAAATGTACAAATTATTGTCATGTCCATAAGTAGGTGGAGGACAATGTACAGATTATTCTGGTGTCCATAAGTAGGAGATGGAGGTCAATGTACAGATTATTGTCATGTCCTTAAGGAGGAGGTGGAGGTCAATGTACAGATTATTGTCATGTCCATAACTAGGAGATGGAAGTCATTGCACAGATTATTTTCATGTCCTGAAGTAGGAGATGGAGGTCAATGTACGGATTATTATCATATCCATAAGGAGGAGGAGGAGGAGGTCAATGTACAGATTATTTTCATGTCCATCAGTAGGAGGTGTAAGTCAATGTACAGATTATTGTCATGTGCATAAGTGGGAGATGGCGGTCAATGTACAGATTATTGTCATGTCCATCAGTAGGAGAAGAAGGTAAATGTACAGATTATTGTCATGTGCATAAGTGGGAGATGGAGGTCAATGTACAGATTATTGTCATGTCCATAAGTAGATCGAGGATGTCAACGTATAGATTATTGTCATGTCCATAAGTAGGAGGTGGAGTTCAATGTACAGATTATTGTCATGTCCAGAAGTAGGAGATGGAGGTCAATATTCAGATTATAGTCTTCAATATGTTGGAGATGGAAGTTAATGTTAAAGATTACTGTCGTGTTCATAAGTAGGAAGTGGATGTCTATGTACAGATCATTATCATGTCCATAAGTAGTAGATGGAGGTCAATGTAACAGATTATTGTCGTCCATTAGTAGGAGGTGGATGTCAATGTACAGATTATTCTTGTGTCCATAAGTAGGAGATGGAGGTCAATGTACAGATTATTGTCATGTCCATAAGGAGGAGGTGGAGGTCAATGTACAGATTATTGTCATGTCCATCAGTAGGAGATGAAGGTAAATGTATAGATTATTGTCAGGTACATATGTAGGAGGTGGCCGTTAATGTACTAGATTATTGTCATGTGCATAAGTGGGAGATGGAGGTCTATGTTCAGATTATTGTCATGTCCATATATTGGAGAAGGAGTTCAATGTACAGATTATTGTCGAGTCCATAAGTAGGAGATGGAGGTCAATGTACAGATTATTGTCATGTCCATAAGTAGGAGGGGGGCTCAATGTTCAGATTATTGTCATGTCCATTAGTAAGTCGTTGAGGTCATTGTACAGATTATTGTCATATCCATAAGTAGGACGTGGAGGTCAATGTACAGATTATTGTCATGTGCATAAGTGGGGGGTGGAGGTCAATGTACTGATTATTGTCATGTCCATAAGTAGGAGGTGGAGGTCAATATTCAGATTATTGTCATGTCCAGAAGTAGGAGATGGTGGTCAATATTCAGATTATGGTCTTCAATAAGTCGGAGATGGAGGTCAATGTACAGATTATTGTCATGTCTATAAGTAGGACATGTATGTCAAATTACAGATTATAGTCATGTCCAAAACTACGAGGTGGAGGTCAATGTACAGATTATTGTCATGTGCATAAGTGGGAGATGGAGGTCAATGTACAGATTATTGTCATGTCCATAAGTAGGAGGTTGAGGTCAATGTACAGATTATTGTCATGTCCATAACTAGGAGATGGAAGTCAATGTACAGATTATTGTTATGTCCATAAGTAGGAGGTGAAGGTCAATGTACAGTTTATTGTCATGTACATAAGAAGGAGGGGGAGGTCAATGTACAGATTATTGTCATGTTCATAACTAGGAGATGGAAGTCAATGTACAGATTATTGTCATGTCCATAATTAGGTGGTGGAGGTCAATGTACAGATTATTGTCATGTCCATAAGTAGGAGGTGGAGGACAATGTGCAGATTATTATCATGTCCATAAGTAGGAGAGGGATGTGAATGTACAGATTATTGTCAAGTCCAGAAGTTGGAGATGGAGGTCAATGTACAGATTATTGTCATGTCCAGAAGTAGGAGATGGAGGTCAATATTCAGATTATGGTCTTCAATAAGTCAGAGATGGAAGTCAATGTACAGATTATTGTCATGTCTATAAGTAGGACCTGTAGGTCAAATTACAGATTATTGTCATGTCCAAAACTACGAGGTGGAGGTCAATGTACAGATTATTTTCATGTGCATAAGTGGGAGATGGAGATCAATGTACAGATTATTGTCGTGTCCGTAACTAGGAGGTGGAGGTCAATGTACAGTTTATTGTCATGTCCATAAGAAGGAGGGGGAGGTCAATGTACAGATTATTGTCATGTCCATAAGTAGATGGAGGTCAATATACAGATTATTGTCATGTCCATCAGTAGGAGGTGGAGATCAATGTACAGATTGTTGTCATGTCCATAAGAAGGAGGTGGTGGTTAATGTAGTAGATGATTGTAATGTCCATAAGTAGGAGGTGGAGGACATTGTGCAGGTAATTGTCATGTCCATAAGTAGAAGATGGAGATCAATGTACCAGATTATTGTCAAGTCGATAAATTGGAGGGTGAGGTCAATGTTCAGATAATTGTCATGTCCATAGGTAGGAGGTGGAAATCAATGTAGAGAATATTGTCATGTCGTTAAGTAAGAGATGGAGGTCAATATACAGAGTATTGTCATGTCCAGAAGTAGGAGATGGAGGTCAATATTCAGATTATGGTCTTCAATATGTTGGAGATGGAGGTCAATGTACAAGATTACTGTCGTGTTCATAAGTAGGAAGTGGAGGTCTATGTACAGATTATTATCATGTACATAAGTAGTAGATGGAGGTCAATGTAACAGATTATTGTCATGTCCATAAGTAGGAGGAGGAGGTCAATGTACAGATTATTGTCATGTCCAGAAGTAGGAGATGGAGGTCAATATTCAGATTATGGTCTTCAATAAGTCGGAGATGGAAGTCAATGTACAGATTATTGTCAAGTCTATAAGTAGGACATGTAGGTCAAATTACAGATTATTGTCATGTCCAAAACTACGAGGTGGAGGTCAATGTACAGATTATTGTCATGTGCATAAGTGGGAGATGGTGGACAATGTACAGATTATTGTCATGTCCGTAATTAGGAGGTGGAGGTCAATGTACCGATTATTGTCATGTCCATAACTAGGAGATGGAAGTCAATGTACAGATTATTGTCATGTCCATAAGTAGGAGGTGAAGGTCAATGTACAGTTTATTGTCATGTCCATAAGAAGGAGGGGGAGGTCAATGTACAGATTATTGTTATGTCCATAAGTAGATGGAGGTCAATGTACAGATTATTGTCATGTCCATAACTAGGAGATGGAAGTCAATGTACAGATTATTGTCATGTCCATATTTAGGTGGTGGAGGTCAATGTACAGATTATTGTCATGTCCATAATAGGAGGTGGAGGATAATGTACTAAATTATTGTCATGTCCATAGGTAGGATGTGGAGGACAATGTGCAGATTATTATCATGTCCATAAGTAGGAGAGAGATGTGAAGGTACAGATTATTGTCAAGTCCAGAAGTTGGAGATGGAGGTCAATGTACAGATTATTGTCATGTGCATAAGTGGGAGATGGAGGTCAATGTACAGATTGTTGTCATGTCCATAAATAGGAGGTGGAGGTCAATGTACAGATTATTGTCATGTCCATAAGTAGGAGGTGGAGGTCAATGTACAGATTATTGTCATGTCCATGAATAGGAGGTGTAGGTCAATATACAGATTATTGTCCTGTCCATAAGTAGGAGGGTGATGTTAAGGTACAGATTATTGTCATGTCCATAAGTAGAAGGAGGTGGTCAAGGTACAGATATTGTGATGTCCATATGTAGGAGATGGAGGTCAATGTGCAGTTTATTGTCATGTCCATAAGTAGGAGGTGGAGGTCAATGTATAGATTATTGACATATGCATAAGTAAGAGGTGGAGGTCAATGTACAGATTATTGTCATGTCCAGAAGTAGGAGATGAAGGGCAATGTACATATTATTATCATGTCCATAAGTAGGAGATGGAAGTAAATGTACTGCTTATTGTCATGTGCATAAGTAAGAGGTGGAGGTCAATGTACAGATTATTGTCATGTCCATATGTAGGAGGTGGAGATCAATGTACAGATTATTGTCATGTCCATAAGTAGGACCGGGAGGTTAAGATACAGATTATAGTCATTTTCATAGGTAGGAGATGGATGTCAATGTTCAAATTATTGTCATGTCCATAAGTAGGAGGTGGAGGTCAATGTACAGATTATTGTCATGTCCATAAGTAGGTGATGGAGGTCAATGTACAGATTATTGTCATTTCCATCAGTAGGAGGTGGAGATCATTGTACAGATTGTTGTCATGTCCATAAGAAGGAGGTGGTGGTTAATGTTTTAGATGATTGTAATGTCCATAAGTAGGAGGTGGATGACATTGTGCAGATAATTGTCATGTCCATAAGTAGAAGATGGAGATCAATGTACCAGATTATTGTCAAGTTGATAAGTTGGAGGGTGAGGTCAATGTTCAGATAATTGTCATGTCCATAGGTAGGAGGTGGAAATCAATGTAGAGATTATTGTCACGTCGATAAGTAGGAGATGGAGTTCAATATACAGAGTATTGTCATGTCCAGAAGTAGGAGATGGAGGTCAATATTCAGATTATGGTCTTCAATATGTTGGAGCTGGAGGTCAATTTACAAGATTACTGTCGTGTTCATTAGTAGGAAGTGGAGGTCTATGTACAGATTATTATCATGTCCATAAGTAGTAGATGGAGGTCAATGTAACAGATTATTGTCATGTCCATTAGTAGGAGGTAGAGGTCAATGTACAAATTATTCTTGTGTCCATAAGTAGGAGATGGAGGTCAATGTACAGATTATTGTCATGTCCATAAGGAGGAGGTGGAGGTCAATGTACAGATTATTGTCAGGTCCATCAGTAGGAGATGAAGGTAAATGTATAGATTATTGTCAGGTACATAAGTAGGAGGTGGCAGTTAATGTACTAGATTATTGTCATGTGCATAAGTGGGAGATGGAGGTCAATGTACAGATTATTGTCATGTCCATATATTGGAGAAGGAGTTCAATGTACAGATTATAGTCGAGTCCGTAAGTAGGAGATGGAGGTCAATGTTCAGATTATTGTCATGTGCATAAGTGGGAGATGGAGGGCAATATACAGTTTGTTGTCATGTCCATTAATAGGAGGTGGAGGTTAATGTACTTGATTATTGTCATGTCCATAAGGAGGAGGAGGTCAATGTATAGATTATTGTCATGACCATAAGTAGGAGGTGGAGGTCAATGTACAGATTATTGTCATGTCCATAAATAGGAGGTGGAGGTTAATGTACTTGATTATTGTCATGTCCATAAGGAGGAGGAGGTCAATGTATAGATTATTGTCATGACCATAAGTAGGAGGTGGAGGTCAATGTACAGATTATTGTCATGTCCATGAATAGGAGGTGTAGGTCAATATACAGATTATTGTCAAGTCCATCAGTAGGAGATGAAGGTAAATGTATAGATTATTGTCAGGTACATAAGTAGGAGGTGGCAGTTAATGTTCTAGATTATTGTCATGTGCATAAGTGGGAGATGGAGGTCAATGTACAGATTATTGTCATATCCATATATTCGAGAAGGAGTTCAATGTACAGATTATTGTCGAGTCCATAACTAGGAGATGGAAGTCATTGCACAGATTATTTTCATGTCCTGAAGTAGGAGATGGAGGTCAATGTACGGATTATTATCATATCCATAAGGAGGAGGAGGAGGAGGTCAATGTACAGATTATTTTCATGTCCATCAGTAGGAGGTGTAAGTCAATGTACAGATTATTGTCATGTGCATAAGTGGGAGATGGCGGTCAATGTACAGATTATTGTCATGTCCATCAGTAGGAGAAGAAGGTAAATGTACAGATTATTGTCATGTGCATAAGTGGGAGATGGAGGTCAATGTACAGATTATTGTCATGTCCATAAGTAGATCGAGGATGTCAACATATAGATTATTGTCATGTCCATAAGTAGGAGGTGGAGTTCAATGTACAGATTATTGTCATGTCCAGAAGTAGGAGATGGAGGTCAATATTCAGATTATAGTCTTCAATATGTTGGAGATGGAAGTCAATGTTAAAGATTACTGTCGTGTTCATAATTAGGAAGTGGATGTCTATGTACAGATCATTATCATGTCCATAAGTAGTAGATGGAGGTCAATGTAACAGATTATTGTCGTCCATTAGTAGGAGGTGGATGTCAATGTACAGATTATTCTTGTGTCCATAAGTAGGAGATGGAGGTCAATGTACAGATTATTGTCATGTCCATAAGGAGGAGGTGGAGGTCAATGTACAGATTATTGTCATGTCCATCAGTAGGAGATGAAGGTAAATGTATAGATTATTGTCAGGTACATAAGTAGGAGGTGGCCGTTAATGTACTAGATTATTGTCATGTGCATAAGTGGGAGATGGAGGTCTATGTTCAGATTATTGTCATGTCCATATATTGGAGAAGGAGTTCAATGTACAGATTATTGTCGAGTCCATAAGTAGGAGATGGAGGTCAATGTACAGATTATTGTCATGTCCATAAGTAGGAGGGGGGCTCAATGTTCAGATTATTGTCATGTCCATTAGTAAGTCGTTGAGGTCATTGTACAGATTATTGTCATATCCATAAGTAGGACGTGGAGGTCAATGTACAGATTATTGTCATGTGCATAAGTGGGAGGTGGAGGTCAATGTACTGATTATTGTCATGTCCATAAGTAGGAGGTGGAGGTCAATATTCAGATTATTGTCATGTCCAGTAGTAGGAGATGGTGGTCAATATTCAGATTATGGTCTTCAATAAGTCGGAGATGGAGGTCAATGTACAGATTATTGTCATGTCTATAAGTAGGACATGTATGTCAAATTACAGATTATAGTCATGTCCAAAACTACGAGGTGGAGGTCAATGTACAGATTATTGTCATGTGCATAAGTGGGAGATGGAGGTCAATGTACAGATTATTGTCATGTCCATAAGTAGGAGGTTGAGGTCAATGTACAGATTATTGTCATGTCCATAACTAGGAGATGGAAGTCAATGTACAGATTATTGTTATGTCCATAAGTAGGAGGTGAAGGTCAATGTACAGTTTATTGTCATGTCCATAAGAAGGAGGGGGAGGTCAATGTACAGATTATTGTCATGTTCATAACTAGGAGATGGAAGTCAAGGTATAGATTATTGTCATGTCCATAATTAGGTGGTGAAGGTCAATGTACAGATTATTGTTGAGTCCATAAGTAGGAGATGGAGGTCAATGTACAGATTATTGTCATGTCCATAAGTAGGAGGGGGGCTCAATGTTCAGATTATTGTCATGTCCATTAGTAAGACGTTGAGGTCATTGTACAGATTATTGTCATGTCCATAAGTAGGAGGTGGAGGTCAATGTACAGATTATTGTCATGTCCAGAAGTAGGAGATGGAGGTCAATATTCAGATTATGGTCTTCAATAAGTCGGAGATGGAAGTCAATGTACAGATTATTGTCATGTCTATAAGTAGGACCTGTAGGTCAAATTACAGATTATTGTCATGTCCAAAACTACGAGGTGGAGGTCAATGTACAGATTATTTTCATGTGCATAAGTGGGAGATGGAGATCAATGTACAGATTATTGTCGTGTCCGTAACTAGGAGGTGGAGGTCAATGTACAGTTTATTGTCATGTCCATAAGAAGGAGGGGGAGGTCAATGTACAGATTATTGTCATGTCCATAAGTAGATGGAGGTCAATATACAGATTATTGTCATGTCCATAACTAGGAGATGGAAGTCAATGTACAGATTATTGTCATGTCCATAATTAGGTGGTGGAGGTCAATGTACAGATTATTGTCATGTACATAATAGGAGGTGGAGGTCAATGTACTAAATTATTGTCATGTCCTTAAGTAGGATGTGGAGGACAATGTGCAGATTATTATCATGTCCATAAGTAGAAGAGAGATGTGAAGGTACAGATTATTGTCAAGTCCAGAAGTTGGAGATGGAGGTCAATGTACAGATTATTGTCATGTGCATAAGTGGGAGATGGAGGTCAATGCACAGATTATTGTCATGTCCATGAATAGGAGGTGTAGGTCAATATACAGATTATTGTCCTGTCCATAAGTAGGATGGTGATGTTAAGGTACAGATTATTGTCATGTCCATAAGTAGAAGGAGGTGGTCAAGGTACAGATATTTTGATGTCCATATATAGGAGATGGAGGTCAATGTGCAGATTATTGTCATGTCCATAAGTAGGAGGTGGAGGTTAATGTATAGATTATTGACATGTGCATAAGTAAGAGGTGGAGGTCAATGTACAGATTATTGTCGTGTCCAGAAGTAGGAGATGAAGGGCAATGTACATAATATTATCATGTCCATAAGTAGGAGATGGAAGTAAATGTACTGCTTATTGTCATGTGCATAAGTAAGAGGTGGAGGTCAATGTACAGATTATTGTCATGTCCATATGTAGGAGGTGGAGATCAATGTACAGATTGTTGTCATGTCCATAAGTAGGACCGGGAGGTTAAGGTACAGATTATTGTCATGTTCATAGGTAGGAGATGGATGTCAATGTTCAGATTATTGTCATGTCCATAAGTAGGAGGTGGAGGTCAATGTAGAGATTATTGTCATGTCCATAAGTAGGAGATGGAGGTCAATGTACAGATTATTGTCATTTCCATCAGTAGGAGGTGGAGATCAATGTACAGATTGTTGTCATGTCCATAAGAAGGAGGTGGTGGTTAATGTAGTAGATGATTGTAATGTCCATAAGTAGGAGGTGGAGGACATTGTGCAGGTAATTGTCATGTCCATAAGTAGAAGATGGAGATCAATGTACCAGATTATTGTCAAGTCGATAAATTGGAGGGTGAGGTCAATGTTCAGATAATTGTCATGTCCATAGGTAGGAGGTGGAAATCAATGTAGAGAATATTGTCATGTCGTTAAGTAAGAGATGGAGGTCAATATACAGAGTATTGTCATGTCCAGAAGTAGGAGATGGAGGTCAATATTCAGATTATGGTCTTCAATATGTTGGAGATGGAGGTCAATGTACAAGATTACTGTCGTGTTCATAAGTAGGAAGTGGAGGTCTATGTACAGATTATTGTCATGTGCATAAGTGGGAGGTGGAGGTCAATGTACTGATTATTGTCATGACCATAAGTAGGAGGTGGAGGTCAATATTCAGATTATTGTCATGTCCAGAAGTAGGAGATTGTGGTCAATATTCAGATTATGGTCTTCAATAAGTCGGAGATGGAGGTCAATGTACAGATTATTGTCATGTCTATAAGTAGGACATGTATGTCAAATTACAGATTATAGTCATGTCCAAAACTACGAGGTGGAGGTCAATGTACAGATTATTGTCATGTGCATAAGTGGGAGATGGAGGTCAATGTACAGATTATTGTCATGTCCATAAGTAGGAGGTTGAGGTCAATGTACAGATTATTGTCATGTCCATAACTAGGATATGGAAGTCAATGTACAGATTATTGTTATGTCCATAAGTAGGAGGTGAAGGTCAATCTACAGTTTATTGTCATGTCCATAAGAAGGAGGGCGAGGTCAATGTACAGATTATTGTCATGTTCATAACTAGGAGATGGAAGTCAATGTACAGATTATTGTCATGTCCATAATTAGGTGGTGGAGGTCAATGTACAGATTATTGTCATGTCCATAAGTAGGAGGTGGAGGACAATGTGCAGATTATTATCATGTCCATAAGTAGGAGAGGGATGTGAATGTACAGATTATTGTCAAGTCCAGAAGTTGGAGATGGAGGTCAATGTACAGATTATTGTCATGTCCATAAGTAGGAGGTGAAGGTCAATGTACAGATTATTGTCGAGTCCATAAGTAGGAGATGGAGGTCAATGTACAGATTATTGTCATGTCCATAAGTAGGAGGGGGGCTCAATGTTCAGATTATTGTCATGTCCATTAGTAAGACGTTGAGGTCATTGTACAGATTATTGTCATGTCCATAAGTAGGAGGTGGAGGTCAATGTACAGATTATTGTCATGTCCAGAAGTAGGAGATGGAGGTCAATATTCAGATTATGGTCTTCAATAAGTCGGAGATGGAAGTCAATGTACAGATTATTGTCATGTCTATAAGTAGGACCTGTAGGTCAAATTACAGATTATTGTCATGTCCAAAACTACGAGGTGGAGGTCAATGTACAGATTATTTTCATGTGTATAAGTGGGAGATGGAGATCAATGTACAGATTATTGTCGTGTCCGTAACTAGGAGGTGGAGGTCAATGTACAGTTTATTGTCATGTCCATAAGAAGGAGGGGGAGGTCAATGTACAGATTATTGTCATGTCCATAAGTAGATGGAGGTCAATATACAGATTATTGTCATGTCCATAACTAGGAGATGGAAGTCAATGTACAGATTATTGTCATGTCCATAATTAGGTGGTGGAGGTCAATGTACATATTATTGTCATGTCCATAATAGGAGGTGGAGGTCAATGTACTAAATTATTGTCATGTCCTTAAGTAGGATGTGGAGGACAATGTGCAGATTATTATCATGTCCATAAGTAGAAGAGAGATGTGAAGGTACAGATTATTGTCAAGTCCAGAAGTTGGAGATGGAGGTCAATGTACAGATTATTGTCATGTGCATAAGTGGGAGATGGAGGTCAATGTACAGATTATTGTCATGTCCATGAATAGGAGGTGTAGGTCAATATACAGATTATTGTCCTGTCCATAAGTAGGATGGTGATGTTAAGGTACAGATTATTGTCATGTCCATAAGTAGAAGGAGGTGGTCAAGGTACAGATATTTTGATGTCCATATATAGGAGATGGAGGTCAATGTGCAGATTATTGTCATGTCCATAAGTAGGAGGTGGAGGTTAATGTATAGATTATTGACATGTGCATAAGTAAGAGGTGGAGGTCAATGTACAGATTATTGTCGTGTCCAGAAGTAGGAGATGAAGGGCAATGTACATAATATTATCATGTCCATAAGTAGGAGATGGAAGTAAATGTACTGCTTATTGTCATGTGCATAAGTAAGAGGTGGAGGTCAATGTACAGATTATTGTCATGTCCATATGTAGGAGGTGGAGATCAATGTACAGATTGTTGTCATGTCCATAAGTAGGACCGGGAGGTTAAGGTACAGATTATTGTCATGTTCATAGGTAGGAGATGGATGTCAATGTTCAGATTATTGTCATGTCCATAAGTAGGAGGTGGAGGTCAATGTAGAGATTATTGTCATGTCCATAAGTAGGAGATGGAGGTCAATGTACAGATTATTGTCATTTCCATCAGTAGGAGGTGGAGATCAATGTACAGATTGTTGTCATGTCCATAAGAAGGAGGTGGTGGTTAATGTAGTAGATGATTGTAATGTCCATAAGTAGGAGGTGGAGGACATTGTGCAGGTAATTGTCATGTCCATAAGTAGAAGATGGAGATCAATGTACCAGATTATTGTCAAGTCGATAAATTGGAGGGTGAGGTCAATGTTCAGATAATTGTCATGTCCATAGGTAGGAGGTGGAAATCAATGTAGAGAATATTGTCATGTCGTTAAGTAAGAGATGGAGGTCAATATACAGAGTATTGTCATGTCCAGAAGTAGGAGATGGAGGTCAATATTCAGATTATGGTCTTCAATATGTTGGAGATGGAGGTCAATGTACAAGATTACTGTCGTGTTCATAAGTAGGAAGTGGAGGTCTATGTACAGATTATTATCATGTACATAAGTAGTAGATGGAGGTCAATGTAACAGATTATTGTCATGTCCATAAGTAGGAGGTGGAGGTCAATGTACAGATTATTGTCATGTGCATAAGTGGGAGGTGGAGGTCAATGTACTGATTATTGCCATGTACATAAGTAGGAGCTGGAGGTAAATATTCAGATTATTGTCATGTCCAGAAGTAGGAGATGGAGGTCAATATTCAGATTATGGTCTTCAATAAGTCGGAGATGGAAGTCAATGTACAGATTATTGTCATGTCTATAAGTAGGACATGTAGGTCAAATTACAGATTATTGTCATGTCCAAAACTACGAGGTGGAGGTCAATGTACAGATTATTGTCATGTGCATAAGTGGGAGATGGTGGACAATGTACAGATTATTGTCATGTCCGTAATTAGGAGGTGGAGGTCAATGTACCGATTATTGTCATGTCCATAACTAGGAGATGGAAGTCAATGTACAGATTATTGTCATGTCCATAAGTAGGAGGTGAAGGTCAATGTACAGTTTATTGTCATGTCCATAAGAAGGAGGTGGTGGTTAATGTAGTAGATGATTGTAATGTCCATAAGTAGGAGGTGGAGGACATTGTGCAGGTAATTGTCATGTCCATAAGTAGAAGATGGAGATCAATGTACCAGATTATTGTCAAGTCGATAAATTGGAGGGTGAGGTCAATGTTCAGATAATTGTCATGTCCATAGGTAGGAGGTGGAAATCAATGTAGAGAATATTGTCATGTCGTTAAGTAAGAGATGGAGGTCAATATACAGAGTATTGTCATGTCCAGAAGTAGGAGATGGAGGTCAATATTCAGATTATGGTCTTCAATATGTTGGAGATGGAGGTCAATGTACAAGATTACTGTCGTGTTCATAAGTAGGAAGTGGAGGTCTATGTACAGATTATTATCATGTACATAAGTAGTAGATGGAGGTCAATGTAACAGATTATTGTCATGTCCATAAGTAGGAGGTGGAGGTCAATGTACAGATTATTGTCATGTGCATAAGTGGGAGGTGGAGGTCAATGTACTGATTATTGCCATGTACATAAGTAGGAGCTGGAGGTAAATATTCAGATTATTGTCATGTCCAGAAGTAGGAGATGGAGGTCAATATTCAGATTATGGTCTTCAATAAGTCGGAGATGGAAGTCAATGTACAGATTATTGTCATGTCTATAAGTAGGACATGTAGGTCAAATTACAGATTATTGCCATGTCCAAAACTACGAGGTGGAGGTCAATGTACAGATTATTGTCATGTGCATAAGTGGGAGATGGTGGACAATGTACAGATTATTGTCATGTCCGTAATTAGGAGGTGGAGGTCAATGTACCGATTATTGTCATGTCCATAACTAGGAGATGGAAGTCAATGTACAGATTATTGTCATGTCCATAAGTAGGAGGTGAAGGTCAATGTACAGTTTATTGTCATGTCCATAAGAAGGAGGGGGAGGTCAATGTACAGATTATTGTTATGTCCATAAGTAGATGGAGGTCAATGTACAGATTATTGTCATGTCCATAACTAGGAGATGGAAGTCAATGTACAGATTATTGTCATGTCCATATTTAGGTGGTGGAGGTCAATGTACAGATTATTGTCATGTCCATAATAGGAGGTGGAGGATAATGTACTAAATTATTGTCATGTCCATAAGTAGGATGTGGAGGACAATGTGCAGATTATTATCATGTCCATAAGTAGGAGAGAGATGTGAAGGTACAGATTATTGTGAAGTCCAGAAGTTGGAGATGGAGGTCAATGTACAGATTATTGTCATGTGCATAAGTGGGAGATGGAGGTCAATGTACAGATTGTTGTCATGTCCATAAATAGGAGGTGGAGGTCAATGTACAGATTATTGTCATGTCCATAAGTAGGAGGTGGAGGTCAATGTACAGATTATTGTCATGTCCATGAATAGGAGGTGTAGGTCAGTATACAGATTATTGTCCTGTCCATAAGTAGGAGGGTGATGTTAAGGTACAGATTATTGTCATGTCCATAAGTAGAAGGAGGTGGTCAAGGTACAGATATTGTGATGTCCATATGTAGGAGATGGAGGTCAATGTGCAGTTTATTGTCATGTCCATAAGTAGGAGGTGGAGGTCAATGTATAGATTATTGACATATGCATAAGTAAGAGGTGGAGGTCAATGTACAGATTATTGTCATGTCCAGAAGTAGGAGATGAAGGGCAATGTACATATTATTATCATGTCCATAAGTAGGAGATGGAAGTAAATGTACTGCTTATTGTCATGTGCATAAGTAAGAGGTGGAGGTCAATGTACAGATTATTGTCATGTCCATATGTAGGAGGTGGAGATCAATGTACAGATTATTGTCATGTCCATAAGTAGGACCGGGAGGTTAAGATACAGATTATAGTCATGTTCATAGGTAGGAGATGGATGTCAATGTTCAAATTATTGTCATGTCCATAAGTAGGAGGTGGAGGTCAATGTACAGATTATTGTCATGTCCATAAGTAGGTGATGGAGGTCAATGTACAGATTATTGACATTTCCATCAGTAGGAGGTGGAGATCATTGTACAGATTGTTGTCATGTCCATAAGAAGGAGGTGGTGGTTAATGTTTTAGATGATTGTAATGTCCATAAGTAGGAGGTGGATGACATTGTGCAGATAATTGTCATGTCCATAAGTAGAAGATGGAGATCAATATACCAGATTATTGTCAAGTTGATAAGTTGGAGGGTGAGGTCAATGTTCAGATAATTGTCATGTCCATAGGTAGGAGGTGGAAATCAATGTAGAGATTATTGTCACGTCGATAAGTAGGAGATGGAGTTCAATATACAGAGTATTGTCATGTCCAGAAGTAGGAGATGGAGGTCAATATTCAGATTATGGTCTTCAATATGTTGGAGCTGGAGGTCAATGTACAAGATTACTGTCGTGTTCATTAGTAGGAAGTGGAGGTCTATGTACAGATTATTATCATGTCCATAAGTAGTAGATGGAGGTCAATGTAACAGATTATTGTCATGTCCATAAGTAGGAGGTAGAGGTCAATGTACAAATTATTCTTGTGTCCATAAGTAGGAGATGGAGGTCAATGTACAGATTATTGTCATGTCCATAAGGAGGAGGTGGAGGTCAATGTACAGATTATTGTCAGGTCCATCAGTAGGAGATGAAGGTAAATGTTAGATAATTGTCAGGTACATAAGTAGGAGGTGGCAGTTAATGTACTAGATTATTGTCATGTGTATAAGTGGGAGATGGAGGTCAATGTACAGATTATTGTCATGTCCATATATTGGAGAAGGAGTTCAATGTACAGATTATAGTCGAGTCCGTAAGTAGGAGATGGAGGTCAATGTTCAGATTATTGTCATGTCCATTAGTAAGACGTTGAGGTCATTGTACAGATTATTGTCATATCCATAAGTAGGAGGTGGAGGTCAATGAACAGATTGTTTTCATGTGCATAAGTGGGAGGTGGAGGTCAATGTACTGATTATTGTCATGTCCATAAGTAAGAGGTGGAGGTCAATATACAGATTATTGTCATTTCCAGAAGTAGGAGATGGAGGTCAATATTCAGATTATGGTCTTCAATAAGTCGGAGATGGAGGTCAATGTACAAGATTACTGTCGTGTTCATAAGTAGGAAGTGGTGGTCTATGTACAGATTATTATCATGTCCATAAGTAGTAGATGGAGGTCAATTTTACAGATTATTGTCATGTCCATATGTAGGAGGTGGACGTTAAGGTACAGATTTTTGTCATGTCCAGAAGTTGGAGATGGAGGTCAATGTACAGATTATTGTCATGTGCATAAGTGGGAGATGGAGGGCAATATACAGTTTGTTGTCATGTCCATAAATAGGAGGTGGAGGTTAATGTACTTGATTATTGTCATGTCCATAAGGAGGAGGAGGTCAATGTATAGATTATTGTCATGACCATAAGTAGGAGGTGGAGGTCAATGTACAGATTATTGTCATGTCCATAAATAGGAGGTGGAGGTTAATGTACTTGATTATTGTCATGTCCATAAGGAGGTCAATGTATAGATTATTGTCATGACCATAAGTAGGAGGTGGAGGTCAATGTACAGATTATTGTCATGTCCATGAATAGGAGGTGTAGGTCAATATACAGATTGTTGTCAAGTCCATCAGTAGGAGATGAAGGTAAATTTATAGATTATTGTAAGGTACATAAGTAGGAGGTGGCAGTTAATGTTCTAGATTATTGTCATGTGGATAAGTGGGAGATGGAGGTCAATGTACAGATTATTGTCATGTCCATAAGTAGGAGGGGGGCTCAATGTTCAGATTATTTTCATTCCATTAGTAAGACGTTGAGGTCATTGTACAGATTATTGTCATATCCATAAGTAGGAGGTGGAGGTCAATGTACAGATTACTGTCATGTCCCTAAGAAGGAGGGGGAGGTCAAGATACAGATTATTGTCATATCCAAAAGTAGAACTGGGAGGTCAATGTACAGATTGTTGTTAGGTCGATAAATAGGAGGTGGAGGTCAATGTACAGATTATTGTCATGTCTCTAAGAGGGAGATGCAGGTCAATGTACAGATTATTGTCATGTTCATAAGTAGGAGGTGGTGGTCATGTACAGATGATTGTCATGTCCATCAGTAGGAGATGAAGGTAAATGTACAGATTATTGTCATGTCTCTAAGAGGGAGATGCAGGTCAATGTACAGATTATTGTCATGTTCATAAGTAGGAGGTGGAGGTCAATGTACTGATTATTGTCATGTACATAAGTAGGAGCTGGTGGTCAATATTCAGATTATTGTCATGTCCAGAAGTAGGAGATGGAGGTCAATGTAGATATTATTGTCATGTCCATAAGTAGGAGGTGGAAGTCAATGTACAGATTATTGTCATGTCTATAAGTAGGACCTGTAGGTCAAATTACAGATTATTGTCATGTCCAAAACTACGAGGTGGAGGTCAATGTACAGTTTATTTTCATGTGCATAAGTGGGAGATGGAGATCAATGTACAGATTATTGTCGTGTCCGTAACTAGGAGGTGGAGGTCAATGTACAGATTATTGTCATGTCCATAACTAGGAGATGGAAGTCAATGTACAGATTATTGTCATGTCCATAAGTAGGAGGTGAAGGTCAATGTAAAGTTTATTGTCATGTCCATAAGAAGGAGGGGGAGGTCACTGTACAGATTATTGTCATGTCCATAAGTAGATGGAGGTCAATATACAGATTATTGTCATGTCCATAACTAGGAGATGGAAGTCAATGTACAGATTATTGTCATGTCCATAATTAGGTGGTGGAGGTCAATGTACAGATTATTGTCATGTCCATACTAGGAGGTGGAGGTTAATGTACTAAATTATTGTCATGTCCATAAGTAGGATGTGGAGGACAATGTGCAGATTATTATCATGTCCATAAGTAGAAGAGAGATGTGAAGGTACAGATTATTGTCAAGTCCAGAAGTTGGAGATGGAGGTCAATGTACAGATTATTGTCATGTGCATAAGTGGGAGATGGAGGTCAATGTACAGATTATTGTCATGTCCATGAATAGGAGGTGTAGGTCAATATACAGATTATTGTCCTGACCATAAGTAGGATGGTGATGTTAAGGTACAGATTATTGTCATGTCCATAAGTAGAAGGAGGTGGTCAAGGTACAGATATTTTGATGTCCATATATAGGAGATGGAGGTCAATGTGCAGATTATTGTCATGTCCATAAGTAGGAGGTGGAGGTTAATGTATAGATTATTGACATGTGCATAAGTAAGAGGTGGAGGTCAATGTACAGATTATTGTCGTGTCCAGAAGTAGGAGATGAAGGGCAATGTACATAATATTATCATGTCCATAAGTAGGAGATGGAAGTAAATGTTCAGATTATGGTCATGTCCATAAGTAGGAGGTGGAGGTCAATGTAGAGATTATTGTCATGTCCATAAGTAGGAGATGGAGGTCAATCTACAGATTATTGTCATTTCCATCAGTAGGAGGTGGAGATCAATGTACAGATTGTTGTCATGTCCATAAGAAGGAGGTGGTGGTTAATGTAGTAGATGATTGTAATGTCCATAAGTAGGAGGTGGAGGACATTGTGCAGGTAATTGTCATGTCCATAAGTAGAAGATGGAGATCAATGTACCAGATTATTGTCAAGTCGATAAATTGGAGGGTGAGGTCAATGTTCAGATAATTGTCATGTCCATTGGTAGGAGGTGGAATTCAATGTAGAGAATATTGTCATGTCGTTAAGTAAGAGATGGAGGTCAATATACAGAGTATTGTCATGTCCAGAAGTAGGAGATGGAGGTCAATATTCAGATTATGGTCTTCAATATGTTGGAGATGGAGGTCAATGTACAAGATTACTGTCGTGTTCATAAGTAGGAAGTGGAGGTCTATGTACAGTTTATTATCATGTACATAAGTAGTAGATGGAGGTCAATGTAACAGATTATTGTCATGTCCATAAGTAGGAGGTGGAGGTCAATGTACAGATTATTGTCATGTGCATAAGTGGGAGGTGGAGGTCAATGTACTGATTATTGCCATGTACATAAGTAGGAGCTGGAGGTAAATATTCAGATTATTTTCATGTCCAGAAGTAGGAGATGGAGGTCAATATTCAGATTATGGTCTTCAATAAGTCGGAGATGGAAGTCAATGTACAGATTATTGTCATGTCTATAAGTAGGACATGTAGGTCAAATTACAGATTATTGTCATGTCCAAAACTACGAGGTGGAGGTCAATGTACAGATTATTGTTATGTCCATAAGTAGATGGAGCTCAATGTACAGATTATTGTCATGTCCATAACTAGGAGATGGAAGTCAATGTACAGATTATTGTCATGTCCATATTTAGGTGGTGGAGGTCAATGTACAGATTATTGTCATGTCCATAATAGGAGGTGGAGGATAATGTACTAAATTATTGTCATGTCCATAAGTAGGATGTGGAGGACAATGTGCAGATTATTATCATGTCCATAAGTAGGAGAGAGATGTGAAGGTACAGATTATTGTCAAGTCCAGAAGTTGGAGATGGAGGTCAATATACAGATTATTGTCATGTGCATAAGTGGGAGATGGAGGTCAATGTACAGATTGTTGTCATGTCCATAAATAGGAGGTGGAGGTCAATGTACAGATTATTGTCATGTCCATAAGTAGGAGGTGGAGGTCAATGTACAGATTATTGTCATGTCCATGAATAGGAGGTGTAGGTCAAAATACAGATTATTGTCCTGTCCATAAGTAGGAGGGTGATGTTAAGGTACAGATTATTGTCATGTCCATAAGTAGAAGGAGGTGGTCAAGGTACAGATATTGTGATGTCCATATGTAGGAGATGGAGGTCAATGTGCAGATTATTGTCATGTCCATAAGTAGGAGGTGGAGGTTAATGTATAGATTATTGACATATGCATAAGTAAGAGGTGGAGGTCAATGTACAGATTATTGTCGTGTCCAGAAGTAGGGGATGAAGGGCAATGTACATAATATTATCATCTCCATAAGTAGGAGATGGACGTAAATGTACTGCTTATTGTCATGTGCATAAGTAAGAGGTGGAGGTCAATGTACAGATTATTGTCATGTCCATATGTAGGAGGTGGAGATCAATGTACAGATTGTTGTCATGTCCATAAGTAGGACCGGGAGGTTAAGGTACAGATTATTGTCATGTTCATAGGTAGGAGATGGATGTCAATGTTCAGATTATTGTCATGTCCATAAGTAGGAGGTGGAGGTCAATGTAGATATTATTGTCATGTCCATAAGTAGGAGGTGGAGATCAATGTACAGATTGTTGTCATGTCCATAAGAAGGAGGTGGTGGTTAATGTAGTAGATGATTGTAATGTCCATAAGTAGGAGGTGGAGGACATTGTGCAGATAATTGTCATGTCCATAAGTAGAAGATGGAGATCAATGTACCAGATTATTGTCAAGTCGATAAATTGGAGGGTGAGGTCAATGTTCAGATAATTGTCATGTCCATAGGTAGGAGGTGGAAATCAATGTAGAAAATATTGTCATGTCGTTAAGTAGGAGATGGAGGTCAATATACAGAGTATTGTCATGTCCAGAAGTAGGAGATGGAGGTCAATATTCAGATTATGGTCTTCAATATGTTGGAGATAGAGGTCAATGTACAAGATTACTGTCGTGTTCATTAGTAGGAAGTGTAGGTCTATGTACAGATTATTATCATGTACATAAGTAGTTGATGGAGGTCAATGTAATAGATTATTGTCATGTCCATAAGTAGGAGGTGGAGGTCAATGTACAGATTATTGTCATGTGCATAAGTGGGAGGTGGAGGTCAATGTACTGATTATTGTCATGTACATAAGTAGGAGCTGGAGGTAAATATTCAGATTATTGTCATGTCCAGAAGTAGGAGATGGAGGTCAATATTCAGATTATGGTCTTCAATAAGTCGGAGATGGAAGTCAATGTACAGATTATTGTCATGTCTATAAGTAGGACATGTAGGTCAAATTAATGTCCAAAACTACGAGGTGGAGGTGAATGTACAGATTATTGTCATGTGCATAAGTGAGAGATGGTGGACAATGTACAGATTATTGTCATGTCCGTAATTAGGAGGTGGAGGTCAATGTACTGATTATTGTCATGTCCATAACTAGGAGATGGAAGTCAATGTACAGATTATTGTCATGTCCATAAGTAGGAGGTGAAGGTCAATGTACAGTTTATTGTCATGTCCATAAGAAGGAGGGGGAGGTCAATGTACAGATTATTGTCATGTCCATAAGTAGATGGAGGTCAATGTACAGATTATTGTCATGTCCATAACTAGGAGATGGAAGTCAAGGTACAGATATTGTGATGTCCATATGTAGGAGATGGAGGTCAATGTGCAGTTTATTGTCATGTCCATAAGTAGGAGGTGGAGGTCAATGTATAGATTATTGACATATGCATAAGTAAGAGGTGGAGGTCAATGTACAGATTATTGTCGTGTCCAGAAGTAGGAGATGAAGGGCAATGTACATATTATTATCATGTCCATAAGTAGGAGATGGAAGTAAATGTACTGCTTATTGTCATGTGCATAAGTAAGAGGTGGAGGTCAATGTACAGATTATTGTCATGTCCATAATTAGGTGGTGGAGGTCAATGTACAGATTATTGTCATGTCCATAATAGGAGGTGGAGGTTAATGTAGTAAATTATTGTCATGTCCATAAGTAGGATGTGGAGGGCAATGTGCAGATTATTATCATGTCCATAAGTAGGAGAGAGATGTGAAGTTACAGATTATTGTCAAATCCAGAAGTTGGAGATGGAGGTCAATGTACAGATTATTGTCATGTGCATAAGTGGGAGATGGAGGTCAATATTCAGATTATGGTCTTCAATATGTTGGAGATGGAAGTCAATGTACAGATTATTGTCATGTCTATAAGTAGGACCTGTAGGTCAAATTACAGATTATTGTCATGTCCAAAACTACGAGGTGGAGGTCAATGTACAGATTATTGTCATGTGCATAAGTGGGAGATGGAGATCAATGTACAGATTATTGTCATGTCCGTAACGAGGAGGTGGAGGTCAATGTACGGATTATTGTCATGTCCATAACTAGGAGATGGAAGTCAATGTACAGATTATTGTCATGTCCATAAGTAGGAGCTGAAGGTCAATGTACAGTTTATTGTCATGTCCATAAGAAGGAGGGGGTGGTCAATGTACAGATTATTGTCATGTCCATAAGTAGATGGAAGTCAATATACAGATTATTGTCATGTCCATAACTAGGAGATGGAAGTCAATGTACAGATTATTGTCATGTCCATAATTAGGTGGTGGAGGTCAATGTACAGATTATTGTCATGTCCATAAGTAGGATGTGGAGGGCAATGTGCAGATTATTATCATGTCCATAAGTAGGAGAGAGATGTGAAGTTACAGATTATTGTCAAGTCCAGAAGTTGGAGATGGAGGTCAATGTACAGATTATTGTCATGTGCATAAGTGGGAGATGAAGGTCAATGTACAGATTATTGTCATGTCCATGAATAGGAGGTGTAGGTCAATATACAGATTATTGTCCTGTCCATAAGTAGGATGGTGATGTTAAGGTACAGATTATTGTCATGTCCATAAGTAGAAGGAGGTGGTCAAGGTACAGATATTGTGATGTCCATATGTAGGAGATGGAGGTCAATGTGCAGATTATTGTCATGTCCATAAGTAGGAGCTGGAGGTTAATGTATAGATTATTGACATGTGCATAAGTAAGAGGTGGAGGTCAATGTACAGATTATTGTCGTGTCCAGAAGTAGGAGATGAAGGGCAATGTACATAATATTATCATCTCCATAAGTAGGAGATGGAAGTAAATGTACTTCTTATTGTCATGTGCATAAGTAAGAGGTGGAGGTCAATGTACAGATTATTGTCATGTGCATAAGTGGGAGATGGAGATCAATGTACAGATTATTGTCATGTCCGTAACTAGGAGGTGGAGGTCAATGTACAGATTATTGTCATGTCCATAACTAGGAGATGGAAGTCAATGTACAGATTATTGTCATGTCCATAAGTAGGAGCTGAAGGTCAATGTACAGTTTATTGTCATGTCCATAAGAAGGAGGGGGAGGTCAATGTACAGATTATTGTCATGTCCATAAGTAGATGGAGGTCAATATACAGATTATTGTCATGTCCATAACTAGGAGATGGAAGTCAATGTACAGATTATTGTCATGTCCATAATAGGAGGTGGAGGTTAATGTACTAAATTATTGTCATGTCCATAAGTAGGATGTGGAGGGCAATGTGCAGATTTTTATCATGTCCATAAGTAGGAGAGAGATGTGAAGTTACAGATTATTGTCAAGTCCAGAAGTTGGAGATGGAGGTCAATGTACAGATTATTGTCATGTGCATAAGTGGGAGATGGAGGTCAATGTACAGATTATTGTCATGTCCATGAATAGGAGGTGTAGGTCAATATACAGATTATTGTCCTGTCCATAAGTAGGATGGTGATGTTAAGGTACAGATTATTGTCATGTCCATAAGTAGAAGGAGGTGGTCAAGGTACAGATATTGTGATGTCCATATGTAGGAGATGGAGGTCAATGTGCAGATTATTGTCATGTCCATAAGTAGGAGGTGGAGGTTAATGTATAGATTATTGACATGTGCATAAGTAAGAGGTGGAGGTCAATGTACAGATTATTGTCGTGTCCAGAAGTAGGGGATGAAGGGCAATGTACATAATATTATCATCTCCATAAGTAGGAGATGGACGTAAATGTACTGCTTATTGTCATGTGCATAAGTAAGAGGTGGAGGTCAATGTACAGATTATTGTCATGTCCATATGTAGGAGGTGGAGATCAATGTACAGATTGTTGTCATGTCCATAAGTAGGACCGGGAGGTTAAGGTACAGATTATTGTCATGTTCATAGGTAGGAGATGGATGTCAATGTTCAGATTATTTTCATGTCCATAAGTAGGAGGTGGAGGTCAATGTAGATATTATTGTCATGTCCATAAGTAGGAGGTGGAGATCAATGTACAGATTGTTGTCATGTCCATAAGAAGGAGGTGGTGGTTAATGTAGTAGATGATTGTAATGTCCATAAGTAGGAGGTGGAGGACATTGTGCAGATAATTGTCATGTCCATAAGTAGAAGATGGAGATCAATGTACCAGATTATTGTCAAGTCGATAAATTGGAGGGTGAGGTCAATGTTCAGATAATTGTCATGTCCATAGGTAGGAGGTGGAAATCAATGTAGAAAATATTGTAATGTCGTTCAATAGGAGATGGAGGTCAATATACAGAGTATTGTCATGTCCAGAAGTAGGAGATGGAGGTCAATATTCAGATTATGGTCTTCAATATGTTGGAGATAGAGGTCAATGTACAAGATTACTGTCGTGTTCATTAGTAGGAAGTGTAGGTCTATGTACAGATTATTATCATGTACATAAGTAGTTGATGGAGGTCAATGTAATAGATTATTGTCATGTCCATAAGTAGGAGGTGGAGGTCAATGTACAGATTATTGTCATGTGCATAAGTGGGAGGTGGAGGTCAATGTACTGATTATTGTCATGTACATAAGTAGGAGCTGGAGGTAAATATTCAGATTATTGTCATGTCCAGAAGTAGGAGATGGAGGTCAATATTCAGATTATGGTCTTCAATAAGTCGGAGATGGAAGTCAATGTACAGATTATTGTCATGTCTATAAGTAGGACATGTAGGTCAAATTAATGTCCAAAACTACGAGGTGGAGGTGAATGTACAGATTATTGTCATGTGCATAAGTGAGAGATGGTGGACAATGTACAGATTATTGTCATGTCCGTAATTAGGAGGTGGAGGTCAATGTACTGATTATTGTCATGTCCATAACTAGGAGATGGAAGTCAATGTACAGATTATTGTCATGTCCATAAGTAGGAGGTGAAGGTCAATGTACAGTTTATTGTCATGTCCATAAGAAGGAGGGGGAGGTCAATGTACAGATTATTGTCATGTCCATAAGTAGATGGAGGTCAATGTACAGATTATTGTCATGTCCATAACTAGGAGATGGAAGTCATGGTACAGATATTGTGATGTCCATATGTAGGAGATGGAGGTCAATGTGCAGTTTATTGTCATGTCCATAAGTAGGAGGTGGAGGTCAATGTATAGATTATTGACATATGCATAAGTAAGAGGTGGAGGTCAATGTACAGATTATTGTCGTGTCCAGAAGTAGGAGATGAAGGGCAATGTACATATTATTATCATGTCCATAAGTAGGAGATGGAAGTAAATGTACTGCTTATTGTCATGTGCATAAGTAAGAGGTGGAGGTCAATGTACAGATTATTGTCATGTCCATATGTAGGAGGTGGAGATCAATGTACAGATTATTGTCATGTCCATAAGTAGGACCGGGAGGTTAAGGTACATATTATTGTCATGTTCATAGGTAGGAGATGGATGTCAATGTTCAAATTATTGTCATGTCCATAAGTAGGATGTGGAGGTCAATGTACAGATTGTTGTCATGTCCATAAGAAGGAGGTGGTGGTTAATGTTTTAGATGATTGTAATGTCCATAAGTAGGAGGTGGATGACATTGTGCAGATAATTGTTATGTCCATAAGTAGAAGATGGAGATCAATGTACCAGATTATTGTCAAGTTGATAAGTTGGAGGGTGAGGTCAATGTTCAGATAATTGTCAAGTCCATAGGTAGGAGGTGGAAATCAATGTAGAGATTATTGTCATGTCGATAAGTAGGAGATGGAGGTCAATATACAGAGTATTGTCATGTCCAGAAGTAGGAGATGGAGGTCAATATTCAGATTATGGTCTTCAATATGTTGGAGATGCAAGTCAATGTACAGATTATTGTCATGTCTATAAGTAGGACCTGTAGGTCAAATTACAGATTATTGTCATGTCCAAAACTACGAGGTGGAGGTCAATGTACAGATTATTGTCATGTGCATAAGTGGGAGATGGAGATCAATGTACAGATTATTGTCATGTCCGTAACTAGGAGGTGGAGGTCAATGTACAGATTATTGTCATGTCCATAACTAGGAGATGGAAGTCAATGTACAGATTATTGTCATGTCCATAAGTAGGAGCTGAAGGTCAATGTACAGTTTATTGTCATGTCCATAAGAAGGAGGGGGAGGTCAATGTACAGATTATTGTCATGTCCATAAGTAGATGGAGGTCAATATACAGATTATTGTCATGTCCATAACTAGGAGATGGAGGTCAATGTGCAGTTTATTGTCATGTCCATAAGTAGGAGGTGGAGGTCAATGTATAGATTATTCACATATGCATAAGTAAGAGGTGGAGGTCAATGTACAGATTATTGTCGTGTCCAGAAGTAGGAGATGAAGGGCAATGTACATATTATTATCATGTCCATAAGTAGGAGATGGAAGTAAATGTACTGCTTATTGTCATGTGCATAAGTAAGAGGTGGAGGTCAATGTACAGATTATTGTCATGTCCATATGTAGGAGGTGGAGATCAATGTACAGATTATTGTCATGTCCATAAGTAGGACCGGGAGGTTAAGGTACATATTATTGTCATGTTCATAGGTAGGAGATGGATGTCAATGTTCAAATTATTGTCATGTCCATAAGTAGGAGGTGGAGGTCAATGTACAGATTATTGTCATGTCCATAAGTAGGAGATGGAGGTCAATGTACAGATTATTGTCATTTCCATCAGTAGGAGGTGGAGATCAATGTACAGATTGTTGTCATGTCCATAAGAAGGAGGTGGTGGTTAATGTTTTAGATGATTGTAATGTCCATAAGTAGGAGGTGGATGACATTGTGCAGATAATTGTTATGTCCATAAGTAGAAGATGGAGATCAATGTACCAGATTATTGTCAAGTTGATAAGTTGGAGGGTGAGGTCAATGTTCAGATAATTGTCATGTCCATAGGTAGGAGGTGGAAATCAATGTAGAGATTATTGTCATGTCGATAAGTAGGAGATGGAGGTCAATATACAGAGTATTGTCATGTCCAGAAGTAGGAGATGGAGGTCAATATTCAGATTATGGTCTTCAATATGTTGGAGATGCAAGTCAATGTACAGATTATTGTCATGTCTATAAGTAGGACCTGTAGGTCAAATTACAGATTATTGTCATGTCCAAAACTACGAGGTGGAGGTCAATGTACAGATTATTGTCATGTGCATAAGTGGGAGATGGAGATCAATGTACAGATTATTGTCATGTCCATAACTAGGAGGTGGAGGTCAATGTACAGATTATTGTCATGTCCATAACTAGGAGATGGAAGTCAATGTACAGATTATTGTCATGTCCATAAGTAGGAGCTGAAGGTCAATGTACAGTTTATTGTCATGTCCATAAGAAGGAGGGGGAGGTCAATTTACAGATTATTGTCATGTCCATAAGTAGATGGAGGTCAATATACAGATTATTGTCATGTCCATAACTAGGAGATGGAGGTCAATGTGCAGTTTATTGTCATGTCCATAAGTAGGAGGTGGAGGTCAATGTATAGATTATTGACATATGCATAAGTAAGAGGTGGAGGTCAATGTACAGATTATTGTCGTGTCCAGAAGTAGGAGATGAAGGGCAATGTACATATTATTATCATGTCCATAAGTAGGAGATGGAAGTAAATGTACTGCTTATTGTCATGTGCATAAGTAAGAGGTGGAGGTCAATGTACAGATTATTGTCATGTCCATAATTAGGTGGTGGAGGTCAATGTACAGATTATTGTCATGTCCATAATAGGAGGTGGAGGTTAATGTAGTAAATTATTGTCATGTCCATAAGTAGGATGTGGAGGGCAATGTGCAGATTATTATCATGTCCATAAGTAGGAGAGAGATGTGAAGTTACAGATTATTGTCAAATCCAGAAGTTGGAGATGGAGGTCAATGTACAGATTATTGTCATGTGCATAAGTGGGAGATGGAGGTCAATATTCAGATTATGGTCTTCAATATGTTGGAGATGGAAGTCAATGTACAGATTATTGTCATGTCTATAAGTAGGACCTGTAGGTCAAATTACAGATTATTGTCATGTCCAAAACTACGAGGTGGAGGTCAATGTACAGATTATTGTCATGTGCATAAGTGGGAGATGGAGATCAATGTACAGATTATTGTCATGTCCGTAACGAGGAGGTGGAGGTCAATGTACGGATTATTGTCATGTCCATAACTAGGAGATGGAAGTCAATGTACAGATTATTGTCATGTCCATAAGTAGGAGCTGAAGGTCAATCTACAGTTTATTGTCATGTCCATAAGAAGGAGGGGGTGGTCAATGTACAGATTATTGTCATGTCCATAAGTAGATGGAAGTCAATATACAGATTATTGTCATGTCCATAACTAGGAGATGGAAGTCAATGTACAGATTATTGTCATGTCCATAATTAGGTGGTGGAGGTCAATGTACAGATTATTGTCATGTCCATAAGTAGGATGTGGAGGGCAATGTGCAGATTATTATCATGTCCATAAGTAGGAGAGAGATGTGAAGTTACAGATTATTGTCAAGTCCAGAAGTTGGAGATGGAGGTCAATGTACAGATTATTGTCATGTGCATAAGTGGGAGATGAAGGTCAATGTACAGATTATTGTCATGTCCATGAATAGGAGGTGTAGGTCAATATACAGATTATTGTCCTGTCCATAAGTAGGATGGTGATGTTAAGGTACAGATTATTGTCATGTCCATAAGTAGAAGGAGGTGGTCAAGGTACAGATATTGTGATGTCCATATGTAGGAGATGGAGGTCAATGTGCAGATTATTGTCATGTCCATAAGTAGGAGCTGGAGGTTAATGTATAGATTATTGACATGTGCATAAGTAAGAGGTGGAGGTCAATGTACAGATTATTGTCGTGTCCAGAAGTAGGAGATGAAGGGCAATGTACATAATATTATCATCTCCATAAGTAGGAGATGGAAGTAAATGTACTTCTTATTGTCATGTGCATAAGTAAGAGGTGGAGGTCAATGTACAGATTATTGTCATGTGCATAAGTGGGAGATGGAGATCAATGTACAGATTATTGTCATGTCCGTAACTAGGAGGTGGAGGTCAATGTACAGATTATTGTCATGTCCATAACTAGGAGATGGAAGTCAATGTACAGATTATTGTCATGTCCATAAGTAGGAGCTGAAGGTCAATGTACAGTTTATTGTCATGTCCATAAGAAGGAGGGGGAGGTCAATGTACAGATTATTGTCATGTCCATAAGTAGATGGAGGTCAATATATACAGATTATTGTCATGTCCATAACTAGGAGATGGAAGTCAATGTACAGATTATTGTCATGTCCATAATAGGAGGTGGAGGTTAATGTACTAAATTATTGTCATGTCCATAAGTAGGATGTGGAGGGCAATGTGCAGATTTTTATCATGTCCATAAGTAGGAGAGAGATGTGAAGTTACAGATTATTGTCAAGTCCAGAAGTTGGAGATGGAGGTCAATGTACAGATTATTGTCATGTGCATAAGTGGGAGATGGAGGTCAATGTACAGATTATTGTCATGTCCATGAATAGGAGGTGTAGGTCAATATACAGATTATTGTCCTGTCCATAAGTAGGATGGTGATGTTAAGGTACAGATTATTGTCATGTCCATAAGTAGAAGGAGGTGGTCAAGGTACAGATATTGTGATGTCCATATGTAGGAGATGGAGGTCAATGTGCAGATTATTGTCATGTCCATAAGTAGGAGGTGGAGGTTAATGTATAGATTATTGACATGTGCATAAGTAAGAGGTGGAGGTCAATGTACAGATTATTGTCGTGTCCAGAAGTAGGGGATGAAGGGCAATGTACATAATATTATCATCTCCATAAGTAGGAGATGGACGTAAATGTACTGCTTATTGTCATGTGCATAAGTAAGAGGTGGAGGTCAATGTACAGATTATTGTCATGTCCATATGTAGGAGGTGGAGATCAATGTACAGATTGTTGTCATGTCCATAAGTAGGACCGGGAGGTTAAGGTACAGATTATTGTCATGTTCATAGGTAGGAGATGGATGTCAATGTTCAGATTATTTTCATGTCCATAAGTAGGAGGTGGAGGTCAATGTAGATATTATTGTCATGTCCATAAGTAGGAGGTGGAGATCAATGTACAGATTGTTGTCATGTCCATAAGAAGGAGGTGGTGGTTAATGTAGTAGATGATTGTAATGTCCATAAGTAGGAGGTGGAGGACATTGTGCAGATAATTGTCATGTCCATAAGTAGAAGATGGAGATCAATGTACCAGATTATTGTCAAGTCGATAAATTGGAGGGTGAGGTCAATGTTCAGATAATTGTCATGTCCATAGGTAGGAGGTGGAAATCAATGTAGAAAATATTGTAATGTCGTTCAATAGGAGATGGAGGTCAATATACAGAGTATTGTCATGTCCAGAAGTAGGAGATGGAGGTCAATATTCAGATTATGGTCTTCAATATGTTGGAGATAGAGGTCAATGTACAAGATTACTGTCGTGTTCATTAGTAGGAAGTGTAGGTCTATGTACAGATTATTATCATGTACATAAGTAGTTGATGGAGGTCAATGTAATAGATTATTGTCATGTCCATAAGTAGGAGGTGGAGGTCAATGTACAGATTATTGTCATGTGCATAAGTGGGAGGTGGAGGTCAATGTACTGATTATTGTCATGTACATAAGTAGGAGCTGGAGGTAAATATTCAGATTATTGTCATGTCCAGAAGTAGGAGATGGAGGTCAATATTCAGATTATGGTCTTCAATAAGTCGGAGATGGAAGTCAATGTACAGATTATTGTCATGTCTATAAGTAGGACATGTAGGTCAAATTAATGTCCAAAACTACGAGGTGGAGGTGAATGTACAGATTATTGTCATGTGCATAAGTGAGAGATGGTGGACAATGTACAGATTATTGTCATGTCCGTAATTAGGAGGTGGAGGTCAATGTACTGATTATTGTCATGTCCATAACTAGGAGATGGAAGTCAATGTACAGATTATTGTCATGTCCATAAGTAGGAGGTGAAGGTCAATGTACAGTTTATTGTCATGTCCATAAGAAGGAGGGGGAGGTCAATGTACAGATTATTGTCATGTCCATAAGTAGATGGAGGTCAATGTACAGATTATTGTCATGTCCATAACTAGGAGATGGAAGTCATGGTACAGATATTGTGATGTCCATATGTAGGAGATGGAGGTCAATGTGCAGTTTATTGTCATGTCCATAAGTAGGAGGTGGAGGTCAATGTATAGATTATTGACATATGCATAAGTAAGAGGTGGAGGTCAATGTACAGATTATTGTCGTGTCCAGAAGTAGGAGATGAAGGGCAATGTACATATTATTATCATGTCCATAAGTAGGAGATGGAAGTAAATGTACTGCTTATTGTCATGTGCATAAGTAAGAGGTGGAGGTCAATGTACAGATTATTGTCATGTCCATATGTAGGAGGTGGAGATCAATGTACAGATTATTGTCATGTCCATAAGTAGGACCGGGAGGTTAAGGTACATATTATTGTCATGTTCATAGGTAGGAGATGGATGTCAATGTTCAAATTATTGTCATGTCCATAAGTAGGATGTGGAGGTCAATGTACAGATTGTTGTCATGTCCATAAGAAGGAGGTGGTGGTTAATGTTTTAGATGATTGTAATGTCCATAAGTAGGAGGTGGATGACATTGTGCAGATAATTGTTATGTCCATAAGTAGAAGATGGAGATCAATGTACCAGATTATTGTCAAGTTGATAAGTTGGAGGGTGAGGTCAATGTTCAGATAATTGTCAAGTCCATAGGTAGGAGGTGGAAATCAATGTAGAGATTATTGTCATGTCGATAAGTAGGAGATGGAGGTCAATATACAGAGTATTGTCATGTCCAGAAGTAGGAGATGGAGGTCAATATTCAGATTATGGTCTTCAATATGTTGGAGATGCAAGTCAATGTACAGATTATTGTCATGTCTATAAGTAGGACCTGTAGGTCAAATTACAGATTATTGTCATGTCCAAAACTACGAGGTGGAGGTCAATGTACAGATTATTGTCATGTGCATAAGTGGGAGATGGAGATCAATGTACAGATTATTGTCATGTCCGTAACTAGGAGGTGGAGGTCAATGTACAGATTATTGTCATGTCCATAACTAGGAGATGGAAGTCAATGTACAGATTATTGTCATGTCCATAAGTAGGAGCTGAAGGTCAATGTACAGTTTATTGTCATGTCCATAAGAAGGAGGGGGAGGTCAATGTACAGATTATTGTCATGTCCATAAGTAGATGGAGGTCAATATACAGATTATTGTCATGTCCATAACTAGGAGATGGAGGTCAATGTGCAGTTTATTGTCATGTCCATAAGTAGGAGGTGGAGGTCAATGTATAGATTATTGACATATGCATAAGTAAGAGGTGGAGGTCAATGTACAGATTATTGTCGTGTCCAGAAGTAGGAGATGAAGGGCAATGTACATATTATTATCATGTCCATAAGTAGGAGATGGAAGTAAATGTACTGCTTATTGTCATGTGCATAAGTAAGAGGTGGAGGTCAATGTACAGATTATTGTCATGTCCATATGTAGGAGGTGGAGATCAATGTACAGATTATTGTCATGTCCATAAGTAGGACCGGGAGGTTAAGGTACATATTATTGTCATGTTCATAGGTAGGAGAGGATGTCAATGTTCAAATTATTGTCATGTCCATAAGTAGGAGGTGGAGGTCAATGTACAGATTATTGTCATGTCCATAAGTAGGAGATGGAGGTCAATGTACAGATTATTGTCATTTCCATCAGTAGGAGGTGGAGATCAATGTACAGATTGTTGTCATGTCCATAAGAAGGAGGTGGTGGTTAATGTTTTAGATGATTGTAATGTCCATAAGTAGGAGGTGGATGACATTGTGCAGATAATTGTTATGTCCATAAGTAGAAGATGGAGATCAATGTACCAGATTATTGTCAAGTTGATAAGTTGGAGGGTGAGGTCAATGTTCAGATAATTGTCATGTCCATAGGTAGGAGGTGGAAATCAATGTAGAGATTATTGTCATGTCGATAAGTAGGAGATGGAGGTCAATATACAGAGTATTGTCATGTCCAGAAGTAGGAGATGGAGGTCAATATTCAGATTATGGTCTTCAATATGTTGGAGATGCAAGTCAATGTACAGATTATTGTCATGTCTATAAGTAGGACCTGTAGGTCAAATTACAGATTATTGTCATGTCCAAAACTATGAGGTGGAGGTCAATGTACAGATTATTGTCATGTGCATAAGTGGGAGATGGAGATCAATGTACAGATTATTGTCATGTCCGTAACTAGGAGGTGGAGGTCAATGTACAGATTATTGTCATGTCCATAACTAGGAGATGGAAGTCAATGTACAGATTATTGTCATGTCCATAAGTAGGAGGTGATGGTCAATGTACAGTTTATTGTCATGTCCATAAGAAGGAGGGGGAGGTCAATGTACAGATTATTGTCATGTCCATAAGTAGATGGAGGTCAATATACAGATTATTGTCATGTCCATAACTAGGAGATGGAAGTCAATGTACAGATTATTGTCATGTCCATAATTAGGTGGTGGAGGTCAATGTACAGATTATTGTCATGTCCATAAGTAGGACGTGAGGGCAATGTGCAGATTATTATCATGTCCATAAGTAGGAGAGAGATGTGAAGTTACAGATTATTGTCAAGTCCAGAAGTTGGAGATGGAGGTCAATGTACAGATTATTGTCATGTGCATAAGTGGGAGATGGAGGTCAATGTACAGATTATTGTCATGTCCATGAATAGGAGGTGTAGGTCAATATACAGATTATTGTCCTGTCCATAAGTAGGATGGTGATGTTAAGGTACAGATTATTGTCATGTCCATAAGTAGAAGGAGGTGGTCAAGGTACAGATATTGTGATGTCCATATGTAGGAGATGGAGGTCAATGTGCAGATTATTGTCATGTCCATAAGTAGGAGGTGGAGGTTAATGTATAGATTATTGACATGTGCATAAGTAAGAGGTGGAGGTCAATGTACAGATTATTGTCGTGTCCAGAAGTAGGAGATGAAGGGCAATGTACACAATATTATCATCTCCATAAGTAGGAGATGGAAGTAAATGTACTTCTTATTGTCATGTGCATAAGTAAGAGGTGGAGGTCAATGTACAGATTATTGTCATGTGCATAAGTGGGAGATGGAGATCAATGTACAGATTATTGTCATGTCCGTAACTAGGAGGTGGAGGTCAATGTACAGATTATTGTCATGTCCATAACTAGGAGATGGAAGTCAATGTACAAATTATTGTCATGTCCATAAGTAGGAGCTGAAGGTCAATGTACAGTTTATTGTCATGTCCATAAGAAGGAGGGGGAGGTCAATGTACAGATTATTGTCATGTCCATAAGTAGATGGAGGTCAATATACAGATTATTGTCCTGTCCATAACTAGGAGATGGAAGTCAATGTACAGATTATTGTCATGTCCATAATTAGGTGGTGGAGGTCAATGTACAGATTATTGTCATGTCCATAATAGGAGGTGGAGGTTAATGTACTAAATTATTGTCATGTCCATAAGTAGGATGTGGAGGGCAATGTGCAGATTATTATCATGTCCATAAGTAGGAGAGAGATGTGAAGTTACAGATTATTGTCAAGTCCAGAAGTTGGAGATGGAGGTCAATGTACAGATTATTGTCATGTGCATAAGTGGGAGATGGAGGTCAATATTCAGATTATTGTCTTCAATATGTTGGAGATGGAAGTCAATGTATAGATTATTGTCATGTCTATAAGTAGGACCTGTAGGTCAAATTACAGATTATTGTCATGTCCAAAACTACGAGGTGGAGGTCAATGTATAGATTATTGTCATGTGCATAAGTGGGAGATGGAGATCAATGTACAGATTATTGTCATGTCCGTAACTAGGAGGTGGAGGTCAATGTACGGATTATTGTCATGTCCATAACTAGGAGATGGAAGTCAATGTACAGATTATTGTCATGTCCATAATTAGGAGGTGAAGGTCAATGTACAGTTTATTGTCATGTCCATAAGAAGGAGGGGGAGGTCAATGTACAGATTATTGTCATGTCCATAAGTAGATGGAGGTCAATATACAGATTATTGTCATGTCCATAACTAGGAGATGGAAGTCAATGTACAGATTATTGTCATGTCCATAATTAGGTGGTGGAGGTCAATGTACAGATTATTGTCATGTCCATAATAGGAGGTGGAGGTTAATGTACTAAATTATTGTCATGTCCATAAGTAGGATGTGGAGGGCAATGTGCAGATTATTATCATGTCCATAAGTAGGAGAGAGATGTGAAGTTACAGATTATTGTCAAGTCCAGAAGTTGGAGATGGAGGTCAATGTACAGATTATTGTCATGTGCATAAGTGGGAGATGGAGGTCAATGTACAGATTATTGTCATGTCCATGAATAGGAGGTGTAGGTCATTATACAGATTATTGTCCTGTCCATAAGTAGGATGGTGATGTTAAGGTACAGATTATTGTCATGTCCATAAGTAGAAGGAGGTGGTCAAGGTACAGATATTGTGATGTCCATATGTAGGAGATGGAGGTCAATGTGCAGATTATTGTCATGTCCATAAGTAGGAGGTGGAGGTTAATGTATAGATTATTGACATGTGCATAAGTAAGAGGTGGAGGTCAATGTACAGATTATTGTCGTGTCCAGAAGTAGGAGATGAAGGGCAATGTACATAATATTATCATCTCCATAAGTAGGAGATGGAAGTAAATGTACTGCTTATTGTCATGTGCATAAGTAAGAGGTGGAGGTCAATGTACAGATTATTGTCATGTCCATATGTAGGAGGTGGAGATCAATGTACAGATTGTTGTCATGTCCATAAGTAGGACCGGGAGGTTAAGGTACAGATTATTGTCATGTTCATAGGTAGGAGATGGATGTCAATGTTCAGATTATTGTCATGTCCATAAGTAGGAGGTGGATGTCAATGTAGATATTATTGTCATGTCCATAAGTAGGAGATGGAGGTCAATGTACAGATTATTGTCATTTCCATCAGTAGGAGGTGGAGATCAATGTACAGATTGTTGTCATGTCCATAAGAAGGAGGTGGTGGTTAATGTAGTAGATGATTGTAATGTCCATAAGTAGGAGGTGGAGGACATTGTGCAGATAATTGTTATGTCCATAAGTAGAAGATGGAGATCAATGTACCAGATTATTGTCAAGTCGATAAATTGGAGGGTGAGGTCAATGTTCAGATAATTGTCATGTCCATAGGTAGGAGGTGGAAATCAATGTAGAAAATATTGTCATGTCGTTAAGTAGGAGATGGAGGTCAATATACAGAGTATTGTCATGTCCAGAAGTAGGAGATGGAAGTCAATATTCAGATTATGGTCTTCAATATGTTGGAGATGGAGGTCAATGTACAAGATTACTGTCGTGTTCATTTGTAGGAAGTGTAGGTCTATGTACAGATTATTATCATGTACATAAGTAGTAGATGGAGGTCAATGTAATAGATTATTGTCATGTCGATAAGTAGGAGGTGGAGGTCAATGTACAGATTATTGTCATGTGCATAAGTGGGAGGTGGAGGTCAATGTACTGATTATTGTCATGTACATAAGTAGGAGCTGGAGGTAAATATTCAGATTATTGTCATGTCCAGAAGTAGGAGATGGAGGTCAATATTCAGATTATGGTCTTCAATAAGTCGGAGATGGAAGTCAATGTACAGATTATTGTCATGTCTATAAGTAGGACATGTAGGTCAAATTAATGTCCAAAACTACGAGGTGGAGGTCAATGTACAGATTATTGTCATGTGCATAAGTGAGAGATGGTGGACAATGTACAGATTATTGTCATGTCCGTAATTAGGAGGTGGAGGTCAATGTACTGATTATTGTCATGTCCATAACTAGGAGATGGAAGTCAATGTACAGATTATTGTCATGTCCATAAGTAGGAGGTGAAGGTCAATGTACAGTTTATTGTCATGTCCATAAGAAGGAGGGGGAGGTCAATGTACAGATTATTGTCATGTCCATAAGTAGATGGAGGTCAATGTACAGATTATTGTCATGTCCATAACTAGGAGATGGAAGTCAAGGTACAGATATTGTGATGTCCATATGTAGGAGATGGAGGTCAATGTGCAGTTTATTGTCATGTCGATAAGTAGGAGGTGGAGGTCAATGTATAGATTGTTGACATATGCATAAGTAAGAGGTGGAGGTCAATGTACAGATTATTGTCGTGCCCAGAAGTAGGAGATGAAGGGCAATGTACATATTATTATCATGTCCATAAGTAGGAGATGGAAGTAAATGTATTGCTTATTGTCATGTGCATAAGTAAGAGGTGGAGGTCAATGTACAGATTATTGTCATGTCCATATGTAGGAGGTGGAGATCAATGTACAGATTATTGTCATGTCCATAAGTAGGACCGGGTGGTTAAGGTACATATTATTGTCATGTTCATAGGTAGGAGATGGATGTCAATGTTCAAATTATTGTCATGTCCATAAGTAGGAGGTGGAGGTCAATGTACAGATTATTGTCATGTCCATAAGTAGGAGATGGAGGTCAATGTACAGATTATTGTCATTTCCATCAGTAGGAGGTGGAGATCAATGTACAGATTGTTGTCATGTCCATAAGAAGGAGGTGGTGGTTAATGTTTTAGATGATTGTAATGTCCATAAGTAGGAGGTGGATGACATTGTGCAGATAATTGTTATGTCCATAAGTAGAAGATGGAGATCAATGTACCAGATTATTGTCAAGTTGATAAGTTGGAGGGTGAGGTCAATGTTCAGATAATTGTCATGTCCATAGGTAGGAGGTGGAAATCAATGTAGAGATTATTGTCATGTCGATAAGTAGGAGATGGAGGTCAATATACAGAGTATTGTCATGTCCAGAAGTAGGAGATGGAGGTCAATATTCAGATTATGGTCTTCAATATGTTGGAGATGGAGGTCAATGTACAAGATTACTGTCGTGTTCATTAGTAGGAAGTGGAGGTCTATGTACAGATTATTATCATGTCCATAAGTAGTAGATGGAGGTCAATGTCACAGATTATTTTCATGTCCATAAGTAGGAGCTAGAGGTCAATGTACAGATTATTCTTGTGTCCATAAGTAGGAGATGGAGGTCAATGTACAGATTATTGTCATGTCCATAAGGAGGAGGTGGAGGTCAATGTACAGATTATTGTCATGTCCATCGGTCGGAGATGAAGGTAAATGTATAGATTATTGTCAGGTACATAAGTAGGAGGTGGCAGTTAATGTACTAGATAATTGTCATGTGCATAATTGGGAGATGGAGGTCAATGTACAGATTATTGTCATGTCCATGAATAGGAGGTGTAGGTCAATATACAGATTATTGTCCTGTCCATAAGTAGGATGGTGATGTTAAGGTACAGATTATTGTCATGTCCATAAGTAGAAGGAGGTGGTCAAGGTACAGATATTGTGATGTCCATATGTAGGAGATGGAGGTCAATGTGCAGATTATTGTCATGTCCATAAGTAGGAGGTGGAGGTTAATGTATAGATTATTGTCATGTGCATAAGTAAGAGGTGGAGGTCAATGTACAGATTATTGTCATGTCCATATGTAGGAGGTGGAGATCAATGTACAGATTGTTGTCATGTCCATAAGTAGGACCGGGAGGTTAAGGTACAGATTATTGTCATGTTCATAGGTAGGAGGTGGATGTCAATGTAGATATTATTGTCATGTCCATAAGTAGGAGATGGAGGTCAATGTACAGATTATTGTCATTTCCATCAGTAGGAGATGGATGTCAATGTTCAGATTATTGTCATGTCCATAAGTAGGAGGTGGATGTCAATATAGATATTATTGTCATGTCGTTAAGTAGGAGATGGAGGTCAATATACAGAGTATTGTCATGTCCAGAAGTAGGAGATGGATGTCAATATTCAGATTATGGTCTTCAATATGTTGGAGATGGAGGTCAATGTACAAGATTACTGTCGTGTTCATTAGTAGGAAGTGTAGGTCTATGTACAGATTATTATCATGTACATAAGTAGTAGATGGAGGTCAATGTAATAGATTATTGTCATGTCCATAAGTAGGAGGTGGAGGTCAATGTACAGATTATTGTCATGTGCATAAGTGGGAGGTGGAGGTCAATGTACTGATTATTGTCATGTACATAAGTAGGAGCTGGAGGTAAATATTCAGATTATTGTCATGTCCAGAAGTAGGAGATGGAGGTCAATATTCAGATTATGGTCTTCAATAAGTCGGAGATGGAAGTCAATGTACAGATTATTGTCATGTCTATAAGTAGGACATGTAGGTCAAATTAATGTCCAAAACTACGAGGTGGAGGTCAATGTACAGATTATTGTCATGTGCATAAGTGAGAGATGGTGGACAATGTACAGATTATTGTCATGTCCGTAATTAGGAGGTGGAGGTCAATGTACTGATTATTGTCATGTCCATAACTAGGAGATGGAAGTCAATGTACAGATTATTGTCATGTCCATAAGTAGGAGTTGAAGGTCAATGTACAGTTTATTGTCATGTCCATAAGAAGGAGGGGGAGGTCAATGTACAGATTATTGTCATGTCCATAAGTAGATGGAGGTCAATGTACAGATTATTGTCATGTCCATAACTAGGAGATGGAAGTCAATGTACAGATTATTGTCATGTCCATAATTAGGTGGTGGAGGTCAATGTACAGATTATTGTCATGTCCATAATAGGAGGTGGAGGTTAATGTACTAAATTATTGTCATGTCCATAAGTAGGATGTGGAGGACAATGTGCAGATTATTATCATGTCCATAAGTAGGAGAGAGATGTGAAGGTACAGATTATTGTCAAGTCCAGAAGTTGGAGATGGAGGTCAATGTACAGATTATTGTCATGTGCATAAGTGGGAGATGGAGGTCAATGTACAGATTGTTGTCATGTCCATAAATAGGAGGTGTAGGTCAATATACAGATTATTGTCCTGTCCATAAGTAGGAGGGTGATGTTAAGGTACAGATTATTGTCATGTCCATAAGTAGAAGGAGGTGGTCAAGGTACAGATATTGTGATGTCCATATGTAGGAGATGGAGGTCAATGTGCAGTTTATTGTCATGCCCATAAGTAGGAGGTGGAGGTCAATGTATAGATTATTGACATGTGCATAAGTAAGAGGTGGAGGTCAATGTACAGATTATTGTCGTGTCCAGAAGTAGGAGATGAAGGGCAATGTACATATTATTATCATGTCCATAAGTAGGAGATGGAAGTACATGTACTGCTTATTGTCATGTGCATAAGTAAGAGGTGGAGGTCAATGTACAGATTATTGTCATGTCCATATGTAGGAAGTGGAGATCAATGTACAGATTGTTGTCATGTCCATAAGTAGGACCGGGAAGTTAAGGTACAGATTATTGTCATGTTCATAGGTAGGAGATGGATGTCAATGTTCAGATTATTGTCATGTCCATAAGTAGGAGGTGGAGGTCAATGTAGATATTATAGTCATGTCCATAAGTAGGAGATGGAGGTCAATGTACAGATTATTGTCATTTCCATCAGTAGGAGGTGGATATCAATGTACAGATTGTTGTCATGTCCATAAGAAGGAGGTGGTGGTTAATGTAGTAGATGATTGTAATGTCCATAAGCAGGAGGTGGAGGACATTGTGCAGATAATTGTCATGTCCATAAGTAGAAGATGGAGATCAATGTACCAGATTATTGTCAAGTCGATAAATTGGAGGGTGAGGTCAATGTTCAGATAATTGTCATGTCCATAGGTAGGAGGTGGAAATCAATGTAGAGAATATAGTCATGTCGTTAAGTAGGAGATGGAGGTCAATATACAGGGTATTGTCATGTCCAGAAGTAGGAGATGGAGGTCAATATTCAGATTATGGTATTCAATATGTTGGAGATGGAGGTCAATGTACAAGATTACTGTCGTGTTCATTAGTAGGAAGTGTAGGTCTATGTACAGATTATTATCATATACATAAGTAGTAGATGGAGGTCAATGTAACAGATTATTGTCATGTCCATAAGTAGGAGGTGGAGGTCAATGTACAGATTATTGTCATGTGCATAAGTGGGAGGTGGAGGTCAATGTACTGATTATTGTCATGTACATAAGTAGGAGCTGGAGGTAAATATTCAGATTATTGTCATGTCCAGAAGTAGGAGATGGAGGTCAATATTCAGATTATGGTCTTCAATAAGTCGGACATGGAAGTCAATGTACAGATTATTGTCATGTCTATAAGTAGGACATGTAGGTCAAATTAATGTCCAAAACTCCGAGGTGGAGGTCAATGTACAGATTATTGTCATGTGCATAAGTGAGGGATGGTGGACAATGTACAGATTATTGTCATGTCCGTAATTAGGAGGTGGAGGTCAATGTACAGATTATTGTCATGTCCATAAGTAGATGGAGGTCAATGTACAGATTATTGTCATGTCCATAACTAGGAGATGGAAGTCAATGTACAGATTATTGTCATGTCCATAATTAGGTGGTGGAGGTCAATGTACAGATTATTTTCATGTCCATAATAGGAGGTGGAGGTTAATGTACTAAATTATTGTCATGTCCATAAGTAGGATGTGGAGGACAATGTGCAGATTATTATCATGTCCATAAGTAGGAGAGAGATGTGAAGGTACAGATTATTGTCAAGTCCAGAAGTTGGAGATGGAGGTCAATGTACAGATTATTGTCATGTGCATAAGTGGGAGAATGAGGTCAATGTACAGATTGTTGTCATGTCCATAAATAGGAGGTGGAGGTCAATGTACAGATTATTGTCATGTCCATGAATAGGAGGTGTAGGTCAATATACAGATTATTGTCCTGTCCATAAGTAGGAGGGTGATGTTAAGGTACAGATTATTGTCATGTCCATAAGTAGAAGGAGGTGGTCAAGGTACAGATATTGTGATGTCCATATGTAGGAGATGGAGGTCAATGTGCAGTTTATTGTCATGTCCATAAGTAGGAGGTGGAGGTCAATGTATAGATTATTGACATGTGCATAAGTAAGAGGTGGAGGTCAATGTACAGATTATTGTCGTGTCCAGAAGTAGGAGATGAAGGGCAATGTACATATTATTATCATGTCCATAAGTAGGAGATGGAAGTAAATGTACTGCTTATTGTCATGTGCATAAGTAAGAGGTGGAGGTCAATGTACAGATTATTGTCATGTCCATATGTAGGAAGTGGAGATCAATGTACAGATTATTGTCATGTCCATAAGTAGGACCGGGAGGTTAAGGTACATATTATTGTCATGTTCATAGGTAGGAGATGGATGTCAATGTTCAAATTATTGTCATGTCCATAAGTAGGAGGTGGAGGTCAATGTACAGATTATTGTCATGTCCATAAGTAGGAGATGGAGGTCAATGTACAGATTATTGTCATTTCCATCAGTCGGAGGTGGAGATCAATGTACAGATTGTTGTCATGTCCATAAGAAGGAGGTGGTGGTTAATGTTTTAGATGATTGTAATGTCCATAAGTAGGAGGTGGATGACATTGTGCAGATAATTGTCATGTCCATAAGTAGAAGATGGAGATCAATGTACCAGATTATTGTCAAGTTGATAAGTTGGAGGGTGAGGTCAATGTTCAGATAATTGTCATGTCCATAGGTAGGAGGTGGAAATCAATGTAGAGATTATTGTCATGTCGATAAGTAGGAGATGGAGGTCAATATACAGAGTATTGTCATGTCCAGAAGTAGGAGATGGAGGTCAATATTCAGATTATGGTCTTCAATATGTTGGAGATGGAGGTCAATGTACAAGATTACTGTCGTGTTCATTAGTAGGAAGTGGAGGTCTATGTACAGATTATTATCATGTCCATAAGTAGTAGATGGAGGTCAATGACACAGATTATTGTCATGTCCATAAGTAGGAGCTAGAGGTCAATGTACAGATTATTCTTGTGTCCATAAGTAGGAGATGGAGGTCAATGTACAGATTATTGTCATGTCCATAAGGAGGAGGTGTAGGTCAATATACAGATTATTGTCCTGTCCATAAGTAGGATGGTGATGTTAAGGTACAGATTATTGTCATGTCCATAAGTAGAAGGAGGTGGTCAAGGTACAGATATTGTGATGTCCATATGTAGGAGATGGAGGTCAATGTGCAGATTATTGTCATGTCCATAAGTAGGAGGTGGAGGTTAATGTATAGATTATTGTCATGTGCATAAGTAAGAGGTGGAGGTCAATGTACAGATTATTGTCATGTCCATATGTAGGAGGTGGAGATCAATGTACAGATTGTTGTCATGTCCATAAGTAGGACCGGGAGGTTAAGGTACAGATTATTGTCATGTTCATAGGTAGGAGGTGGATGTCAATGTAGATATTATTGTCATGTCCATAAGTAGGAGATGGAGGTCAATGTACAGATTATTGTCATTTCCATCAGTAGGAGATGGATGTCAATGTTCAGATTATTGTCATGTCCATAAGTAGGAGGTGGATGTCAATATAGATATTATTGTCATGTCGTTAAGTAGGAGATGGAGGTCAATATACAGAGTATTGTCATGTCCAGAAGTAGGAGATGGATGTCAATATTCAGATTATGGTCTTCAATATGTTGGAGATGGAGGTCAATGTACAAGATTACTGTCGTGTTCATTAGTAGGAAGTGTAGGTCTATGTACAGATTATTATCATGTACATAAGTAGTAGATGGAGGTCAATGTAATAGATTATTGTCATGTCCATAAGTAGGAGGTGGAGGTCAATGTACAGATTATTGTCATGTGCATAAGTGGGAGGTGGAGGTCAATGTACTGATTATTGTCATGTACATAAGTAGGAGCTGGAGGTAAATATTCAGATTATTGTCATGTCCAGAAGTAGGAGATGGAGGTCAATATTCAGATTATGGTCTTCAATAAGTCGGAGATGGAAGTCAATGTACAGATTATTGTCATGTCTATAAGTAGGACATGTAGGTCAAATTAATGTCCAAAACTACGAGGTGGAGGTCAATGTACAGATTATTGTCATGTGCATAAGTGAGAGATGGTGGACAATGTACAGATTATTGTCATGTCCGTAATTAGGAGGTGGAGGTCAATGTACTGATTATTGTCATGTCCATAACTAGGAGATGGAAGTCAATGTACAGATTATTGTCATGTCCATAAGTAGGAGTTGAAGGTCAATGTACAGTTTATTGTCATGTCCATAAGAAGGAGGGGGAGGTCAATGTACAGATTATTGTCATGTCCATAAGTAGATGGAGGTCAATGTACAGATTATTGTCATGTCCATAACTAGGAGATGGAAGTCAATGTACAGATTATTGTCATGTCCATAATTAGGTGGTGGAGGTCAATGTACAGATTATTGTCATGTCCATAATAGGAGGTGGAGGTTAATGTACTAAATTATTGTCATGTCCATAAGTAGGATGTGGAGGACAATGTGCAGATTATTATCATGTCCATAAGTAGGAGAGAGATGTGAAGGTACAGATTATTGTCAAGTCCAGAAGTTGGAGATGGAGGTCAATGTACAGATTATTGTCATGTGCATAAGTGGGAGATGGAGGTCAATGTACAGATTGTTGTCATGTCCATAAATAGGAGGTGGAGGTCAATGTACAGATTATTGTCATGTCCATGAATAGGAGGTGTAGGTCAATATACAGATTATTGTCCTGTCCATAAGTAGGAGGGTGATGTTAAGGTACAGATTATTGTCATGTCCATAAGTAGAAGGAGGTGGTCAAGGTACAGATATTGTGATGTCCATATGTAGGAGATGGAGGTCAATGTGCAGTTTATTGTTATGCCCATAAGTAGGAGGTGGAGGTCAATGTATAGATTATTGACATGTGCATAAGTAAGAGGTGGAGGTCAATGTACAGATTATTGTCGTGTCCAGAAGTAGGAGATGAAGGGCAATGTACATATTATTATCATGTCCATAAGTAGGAGATGGAAGTACATGTACTGCTTATTGTCATGTGCATAAGTAAGAGGTGGAGGTCAATGTACAGATTATTGTCATGTCCATATGTAGGAAGTGGAGATCAATGTACAGATTGTTGTCATGTCCATAAGTAGGACCGGGAAGTTAAGGTACAGATTATTGTCATGTTCATAGGTAGGAGATGGATGTCAATGTTCAGATTATTGTCATGTCCATAAGTAGGAGGTGGAGGTCAATGTAGATATTATAGTCATGTCCATAAGTAGGAGATGGAGGTCAATGTACAGATTATTGTCATTTCCATCAGTAGGAGGTGGATATCAATGTACAGATTGTTGTCATGTCCATAAGAAGGAGGTGGTGGTTAATGTAGTAGATGATTGTAATGTCCATAAGCAGGAGGTGGAGGACATTGTGCAGATAATTGTCATGTCCATAAGTAGAAGATGGAGATCAATGTACCAGATTATTGTCAAGTCGATAAATTGGAGGGTGAGGTCAATGTTCAGATAATTGTCATGTCCATAGGTAGGAGGTGGAAATCAATGTAGAGAATATAGTCATGTCGTTAAGTAGGAGATGGAGGTCAATATACAGGGTATTGTCATGTCCAGAAGTAGGAGATGGAGGTCAATATTCAGATTATGGTATTCAATATGTTGGAGATGGAGGTCAATGTACAAGATTACTGTCGTGTTCATTAGTAGGAAGTGTAGGTCTATGTACAGATTATTATCATATACATAAGTAGTAGATGGAGGTCAATGTAACAGATTATTGTCATGTCCATAAGTAGGAGGTGGAGGTCAATGTACAGATTATTGTCATGTGCATAAGTGGGAGGTGGAGGTCAATGTACTGATTATTGTCATGTACATAAGTAGGAGCTGGAGGTAAATATTCAGATTATTGTCATGTCCAGAAGTAGGAGATGGAGGTCAATATTCAGATTATGGTCTTCAATAAGTCGGACATGGAAGTCAATGTACAGATTATTGTCATGTCTATAAGTAGGACATGTAGGTCAAATTAATGTCCAAAACTACGAGGTGGAGGTCAATGTACAGATTATTGTCATGTGCATAAGTGAGGGATGGTGGACAATGTACAGATTATTGTCATGTCCGTAATTAGGAGGTGGAGGTCAATGTACAGATTATTGTCATGTCCATAAGTAGATGGAGGTCAATGTACAGATTATTGTCATGTCCATAACTAGGAGATGGAAGTCAATGTACAGATTATTGTCATGTCCATAATTAGGTGGTGGAGGTCAATGTACAGATTATTTTCATGTCCATAATAGGAGGTGGAGGTTAATGTACTAAATTATTGTCATGTCCATAAGTAGGATGTGGAGGACAATGTGCAGATTATTATCATGTCCATAAGTAGGAGAGAGATGTGAAGGTACAGATTATTGTCAAGTCCAGAAGTTGGAGATGGAGGTCAATGTACAGATTATTGTCATGTGCATAAGTGGGAGAATGAGGTCAATGTACAGATTGTTGTCATGTCCATAAATAGGAGGTGGAGGTCAATGTACAGATTATTGTCATGTCCATGAATAGGAGGTGTAGGTCAATATACAGATTATTGTCCTGTCCATAAGTAGGAGGGTGATGTTAAGGTACAGATTATTGTCATGTCCATAAGTAGAAGGAGGTGGTCAAGGTACAGATATTGTGATGTCCATATGTAGGAGATGGAGGTCAATGTGCAGTTTATTGTCATGTCCATAAGTAGGAGGTGGAGGTCAATGTATAGATTATTGACATGTGCATAAGTAAGAGGTGGAGGTCAATGTACAGATTATTGTCGTGTCCAGAAGTAGGAGATGAAGGGCAATGTACATATTATTATCATGTCCATAAGTAGGAGATGGAAGTAAATGTACTGCTTATTGTCATGTGCATAAGTAAGAGGTGGAGGTCAATGTACAGATTATTGTCATGTCCATATGTAGGAAGTGGAGATCAATGTACAGATTATTGTCATGTCCATAAGTAGGACCGGGAGGTTAAGGTACATATTATTGTCATGTTCATAGGTAGGAGATGGATGTCAATGTTCAAATTATTGTCATGTCCATAAGTAGGAGGTGGAGGTCAATGTACAGATTATTGTCATGTCCATAAGTAGGAGATGGAGGTCAATGTACAGATTATTGTCATTTCCATCAGTCGGAGGTGGAGATCAATGTACAGATTGTTGTCATGTCCATAAGAAGGAGGTGGTGGTTAATGTTTTAGATGATTGTAATGTCCATAAGTAGGAGGTGGATGACATTGTGCAGATAATTGTCATGTCCATAAGTAGAAGATGGAGATCAATGTACCAGATTATTGTCAAGTTGATAAGTTGGAGGGTGAGGTCAATGTTCAGATAATTGTCATGTCCATAGGTAGGAGGTGGAAATCAATGTAGAGATTATTGTCATGTCGATAAGTAGGAGATGGAGGTCAATATACAGAGTATTGTCATGTCCAGAAGTAGGAGATGGAGGTCAATATTCAGATTATGGTCTTCAATATGTTGGAGATGGAGGTCAATGTACAAGATTACTGTCGTGTTCATTAGTAGGAAGTGGAGGTCTATGTACAGATTATTATCATGTCCATAAGTAGTAGATGGAGGTCAATGACACAGATTATTGTCATGTCCATAAGTAGGAGCTAGAGGTCAATGTACAGATTATTCTTGTGTCCATAAGTAGGAGATGGAGGTCAATGTACAGATTATTGTCATGTCCATAAGGAGGAGGTGGAGGTCAATGTACAGATTATTGTCATGTCCATCGGTAGGAGATGAAGGTAAATGTATAGATTATTGTCAGGTACATAAGTAGGAGGTGGCAGTTAATGTACTAGATTATTGTCATGTGCATAAGTGGGAGATGGAGGTCAATGTACAGATTATTGTCATGTCCATATATTGGAGAAGGAGTTCAATGTACAGATTATAGTCGAGTCCGTAAGTAGGAGATGGAGGTCAATGTACAGATTATTCTCATGTCCATAAGTAGGAGGGGGGATCAATGTTCAGATTATTGTCATGTCCATTAGTAAGACGTTGAGTTCATTGTACGGATTATTGTCATATCCATAAGTAGGAGGTGGAGGTCAATGTACAGATTGTTGTCATGTGCATAAGTGGGAGGTGGAGGTCAATGTACTGATTATTGTCATGTCCATAAGTAAGAGGTGGAGGTCAATATACAGATTATTGTAATTTCCAGAAGTAGGAGATGGAGGTCAATATTCAGATTATGGTCTTCAATAAGTCGGAGATGGAGGTCAATGTACAAGATTACTGTCGTGTTCATAAGTAGGAAGTGCAGGTCTATGTACAGATTATTATCATGTCCATAAGTAGTAGATGCAGGTCAATTTAACAGATTATTGTCATGTCCATACGTAGGAGGTGGACGTTAAGGTACAGATTATTGTCATGTCCAGAAGTTGGAGATGGAGGTCAATGTACAGATTATTGTCATGTGCATAAGTGGGAGATGGAGGTCAATATACAGATTGTTGTCATGTCCATAAATAGGAGGTGGAGGTTAATGTACTAGATTATTGTCATGTCCATAAGGAGGAGGAGGTCAATGTATAGATTATTGTCATGACCATAAGTAGGAGATGGAGGTCAATGTACAGTTTGTTGTCATGTCCATGAATAGGAGGTGTAGGTCAATATACAGATTATTGTCAAGTCCATCAGTAGGAGATGAAGGTAAATGTATAGATTATTGTCAGGTACATAAGTAGGAGGTGGCAGTTAATGTTCTAGATTATTGTCATGTGCATAAGTGGGAGATGGAGGTCAATGTACAGATTATTGTCATGTCCATATTTTGGAGAAGGAGTTCAATGTACAGATTATTGTCGAGTCCGTAAGTAGGAGATGGAGGTCAATGTACAGATTATTGTCATGTCCATAAGTAGGAGGGGGGCTCAATGTTCAGATTATTGTCATGTCCATTAGTAAGACGTTGAGGTCATTGTACAGTTTATTGTCATATCCATAAGTAGGAGGTGGATGTCAATGTACAGATTGTTGTCATGTGCATAAGTGGGAGGTGGAGGTCAATGTACTGATTATTTTCATGTCCATAAGTAAGAGGTGGAGGTCAATATACAGATTATTGTCATGTCCAGAAGTAGGAGATGGAGGTCAATATTCAGATTATGGTCTTCAATAAGTCGGAGATGGAGGTCAATGTAACAGATTATTGTCATGTCCATAAGTAGGAGGTGGAGGTCAATGTACAGATTATTCTTGTGTCCATAAGTAGGAGATGGAGGTCAATGTACATCTTATTGTCATGTCCTTAAGGAGGAGGTGGAGGTCAATGTACTAGATTATTCTCATGTGCATTAGTGGGAGATGGAGGTCAATGTACAGATTATTGTCATGTCCATAACTAGGAGATGGAAGTCAATGTACAGATTATTGTCATGTCCATAATTAGGTGGTGGAGGTCAATGTACAGATTATTGTCATGTCCATAATAGGAGGTGGAGGTTAATGTACTAAATTATTGTCATGTCCATAAGTAGGATGTGGAGGACAATGTGCAGATTATTATCATGTCCATAAGTAGGAGAGAGATGTGAAGGTACAGATTATTGTCAAGTCCAGAAGTTGGAGATGGAGGTCAATGTACAGATTATTGTCATGTGCATAAGTGGGAGATGGAGGTCAATGTACAGATTGTTGTCATGTCCATAAATAGGAGGTGGAGGTCAATGTACAGATTATTGTCATGTCCATGAATAGGAGGTGTAGGTCAATATACAGATTATTGTCCTGTCCATAAGTAGGAGGGTGATGTTAAGGTACAGATTATTGTCATGTCCATACGTAGAAGGAGGTGGTCAAGGTACAGATATTGTGATGTCCATATGTAGGAGATGGAGGTCAATGTGCAGTTTATTGTCATGTCCATAAGTAGGAGGTGGAGGTCAATGTAAAGATTATTGACATGTGCATAAGTAAGAGGTGGAGGTCAATGTACAGATTATTGTCATGTCCAGAAGTAGGAGATGAAGGGCAATGTACATATTATTATCATGTCCATAAGTAGGAGATGGAAGTACATGTACTGCTTATTGTCATGTGCATAAGTAAGAGGTGGAGGTCAATGTACAGATTATTGTCATGTCCATATGTAGGAAGTGGAGATCAATGTACAGATTGTTGTCATGTCCATAAGTAGGACCGGGAAGTTAAGGTACAGATTATTGTCATGTTCAGAGGTAGGAGATGGATGTCAATGTTCAGATTATTGTCATGTCCATAAGTAGGAGGTGGAGGTCAATGTAGATATTATTGTCATGTCCATAAGTAGGAGATGGAGGTCAATGTACAGATTATTGTCATTTCCATCAGTAGGAGGTGGAGATCAATGTACAGATTGTTGTCATGTCCATAAGAAGGAGGTGGTGGTTAATGTAGTAGATGATTGTAATGTCCATAAGTAGGAGGTGGAGGACATTGTGCAGATAATTGTCATGTCCATAAGTAGAAGATGGAGATCAATGTACCAGATTATTGTCAAGTCGATAAATTGGAGGGTGAGGTCAATGTTCAGATAATTGTCATGTCCATAGGTAGGAGGTGGAAATCAATGTAGAGAATATAGTCATGTCGTTAAGTAGGAGATGGAGGTCAATATACAGGGTATTGTCATGTCCAGAAGTAGGAGATGGAGGTCAATATTCAGATTATGGTATTCAATATGTTGGAGATGGAGGTCAATGTACAAGATTACTGTCGTGTTCATTAGTAGGAAGTGTAGGTCTATGTACAGATTATTATCATGTACATAAGTAGTAGATGGAGGTCAATGTAACAGATTATTGTCATGTCCATAAGTAGGAGGTGGAGGTCAATGTACAGATTATTGTCATGTGCATAAGTGGGAGGTGGAGGTCAATGTACTGATTATTGTCATGTACATGAGTAGGAGCTGGAGGTAAATATTCAGATTATTGTCATGTCCAGAAGTAGGAGATGGAGGTCAATATTCAGATTATGGTCTTCAATAAGTCGGACATGGAAGTCAATGTACAGATTATTGTCATGTCTATAAGTAGGACATGTAGGTCAAATTAATGTCCAAAACTACGAGGTGGAGGTCAATGTACAGATTATTGTCATGTGCATAAGTGAGGGATGGTGGACAATGTACAGATTATTGTCATGTCCGTAATTAGGAGGTGGAGGTCAATTTACAGATTATTGTCATGTCCATAAGTAGATGGAGGTCAATGTACAGATTATTGTCATGTCCATAACTAGGAGATGGAAGTCAATGTACAGATTATTGTCATGTCCATAATTAGGTGGTGGAGGTCAATGTACAGATTATTGTCATGTCCATAATAGGAGGTGGAGGTTAATGTACTAAATTATTGTCATGTCCATAAGTAGGATGTGGAGGACAATGTGCAGATTATTATCATGTCCATAAGTAGGAGAGAGATGTGAAGGTACAGATTATTGTCAAGTCCAGAAGTTGGAGATGGAGGTCAATGTACAGATTATTGTCATGTGCATAAGTGGGAGAATGAGGTCAATGTACAGATTGTTGTCATGTCCATAAATAGGAGGTGGAGGTCAATGTACAGATTATTGTCATGTCCATGAATAGGAGGTGTAGGTCAATATACAGATTATTGTCCTGTCCATAAGTAGGAGGGTGATGTTAAGGTACAGATTATTGTCATGTCCATAAGTAGAAGGAGGTGGTCAAGGTACAGATATTGTGATGTCCATATGTAGGAGATGGAGGTCAATGTGCAGTTTATTGTCATGTCCATAAGTAGGAGGTGGAGGTCAATGTATAGATTATTGACATGTGCATAAGTAAGAGGTGGAGGTCAATGTACAGATTATTGTCGTGTCCAGAAGTAGGAGATGAAGGGCAATGTACATATTATTATCATGTCCATAAGTAGGAGATGGAAGTAAATGTACTGCTTATTGTCATGTGCATAAGTAAGAGGTGGAGGTCAATGTACAGATTATTGTCATGTCCATATGTAGGAAGTGGAGGTCAATGTACAGATTATTGTCATGTCCATAAGTAGGACCGGGTGGTTAAGGTACATATTATTGTCATGTTCATAGGTAGGAGATGGATGTCAATGTTCAAATTATTGTCATGTCCATAAGTAGGAGGTGGAGGTCAATGTACAGATTATTGTCATGTCCATAAGTAGGAGATGGAGGTCAATGTACAGATTATTGTCATTTCCATCAGTAGGAGGTGGAGATCAATGTACAGATTGTTGTCATGTCCATAAGAAGGAGGTGGTGGTTAATGTTTTAGATGATTGTAATGTCCATAAGTAGGAGGTGGATGACATTGTGCAGATAATTGTCATGTCCATAAGTAGAAGATGGAGATCAATGTACCAGATTATTGTCAAGTTGATAAGTTGGAGGGTGAGGTCAATGTTCAGATAATTGTCATGTCCATAGGTAGGAGGTGGAAATCAATGTAGAGATTATTGTCATGTCGATAAGTAGGAGATGGAGGTCAATATACAGAGTATTGTCATGTCCAGAAGTAGGAGATGGAGGTCAATATTCAGATTATGGTCTTCAATATGTTGGAGATGGAGGTCAATGTACAAGATTACTGTCGTGTTCATTAGTAGGAAGTGGAGGTCTATGTACAGATTATTATCATGTCCATAAGTAGTAGATGGAGGTCATTGACACAGATTATTGTCATGTCCATAAGTAGGAGCTAGAGGTCAATGTACAGATTATTCTTGTGTCCATAAGTAGGAGATGGAGGTCAATGTACAGATTATTGTCATGTCCATAAGGAGGAGGTGGAGGTCAATGTACAGATTATTGTCATGTCCATCGGTAGGAGATGAAGGTAAATGTATAGATTATTGTCAGGTACATAAGTAGGAGGTGGCAGTTAATGTACTAGATTATTGTCATGTGCATAAGTGGGAGATGGAGGTCAATGTACAGATTATTGTCATGTCCATATATTGGAGAAGGAGTTCAATGTACAGATTATAGTCGAGTCCGTAAGTAGGAGATGGAGGTCAATGTACAGATTATTCTCATGTCCATAAGTAGGAGGGGGGATCAATGTTCAGATTATTGTCATGTCCATTAGTAAGACGTTGAGTTCATTGTACAGATTATTGTCATATCCATAAGTAGGAGGTGGAGGTCAATGTACAGATTGTTGTCATGTGCATAAGTGGGAGGTGGTGGTCAATGTACTGATTATTGTCATGTCCATAAGTAAGAGGTGGAGGTCAATATACAGATTATTGTCATTTCCAGAAGTAGGAGATGGAGGTCAATATTCAGATTATGGTCTTCAATAAGTCGGAGATGGAGGTCAATGTAACAGATTATTGTCATGTCCATAAGTAGGAGGTGGAGGTCAATGTACAGATTATTCTTGTGTCCATAAGTAGGAGATGGAGGTCAATGTACATCTTATTGTCATGTCCTTAAGGAGGAGGTGGAGGTCAATGTACTAGATTATTCTCATGTGCATTAGTGGGAGATGGAGGTCAATGTACAGATTATTGTCATGTCCATAACTAGGAGATGGAAGTCAATGTACAGATTGTTGTCATGTCCATAAATAGGAGGTGGAGGTTAATGTACTAGATTATTGTCATGTCCATAAGGAGGAGGAGGTCAATGTATAGATTATTGTCATGACCATAAGTAGGAGATGGAGGTCAATGTACAGATTGTTGTCATGTCCATGAATAGGAGGTGTAGGTCAATATACAGATTATTGTCAAGTCCATCAGTAGGAGATGAAGGTAAATGTATAGATTATTGTCAAGTACATAAGTAGGAGGTGGCAGTTAATGTTCTAGATTATTGTCATGTGCATAAGTGGGAGATGGAGGTCAATGTACAGATTATTGTCATGTCCATATATTGGAGAAGGAGTTCAATGTACAGATTATTGTCGAGTCCGTAAGTAGGAGATGGAGGTCAATGTACAGATTATTGTCATGTCCATAAGTAGGAGGGGGGCTCAATGTTCAGATTATTGTCATGTCCATTAGTAAGACGTTGAGGTCATTGTACAGATTATTGTCATATCCATAAGTAGGAGGTGGATGTCAATGTACAGATTGTTGTCATGTGCATAAGTGGGAGGTGGAGGTCAATGTACTGATTATTTTCATGTCCATAAGTAAGAGGTGGAGGTCAATATTACAGATTATTGTCATGTCCAGAAGTAGGAGATGGAGTTCAATATTCAGATTATGGTCTTCAATAAGTCGGAGATGGAGGTCAATGTAACAGATTATTGTCATGTCCATAAGTAGGAGGTGGAGGTCAATGTACAGATTTTTCTTGTGTCCATAAGTAGGAGATGGAGGTCAATGTACATCTTATTGTCATGTCCTTAAGGAGGAGGTGGAGGTCAATGTACTAGATTATTCTCATGTGCATAAGTGGGAGATGGAGGTCAATGTACAGATTATTGTCATTTCCATAAATTGAAGGGGGATGTCAAGGTACAGATTTTTGTCATGTCCATAAGTAGGAGGTGGAGGTCAATGTACAGATTATTGTCAAGTCCATCACTAGGAGATGAAGGTAAATGTATAGATTATTGTCAGGTACATAAGTAGGAGGTGGCAGTTAATGTTCTAGATTATTGTCATGTGCATAAGTGGGAGATGGAGGTCAATGTACAGATTATTGTCATGTCCATATATTGGAGAAGGAGTTCAATGTACAGATTATTGTCGAGTCCGTAAGTAGGAGATGGAGGTCAATGTACAGATTATTGTCATGTCCATAAGTAGGAGGGGGGCTCAATGTTCAGATTATTGTCATGTCCATTAGTAAGACGTTGAGGTCATTGTACAGATTATTGTCATATCCATAAGTAGGAGGTGGAGGTCAATGTACGGATTGTTGTCATGTGCATAAGTGGGAGGTGGAGGTCAATGTACTGATTATTTTCATGTCCATAAGTAGGAGATGGAGGTCAATATTCAGATTATTGTCATGTCCATAAATTGAAGGGGGATGTCAAGGTACAGATTATTGTCATGTCCATAAGTAGGAGGTGGAGGTCAATGTACAGATTATTGTCATGTCTATAAGTAGGACATGTAGGTCAAATTACAGATTATTGTCATGTCCATAAGTAGGAGGTGGAGGTCAATGTACAGATTACTGTCATGTCCATGAATAGGCAGTGTAGGTCAATATATAGATTATTGTCCTGTCCAAAAGTAGGAGGGTGATGTTAAGGTACAGATTATTATCATGTCCATAAGTAGAAGGAGGTGGTCAAGGTACAGATATTGTGATGTCCATATGTAGCAGATGGAGGTCAATGTACAGATTATTGTCATGTCCATAATTAGGAGATGGAAGTCATTGTACAGATTATTTTCATGTCCTGAAGTAGGAGATGGAGGTCAATGTACGGATTATTGTCATTTCCATAAGGAGGTGGAGGAGGAGGTCAATGTACAGATTATTTTCATGTCCATCAGTAGGAGGTGTAGGTCAATGTACAGTTTATTTTCATGTGCATAAGTGGCAGATGGAGGTCAATGCACAGATTATTGTCATGTCCATAAGTAGAAGGGTGATGTCAAGGTATAGATTATTGTCATGTCCATACATAGGAGCTGAAGGTCAATGTACAGATTATTGACATGTCTTGAACTGGGAGATGGAGGTCAATGTGCAGATTATTGTCATGTCCATAAGTAGGAGGTAGAGGTCAATGTATAGATTATTGACATGTGCATAAGTAAGAGGTGGAGATCAATGTACAGATTATTGTCGTGTCCAGAAGTAGGAGATGAAGGGCAATGTACATATTATTATCATATCCATAAGTAGGAGATGGAGGTAAATGTACTGCTTATTGTCATGTGCATAAGTAAGAGCTGGAAGTCAATGTACAGATTATTGTCATGTCCATATGTAGGAGGTGGAGATCAATGTACAGATTATTGTCATGTCCATAAGTAGGACCGGGAGGTTAAGGTACAGATTATTTGTCATGTTCATAGGAAGCAGATGGATGTCAATGTTAGATTATTGTCATGTCCATAAGTAGGAGGTGGAGGTCAATGTACAGATTATTCTTGTGTCCATAAGTAGGAGATGGAGGTCAATGTACATCTTATTGTCATGTCCTTAAGGAGGAGGTGGAGGTCAATGTTCTAGATTATTCTCATGTGCATAAGTGGGAGATGGAGGTCAATGTACAGATTATTGTCATGTCCATAAATTGAAGGGGGATGTCAAGGTATAGATTATTGTCATGTCCATAAGTAGGACCGGGAGGTTAAGGTACAGATTATTTGTCATGTTCATAGGTAGGAGATGGATGTCAATGTTAGATTATTGTCATGTCCATAAGTAGGAGGTGGAGGTCAATGTAGAGATTATTCTTGTGTCCATAAGTAGGAGATGGAGGTCAATGTACAGCTTATTGTCATGTCCTTAAGGAGGAGGTGGAGGTCAATGTTCTAGATTATTCTCATGTGCATAAGTGGGAGATGGAGGTCAATGTACAGATTATTGTCATGTCCATAAATTGAAGGGGGATGTCAAGGTACAGATTATTGTCATGTCCATCAGTAGGAGATGGAGGTCAATGTACAGATTATTGTCATGTCTATAAGTAGGACATGTAGGTCAAATTACAGATTATTGTCATGTCCATAAGTAGGAGGTGGAGGTTAATGTACAGATTATTGTCATGTCCATAAGTGGGAGGTGGAGGTTAATGTACTAGATTATTGTCATGTCCATATGTAGGATGTGGTGGACAATGTGCAGATTATTATCATGTCCATAAGTAGTAGGTGGACATTAAGGTACATATTATTGTCATGTCCAGAAGTTGGAGATGGAGGTCAATGTACAGATTATTGTCATGTGCATAAGTGGGAGATGGAGGTCAATGTACAGATTGTTGTCATGTCCATAAATAGGAGGTGGAGGTTAATGTACTGGATTATTGTCATGTCCATAAGGATGAGGATGTCAATGGATAGATTATTGTCATGTCCATGAGTAGGAGGTGGAAGTCAATGTACAGATTATTGTCATGTCCATGAATAGGAGGTGTAGGTCAATATACAGATTTTTGTCATGTCCATAAGTAGGAGGGGCATGTTAAGGTACAGACTATTGTCATGTCCATAAGTAGAAGGGGGTGGTCAAGGTACAGATTATTGTGATGTCCATATGTAGGAGATAGAGGTCAATGTACAGATTATTGTCATATCCATAACTAGGAAATGGAAGTCATTGTACAGATTATTTTCATGTCGTGAAGTAGGAGATGGAGGTCAATGTACGGATTATTATCATATCCATAAGGAGGAGGAGGAGGAGGTCAATGTACAGATTATTGTCATGTCTATAAGTAGGACATGTATGTCAAATTACAGATTATTGTCATGTCCAAAACTACGAGGTGGAGGTCAATGTACAGATTATTGTCATGTGCATAAGTGGGAGATGGAGGTCAATGTACAGATTATTGTCATGTCCATAAGTAGGAGGTGGAGGTCAATGTACAGATTATTGTCATGTCCATAAGTAGGAGGTGAAGGTCAATGTACAGATTATTGTCGAGTCCATAAGTAGGAGATGGAGGTCAATGTACAGATTATTGTCATGTCCATAAGTAGGAGGGTGGCTCAATGTTCAGATTATTGTCATGTCCATTAGTAAGACGTTGAGGTCATTGTACAGATTATTGTCATATCCATAAGTAGGAGGTGGAGGTCAATGTACAGATTATTGTCATGTGCATATGTGGGAGGTGGAGGTCAATGTACTGATTATTGTCATGTACATAAGTAGGAGCTGGAGGTCAATATTCAGATCATTGTCATGTCCAGAAGTAGGAGATGGAGGTCAATATTCAGATTATGGTCTTCAATAAGTCGGAGATGGAAGTCAATGTACAGATTATTGTCATGTCTATAAGTAGGACCTGTAGGTTAAATTACAGATTATTGTCATGTCCAAAACTACGATGTGGAGGTCAATATACAGATTATTGTCATGTGCATAAGTGGGAGATGGAGTTCAATGTACAGATTATTGTCATGTCCGTAACTAGGAGGTGGAGGTCAATGTACAGATTGTTGTTATGTCCATAACTAGGAGATGGAAGTCAATGTACAGATTATTGTCATGTCCATAAGTAGGAGCAGAAGGTCAATGTACAGTTTATTGTCATGTCCATAAGAAGGAGGGGGAGGTCAATGTACAGATTATTGTCATGTCCATAAGTAGATGGAGGTCAATATACAGATTATTGTCATGTCCATAACTAGGAGATGGAAGTCAATGTACAGATTATTGTCATGTCCATAATTAGGTGGTGGAGGTCAATGTACAGATTATTGTCATGTCCATAATAGGAGGTGGAGGTTAATGTACTAAATTATTGTCATGTCCATAAGTAGGATGTGGAGTACAATGTGCAGATTATTATCATGTCCATAAGTAGGAGAGAGATGTGAAGGTACAGATTATTGTCAAGTCCAGAAGTTGGAGATGGAGGTCAATGTACAGATTATTGTCATGTTCATAAGTGGGAGATGTAGGTCAATGTACAGATTATTGTCATGTCCATGAATAGGAGGTGTAGGTCAATATACAGATTATTGTCCAGTCCATTAGTAGGATGGTGATGTTAAGGTACAGATTATTGTCATGTCCATAAGTAGAAGGAGGTGGTCAAGGTACAGATATTGTGATGTCCATATGTAGGAGATGGAGGTCAATGAGCAGATTATTGTCATGTCCATAAGTAGGAGGTGGAGGTTAATGTATAGATTATTGACATGTGCATAAGTAAGAGGTGGAGGTCAATGTACAGATTATTGTCATGTCCATATGTAGGAGGTGGAGATCAATGTACAGATTGTTGTCATGTCCATAAGTAGGACCGGGAGGTTAAGGTACAGAATATTGTCATGTTCATAGGTAGGAGATGGATGTCAATATTCAGATTATTGTCATGTCCATAAGTAGGAGGTGGAGGTCAATGGAGAGATTATTGTCATGTCCTTAAGTAGGAGATGGTGGTTAATGTAGTAGATGATTGTAATGTCCATAAGTAGGAGGTGGAGGACATTGTGCAGATAATTGTCATGTCCATAAGTAGAAGATGGAGATCAATATACCAGATTATTGTCAAGTCGATAAATTGGAGGGTGAGGTCAATGTTCAGATAATTGTCATGTCCATCGGTAAGAGGTGGAAATCAATGTAGAGAATATTGTCATGTCGTTAAGTAGGAGATGGAGGTCAATATACAGAGTATTGACATGTCCAGAAGTAGGAGATGGAGGTCAATATTCAGATTATGGTCTTCAATATGTTGGAGATGGAGGTCAATGTACAAGATTACTGTCATGTTCATTCGTAGGAAGTGGAGGTCTATGTACAGATTATTATCATGTACATAAGTAGTAGATGGAGGTCAATGTAACAGATTATTGTCATGTCCATAAGTAGGAGGTGGAGGTCAATGTACAGATTATTGTCATGTGCATAAGTGGGAGGTGGAGGTCAATGTACTGATTATTGTCATGTACATAAGTAGGAGCTGGAGGTAAATATTCAGATTATTGTCATGTCCAGAAGTAGGAGATGGAGGTCAATATTCAGAATATGGTCTTCAATAAGTCGGAGATGGAAGTCATTGTACAGATTATTGACATGTCTTTAAGTAGGACATGTAGGTCAAATTACAGATTATTGTCATGTCCAAAACTACGAGGTGGAGGTCAATGTACAGATTATTGTCATGTGCATAAGTGGGAGATGGTGGACAATGTACAGATTATTGTCATGTCCGTAATTAGGAGGTGGAGGTTAATGTACCGATTATTGTCATGTCCATAACTAGGAGATGGAAGTCAATGTACAGATTATTGTCATGTCCATAAGTAGGAAGTGAAGGTCAATGTACAGTTTATTGTCATGTCCATAAGAAGGAGGGGGAGGTCAATGTACAGATTATTGTCATGTTCATAAGTAGATGGAGGTCAATGTACAGATTATTGTCATGTCCATAACTAGGAGATGGAAGTCAATGTACAGATTATTGTCATGTCCATAATTAGGTGGTGGAGGTCAATGTACAGATTATTGTCATGTCCATAATAGGAGGTGGAGGTTAATGTACTAAATTATTGTCATGTCCATAAGTAGGATGTGGAGGACAATGTGCAGATTATTATCATGTCCATAAGTAGGAGAGAGATGTGAAGGTACAGATTATTGTCAAGTCCAGAAGTTGGAGATGGAGGTCAATGTACAGATTATTGTCATGTGCATGAGTGGGAGATGGAGGTCAATGTACAGATTGTTGTCATGTCCATAAATAGGAGGTGGAGGTCAATGTACAGATTATTGTCATGTCCATGAATAGGAGGTGTAGGTCAATATACAGATTATTGTCCTGTCCATAAGTAGGAGGGTGATGTTAAGGTACAGATTATTGTCATGTCCATAAGTAGAAGGAGGTGGTCAAGGTACAGATATTGTGATGTCCATATGTAGGAGATGGAGGTCAATGTGCAGTTTATTGTCATGTCCATAAGTAGGAGGTGGAGGTCAATGTATAGATTATTGACATGTGCATAAGTAAGAGGTGGAGGTCAATGTACAGATTATTGTCGTGTCCAGAAGTAGGAGATGAAGGGCAATGTACATATTATTATCATGTCCATAAGTAGGAGATGGAAGTAAATGTACTGCTTATTGTCATGTGCATAAGTAAGAGGTGGAGGTCAATGTACAGATTATTGTCATGTCCATATGTAGGAGGTGGAGATCAATGTACAGATTATTGTCATGTCCATAAGTAGGACCGGGAGGTTAAGGTACAGATTATTATCATGTTCATAGGTAGGAGATGGATGTCAATGTTCAAATTATTGTCATGTCCATAAGTAGGAGGTGGAGGTCAATGTACAGATTATTGTCATGTCCATAAGTAGGAGATGGAGGTCAATGTACAGATTATTGTCATTTCCATCAGTAGGAGGTGGAGATCAATGTACAGATTGTTGTCATGTCCATAAGAAGGAGGTGGTGGTTAATGTTTAAGATGATTGTAATGTCCATAAGTAGGAGGTGGATGACATTATGCAGATAATTGTCATGTCCATAAGTAGAAGATGGAGATCAATGTACCAGATTATTGTCAAGTTGATAAGTTGGAGGGTGAGGTCAATGTTCAGATAATTGTCATGTCCATAGGTAGGAGGTGGAAATCAATGTAGAGATTATTGTCATGTCGATAAGTAGGAGATGGAGGTCAATGTACAGATTATTGTCATGACCATATATTGGAGAAGGAGGTCAATGTACAGATTATTCTCATGTCCATAAGTAGGAGGGGGGCTCAATGTTCAGATTATTGTCCTGTCCATTAGTAAGACGTTGAGGTCATTGTACAGATTATTGTCATATCCATAAGTAGGAGGTGAAGGTCAATTTACAGATTGTTGTCATGTGCATAAGTGGGAGGTGGAGGTCAATGTACTGATTATTGTCATGTCCATAAGTAAGAGGTGGAGGTCAATATACAGATTATTGTCATTTCCAGAAGTAGGAGATGGAGGTCAATATTCAGATTATGGTCTTCAATAAGTCGGAGATGGAGGTCAATTTACAAGATTACTGTCGTGTTCATAAGTAGGAAGTGGAGGTCTATGTACAGATTATTATCATGTCCATAAGTAGTAGATGGAGGTCAATTTAACAGATTATTGTCATGTCCATACGTAGGAGGTGGACGTTAAGGTACAGATTATTGTCATGTCCAGAAGTTGGAGATGGAGGTCAATGTACAGATTATTGTCATGTGCATAAGTGGGAGATGGAGGTCAATATACAGATTGTTGTCATGTCCATAAATAGGAGGTGGAGGTTAATGTACTAGATTATTGTCATGTCCATAAGGAGGAGGAGGTCAATGTATAGATTATTGTCATGACCATAAGTAGGAGGTGGAGGTCAATGTACAGATTATTGTCATGTCCATGAATAGGAGGTGTAGGTCAATATACAGATTATTGTCAAGTCCATCAGTAGGAGATGAAGGTAAATGTATAGATTATTGTCAGGTACATAAGTAGGAGGTGGAAGTTAATGTTCTAGATTATTGTCATGTGCATAAGTGGGAGATGGAGGTCAATGTACAGATTATTGTCATGTCCATATATTGGAGAAGGAGTTCAATGTACAGATTATTGTCGAGTCCGTAAGTAGGAGATGGAGGTCAATGTACAGATTATTGTCATGTCCATAAGTAGGAGGGGGGCTCAATGTTCAGATTATTATCATGTCCATTAGTAAGACGTTGAGGTCATTGTACAGATTATTGTCATATCCATAAGTAGGAGGTGGATGTCAATGTACAGATTGTTGTCATGTGCATGAGTGGGAGGTGGAGGTCAATGTACTGATTATTTTCATGTCCATAAGTAAGAGGTGGAGGTCAATATACAGATTATTGTCATGTCCAGAAGTAGGAGATGGAGGTCAATATTCAGATTATGGTCTTCAATAAGTCGGAGATGGAGGTCAATGTAACAGATTATTGTCATGTCCATAAGTAGGAGGTGGAGGTCAATGTACAGATTATTCTTGTGTCCATAAGTAGGAGATGGAGGTCAATGTACATCTTATTGTCATGTCCTTAAGGAGGAGGTGGAGGTCAATGTACTAGATTATTCTCATGTGCATAAGTGGGAGATGGAGGTCAATGTACAGATTATTGTCATGTCCATAAATTGAAGGGGGATGTCAAGGTACAGATTTTTGTCATTTCCAAAAGTAGGAGGTGGAGGTCAATGTACAGATTATTGTCAAGTCCATCAGTGGGAGATGAAGGTAAATGTATAGATTATTGTCAGGTACATAAGTAGGAGGTGGCAGTTAATGTTCTAGATTATTGTCACGTGCATAAGTGGGAGATGGAGGTCAATGTACAGATTATTGTCATGTCCATATATTGGAGAAGGAGTTCAATGTACAGATTATTGTCGAGTCCGTAAGTAGGAGATGGAGGTCAATGTACAGATTATTGTCATGTCCATAAGTAGGAGGGGGGCTCAATGTTCAGATTATTGTCATGTCCATTAGTAAGACGTTGAGGTCATTGTACAGATTATTGTCATATCCATAAGTAGGAGGTGGAGGTCAATGTACAGATTGTTGTCATGTGCATAAGTGGGAGGTGGAGGTCAATGTACTGATTATTTTCATGTCCATAAGTAAGAGGTGGAGGTCAATATACAGATTATTGTCATGTCCAGAAGTAGGAGATGGAGGTCAATATTCAGATTATGGTCTTCAATAAGTCGGAGATGGAGGTCAATGTAACAGATTATTGTCATGTCCATAAGTAGGAGGTGGAGTTCAATGTACAGATTATTCTTGTGTCCATAAGTAGGAGATGGAGGTCAATGTACATCTTATTGTCATGTCCTTAAGGAGGAGGTGGAGGTCAATGTACTAGATTATTCTCATGTGCATAAGTGGGAGATGTAGGTCAATGTACAGATTATTGTCATGTCCATAAATTGAAGGGGGATGTCAAGGTACAGATTATTGTCATGTCCATAAGTAGGAGGTGGAGGTCAATGTACAGATTATTGTCATGTCTATAAGTAGGACATGTAGGTCAAATTACAGATTATTGTCATGTCCATAAGTAAGAGGTGGAGGTCGATGTACAGATTGTCATGTCCATAAGTAGGAGGTGGAGGTCAATGTACAGATTACTGTCATGTCCATGAATAGGTAGTGTAGGTCAATATATAGATTATTGTCCTGTCCAAAAGTAGGAGGGTGATGTTAAGGTACAGATTATTATCATGTCCATAAGTAGAAGGAGGTGGTCAAGGTACAGATATTGTGATGTCCATATGTAGCAGATGGAGGTCAATGTACAGATTATTGTCATGTCCATAATTAGGAGATGGAAGTCATTGTACAGATTATTTTCATGTCCTGAAGTAGGAGATGGAGGTCAATGTACGGATTATTGTCATTTCCATAAGGAGGTGGAGGAGGAGGTCAATGTACAGATTATTTTCATGTCCATCAGTAGGAGGTGTAGGTCAATGTACAGTTTATTTTCATGTGCATAAGTGGGAGATGGAGGTCAATGCACAGATTATTGTCATGTCCATAAGTAGAAGGGTGATGTCAAGGTATAGATTATTGTCATGTCCATACATAGGAGCTGAAGGTCAATGTACAGATTATTGACATGTCTGGAACTGGGAGATGGTGGTCAATGTGCAGATTATTGTCATGTCCATAAGTAGGAGGTGGAGGTCAATGTATAGATTATTGACATGTGCATAAGTAAGAGGTGGAGATCAATGTACAGATTATTGTCGTGTCCAGAAGTAGGAGATGAAGGGCAATGTACATATTATTATCATATCCATAAGTAGGAGATGGAGGTAAATGTACTGCTTATTGTCATGTGCATAAGTAAGAGCTGGAAGTCAATGTACAGATTATTGTCATGTCCATATGTAGGAGGTGGAGATCAATGTACAGATTATTGTCATGTCCATAAGTAGGACCGGGAGGTTAAGGTACAGATTATTTGTCATGTTCATAGGTAGCAGATGGATGTCAATGTTAGATTATTGTCATGTCCATAAGTAGGAGGTGGAGGTCAATGTACAGATTATTCTTGTGTCCATAAGTAGGAGATGGAGGTCAATGTACATCTTATTGTCATGTCCTTAAGGAGGAGGTGGAGGTCAATGTTCTAGATTATTCTCATGTGCATAAGTGGGAGATGGAGGTCAATGTACAGATTATTGTCATGTCCATAAATTGAAGGGGGATGTCAAGGTACAGATTATTGTCATGTCCATAAGTAGGACCGGGAGGTTAAGGTACAGATTATTTGTCATGTTCATAGGTAGCAGATGGATGTCAATGTTAGATTATTGTCATGTCCATAAGTAGGAGGTGGAGGTCAATGTACAGATTATTCTTGTGTCCATAAGTAGGAGATGGAGGTCAATGTACAGCTTATTGTCATGTCCTTAAGGAGGAGGTGGAGGTCAATGTTCTAGATTATTCTCATGTGCATAAGTGGGAGATGGAGGTCAATGTATAGATTATTGTCATGTCCATAAATTGAAGGGGGATGTCAAGGTACAGATTATTGTCATGTCCATCAGTAGGAGATGGAGGTCAATGTACAGATTATTGTCATGTCTATAAGTAGGACATGTAGGTCAAATTACAGATTATTGTCATGTCCATAAGTAGGAGGTGGAGGTTAATGTACAGATTATTGTCATGTCCATAAGTGGGAGGTGGAGGTTAATGTACTAGATTATTGTCATGTCCATATGTAGGATGTGGAGGACAATGTGCAGATTATTATCATGTCCATAAGTAGTAGGTGGACATTAAGGTACATATTATTGTCATGTCCAGAAGTTGGAGATGGAGGTCAATGTACAGATTATTGTCATGTGCATAAGTGGGAGATGGAGGTCAATGTACAGATTGTTGTCATGTCCATAAATAGGAGGTGGAGGTTAATGTACTAGATTATTGTCATGTCCATAAGGAGGAGGATGTCAATGGATAGATTATTGTCATGTCCATGAGTAGGAGGTGGAAGTCAATGTACAGATTATTGTCATGTCCATGAATAGGAGGTGTAGGTCAATATACAGATTATTGTCATGTCCATAAGTAGGAGGGGCATGTTAAGGTACAGACTATTGTCATGTCCATAAGTAGAAGGGGGTGGTCAAGGTACAGATTATTGTGATGTCCATATGTAGGAGATGGAGGTCAATGTACAGATTATTGTCATATCCATAACTAGGAGATGGAAGTCATTGTGCAGATTATTTTCATGTCGTGAAGTAGGAGATGGAGGTCAATGTACGGATTATTATCATATCCATAAGCAGGAGGAGGAGGAGGTCAATGTACATATTATTGTCATGTCTATAAGTAGGACATGTATGTCAAATTACAGATTATTGTCATGTCCAAAACTACGAGGTGGAGGTCAATGTAAAGATTATTGTCATGTGCATAAGTGGGAGATGGAGGTCAATGTACAGATTATTGTCATGTCCATAAGTAGGAGGTGGAGGTCAATGTACAGATTATTGTCATGTCCATAAGTAGGAGGTGAAGGTCAATGTACAGATTATTGTCGAGTCCATAAGTAGGAGATGGAGGTCAATGTACAGATTATTGTCATGTCCATAAGTAGGAGGGTGGCTCAAAGTTCAGATTATTGTCATGTCCATTAGTAAGATGTTGAGGTCATTGTACAGATTATTGTCATATCCATAAGTAGGAGGTGGAGGTCAATGTACAGATTATTGTCATGTGCATATGTGGGAGGTGGAGGTCAATGTACTGATTATTGTCATGTACATAAGTAGGAGCTGGAGGTCAATATTCAGATCATTGTCATGTCCAGAAGTAGGAGATGGAGGTCAATATTCAGATTATGGTCTTCAATAAGTCGGAGATGGAAGTCAATGTACAGATTATTGTCATGTCTATAAGTAGGACCTGTAGGTTAAATTACAGATTATTGTCATGTCCAAAACTACGATGTGGAGGTCAATGTACAGATTATTGTCATGTGCATAAGTGGGAGATGGAGTTCAATGTACAGATTATTGTCATGTCCGTAACTAGGAGGTGGAGGTCAATGTACAGATTATTGTTATGTCCATAACTAGGAGATGGAAGTCAATGTACAGATTATTGTCATGTCCATAAGTAGGAGCTGAAGGTCAATGTACAGTTTATTGTCATGTCCATAAGAAGGAGGGGGAGGTCAATGTACTGATTATTGTCATGTCCATAAGTAGATGGAGGTCAATATACAGATTATTGTCATGTCCATAACTAGGAGATGGAAGTCAATGTACAGATTATTGTCATGTCCATAATTAGGTGGTGGAGGTCAATGTACAGATTATTGTCATGTCCATAATAGGAGGTGGAGGTTAATGTACTAAATTATTGTCATGTCCATAAGTAGGATGTGGAGGACAATGTGCAGATTATTATCATGTCCATAAGTAGGAGAGAGATGTGTAGGTACAGATTATTGTCAAGTCCAGAAGTTGGAGATGGAGGTCAATGTACAGATTATTGTCATGTGCATAAGTGGGAGATGTAGGTCAATGTACAGATTATTGTCATGTCCATGAATAGGAGGTGTAGGTCAATATACAGATTATTGTCCAGTCCATAAGTAGGATGGTGATGTTAAGGTACAGATTATTGTCATGTCCATAAGTAGAAGGAGGTGGTCAAGGTACAGATATTGTGATGTCCATATGTAGGAGATGGAGGTCAATGTGCAGATTATTGTCATGTCCATAAGTAGGAGGTGGAGGTTAATGTATAGATTATTGACATGTGCATAAGTAAGAGGTGGAGGTCAATGTACAGATTATTGTCGTGTCAAGATGTAGGAGATGAAGGGCAATGTACATAATATTATCATCTCCATAAGTAGGAGATGGAAGTAAATGTACTGCTTATTGTCATGTGCATAAGTAAGAGGTGGAGGTCAATGTACAGATTATTGTCATGTCCATATGTAGGAGGTGGAGATCAATGTACAGATTGTTGTCATGTCCATAAGTAGGACCGGGAGGTTAAGGTACAGAATATTGTAATGTTCATAGGTAGGAGATGGATGTCAATGTTCAGATTATTGTCATGTCCATAAGTAGGAGGTGGAGGTCAATGTAGAGATTATTGTCATGTCCATAAGTAGGAGATGGTGGTTAATGTAGTAGATGATTGTAATGTCCATAAGTAGGAGGTGGAGGACATTGTGCAGATAATTGTCATGTCCATAAGTAGAAGATGGAGATCAATGTACCAGGTTATTGTCAAGTCGATAAATTGGAGGGTGAGGTCAATGTTCAGATAATTGTCATGTCCATCGGTAAGAGGTGGAAATCAATGTAGAGAATATTGTCATGTCGTTAAGTAGGAGATGGAGGTCAATATACAGAGTATTGACATGTCCAGAAGTAGGAGATGGAGGTCAATATTCAGATTATGGTCTTCAATATGTTGGAGATGGAGGTCAATGTACAAGATTACTGTCGTGTTCATTCGTAGGAAGTGGAGGTCTATGTACAGATTATTATCATGTACATAAGTAGTAGATGGAGGTCAATGTAACAGATTATTGTCATGTCCATAAGTAGGAGGTGGAGGTCAATGTACAGATTATTGTCATGTGCATAAGTGGGAGGTGGAGGTCAATGTACTGATTATTGTCATGTACATAAGTAGGAGCTGGAGGTAAATATTCAGATTATTGTCATGTCCAGAAGTAGGAGATGGAGGTCAATATTCAGATTATGGTCTTCAATAAGTCGGAGATGGAAGTCAATGTACAGATTATTGTCATGTCTATAAGTAGGACATGTAGGTCAAATTACAGATTATTGTCATGTCCAAAACTACGAGGTGGAGGTCAATGTACAGATTATTGTCATGTGCATAAGTGGGAGATGGTGGACAATGTACAGATTATTGTCATGTCCGTAATTAGGAGGTGGAGGTCAATGTACCGATTATTGTCATGTCCATAACTAGGAGATGGAAGTCAATGTACAGATTATTGTCATGTCCATAAGTAGGAAGTGAAGGTCAATGTACAGTTTATTGTCATGTCCATAAGAAGGAGGGGGAGGTCAATGTACAGATTATTGTCATGTTCATAAGTAGATGGACGTCAATGTACAGATTATTGTCATGTCCATAAGTAGGAGGTGGAGGTCAATGTACAGATTATTCTTGTGTCCATAAGTAGGAGATGGAGGTCAATGTACATCTTATTGTCATGTCCTTAAGGAGGAGGTGGAGGTCAATGTTCTAGATTATTCTCATGTGCATAAGTGGGAGATGGAGGTCAATGTACAGATTATTGTCATGTCCATAAATTGAAGGGGGATGTCAAGGTACAGATTATTGTCATGTCCATAAGTAGGACCGGGAGGTTAAGGTACAGATTATTTGTCATGTTCATAGGTAGCAGATGGATGTCAATGTTAGATTATTGTCATGTCCATAAGTAGGAGGTGGAGGTCAATGTACAGATTATTCTTGTGTCCATAAGTAGGAGATGGAGGTCAATGTACAGCTTATTGTCATGTCCTTAAGGAGGAGGTGGAGGTCAATGTTCTAGATTATTCTCATGTGCATAAGTGGGAGATGGAGGTCAATGTACAGATTATTGTCATGTCCATAAATTGAAGGGGGATGTCAAGGTACAGATTATTGTCATGTCCATCAGTAGGAGATGGAGGTCAATGTACAGATTATTGTCATGTCTATAAGTAGGACATGTAGGTCAAATTACAGATTATTGTCATGTCCATAAGTAGGAGGTGGAGGTTAATGTACAGATTATTGTCATGTCCATAAGTGGGAGGTGGAGGTTAATGTACTAGATAATTGTCATGTCCATATGTAGGATGTGGAGGACAATGTGCAGATTATTATCATGTCCATAAGTAGTAGGTGGACATTAAGGTACATATTATTGTCATGTCCAGAAGTTGGAGATGGAGGTCAATGTACAGATTATTGTCATGTGCATAAGTGGGAGATGGAGGTCAATGTACAGATTGTTGTCATGTCCATAAATAGGAGGTGGAGGTTAATGTACTAGATTATTGTCATGTCCATAAGGAGGAGGATGTCAATGGATAGATTATTGTCATGTCCATGAGTAGGAGGTGGAAGTCAATGTACAGATAATTGTCATGTCCATGAATAGGAGGTGTAGGTCAATATACAGATTATTGTCATGTCCATAAGTAGGAGGGGCATGTTAAGGTACAGACTATTGTCATGTCCATAAGTAGAAGGGGGTGGTCAAGGTACAGATTATTGTGATGTCCATATGTAGGAGATGGAGGTCAATGTACAGATTATTGTCATATCCATAACTAGGAGATGGAAGTCATTGTGCAGATTATTTTCATGTCGTGAAGTAGGAGATGGAGGTCAATGTACGGATTATTATCATATCCATAAGCAGGAGGAGGAGGAGGTCAATGTACATATTATTGTCATGTCTATAAGTAGGACATGTATGTCAAATTACAGATTATTGTCATGTCCAAAACTACGAGGTGGAGGTCAATGTAAAGATTATTGTCATGTGCATAAGTGGGAGATGGAGGTCAATGTACAGATTATTGTCATGTCCATAAGTAGGAGGTGGAGGTCAATGTACAGATTATTGTCATGTCCATAAGTAGGAGGTGAAGGTCAATGTACAGATTATTGTCGAGTCCATAAGTAGGAGATGGAGGTCAATGTACAGATTATTGTCATGTCCATAAGTAGGAGGGTGGCTCAAAGTTCAGATTATTGTCATGTCCATTAGTAAGATGTTGAGGTCATTGTACAGATTATTGTCATATCCATAAGTAGGAGGTGGAGGTCAATGTACAGATTATTGTCATGTGCATATGTGGGAGGTGGAGGTCAATGTACTGATTATTGTCATGTACATAAGTAGGAGCTGGAGGTCAATATTCAGATCATTGTCATGTCCAGAAGTAGGAGATGGAGGTCAATATTCAGATTATGGTCTTCAATAAGTCGGAGATGGAAGTCAATGTACAGATTATTGTCATGTCTATAAGTAGGACCTGTAGGTTAAATTACAGATTATTGTCATGTCCAAAACTACGATGTGGAGGTCAATGTACAGATTATTGTCATGTGCATAAGTGGGAGATGGAGTTCAATGTACAGATTATTGTCATGTCCGTAACTAGGAGGTGGAGGTCAATGTACAGATTATTGTTATGTCCATAACTAGGAGATGGAAGTCAATGTACAGATTATTGTCATGTCCATAAGTAGGAGCTGAAGGTCAATGTACAGTTTATTGTCATGTCCATAAGAAGGAGGGGGAGGTCAATGTACAGATTATTGTCATGTCCATAAGTAGATGGAGGTCAATATACAGATTATTGTCATGTCCATAACTAGGAGATGGAAGTCAATGTACAGATTATTGTCATGTCCATAATTAGGTGGTGGAAGTCAATGTACAGATTATTGTCATGTCCATAATAGGAGGTGGAGGTTAATGTACTAAATTATTGTCATGTCCATAAGTAGGATGTGGAGGACAATGTGCAGATTATTATCATGTCCATAAGTAGGAGAGAGATGTGAAGGTACAGATTATTGTCAAGTCCAGAAGTTGGAGATGGAGGTCAATGTACAGATTATTGTCATGTCCATAAGTAGGAGGGGGGCTCAATGTTCAGATTATTGTCATGTCCATTAGTAAGACGTTGAGGTCATTGTACAGATTATTGTCATATCCATAAGTAGGAGGTGGAGGTCAATGTACAGATTGTTGTCATGTGCATAAGTGGGAGGTGGAGGTCAATGTACTGATTATTTTCATGTCCATAAGTAAGAGGTGGAGGTCAATATACAGATTATTGTCATGTCCAGAAGTAGGAGATGGAGGTCAATATTCAGATTATGGTCTTCAATAAGTCGGAGATGGAGGTCAATGTAACACATTATTGTCATGTCCATAAGTAGGAGGTGGAGTTCAATGTACAGATTATTCTTGTGTCCATAAGTAGGAGATGGAGGTCAATGTACATCTTATTGTCATGTCCTTAAGGAGGAGGTGGAGGTCAATGTACTAGATTATTCTCATGTGCATAAGTGGGAGATGTAGGTCAATGTACAGATTATTGTCATGTCCATAAATTGAAGGGGGATGTCAAGGTACAGATTATTGTCATGTCCATAAGTAGGAGGTGGAGGTCAATGTACAGATTATTGTCATGTCTATAAGTAGGACATGTAGGTCAAATTACAGATTATTGTCATGTCCATAAGTAAGAGGTGGAGGTCGATGTACAGATTGTCATGTCCATAAGTAGGAGGTGGAGGTCAATGTACAGATTACTGTCATGTCCATGAATAGGTAGTGTAGGTCAATATATAGATTATTGTCCTGTCCAAAAGTAGGAGGGTGATGTTAAGGTACAGATTATTATCATGTCCATAAGTAGAAGGAGGTGGTCAAGGTACAGATATTGTGATGTCCATATGTAGCAGATGGAGGTCAATGTACAGATTATTGTCATGTCCATAATTAGGAGATGGAAGTCATTGTACAGATTATTTTCATGTCCTGAAGTAGGAGATGGAGGTCAATGTACGGATTATTGTCATTTCCATAAGGAGGTGGAGGAGGAGGTCAATGTACAGATTATTTTCATGTCCATCAGTAGGAGGTGTAGGTCAATGTACAGTTTATTTTCATGTGCATAAGTGGGAGATGGAGGTCAATGCACAGATTATTGTCATGTCCATAAGTAGAAGGGTGATGTCAAGGTATAGATTATTGTCATGTCCATACATAGGAGCTGAAGGTCAATGTACAGATTATTGACATGTCTGGAACTGGGAGATGGTGGTCAATGTGCAGATTATTGTCATGTCCATAAGTAGGAGGTGGAGGTCAATGTATAGATTATTGACATGTGCATAAGTAAGAGGTGGAGATCAATGTACAGATTATTGTCGTGTCCAGAAGTAGGAGATGAAGGGCAATGTACATATTATTATCATATCCATAAGTAGGAGATGGAGGTAAATGTACTGCTTATTGTCATGTGCATAAGTAAGAGCTGGAAGTCAATGTACAGATTATTGTCATGTCCATATGTAGGAGGTGGAGATCAATGTACAGATTATTGTCATGTCCATAAATAGGACCGGGAGGTTAAGGTACAGATTATTTGTCATGTTCATAGGTAGCAGATGGATGTCAATGTTAGATTATTGTCATGTCCATAAGTAGGAGGTGGAGGTCAATGTACAGATTATTCTTGTGTCCATAAGTAGGAGATGGAGGTCAATGTACATCTTATTGTCATGTCCTTAAGGAGGAGGTGGAGGTCAATGTTCTAGATTATTCTCATGTGCATAAGTGGGAGATGGAGGTCAATGTACAGATTATTGTCATGTCCATAAATTGAAGGGGGATGTCAAGGTACAGATTATTGTCATGTCCATAAGTAGGACCGGGAGGTTAAGGTACAGATTATTTGTCATGTTCATAGGTAGCAGATGGATGTCAATGTTAGATTATTGTCATGTCCATAAGTAGGAGGTGGAGGTCAATGTACAGATTATTCTTGTGTCCATAAGTAGGAGATGGAGGTCAATGTACAGCTTATTGTCATGTCCTTAAGGAGGAGGTGGAGGTCAATGTTCTAGATTATTCTCATGTGCATAAGTGGGAGATGGAGGTCAATGTACAGATTATTGTCATGTCCATAAATTGAAGGGGGATGTCAAGGTACAGATTATTGTCATGTCCATCAGTAGGAGATGGAGGTCAATGTACAGATTATTGTCATGTCTATAAGTAGGACATGTAGGTCAAATTACAGATTATTGTCATGTCCATAAGTAGGAGGTGGAGGTTAATGTACAGATTATTGTCATGTCCATAAGTGGGAGGTGGAGGTTAATGTACTAGATTATTGTCATGTCCATATGTAGGATGTGGAGGACAATGTGCAGATTATTATCATGTCCATAAGTAGTAGGTGGACATTAAGGTACATATTATTGTCATGTCCAGAAGTTGGAGATGGAGGTCAATGTACAGATTATTGTCATGTGCATAAGTGGGAGATGGAGGTCAATGTACAGATTGTTGTCATGTCCATAAATAGGAGGTGGAGGTTAATGTACTAGATTATTGTCATGTCCATAAGGAGGAGGATGTCAATGGATAGATTATTGTCATGTCCATGAGTAGGAGGTGGAAGTCAATGTACAGATTATTGTCTTGTCCATGAATAGGAGGTGTAGGTCAATATACAGATTATTGTCATGTCCATAAGTAGGAGGGGCATGTTAAGGTACAGACTATTGTCATGTCCATAAGTAGAAGGGGGTGGTCAAGGTACAGATTATTGTGATGTCCATATGTAGGAGATGGAGGTCAATGTACAGATTATTGTCATATCCATAACTAGGAGATGGAAGTCATTGTGCAGATTATTTTCATGTCGTGAAGTAGGAGATGGAGGTCAATGTACGGATTATTATCATATCCATAAGCAGGAGGAGGAGGAGGTCAATGTACATATTATTGTCATGTCTATAAGTAGGACATGTATGTCAAATTACAGATTATTGTCATGTCCAAAACTACGAGGTGGAGGTCAATGTAAAGATTATTGTCATGTGCATAAGTGGGAGATGGAGGTCAATGTACAGATTATTGTCATGTCCATAAGTAGGAGGTGGAGGTCAATGTACAGATTATTGTCATGTCCATAAGTAGGAGGTGAAGGTCAATGTACAGATTATTGTCGAGTCCATAAGTAGGAGATGGAGGTCAATGTACAGATTATTGTCATGTCCATAAGTAGGAGGGTGGCTCAAAGTTCAGATTATTGTCATGTCCATTAGTAAGATGTTGAGGTCATTGTACAGATTATTGTCATATCCATAAGTAGGAGGTGGAGGTCAATGTACAGATTATTGTCATGTGCATATGTGGGAGGTGGAGGTCAAGGTACTGATTATTGTCATGTACATAAGTAGGAGCTGGAGGTCAATATTCAGATCATTGTCATGTCCAGAAGTAGGAGATGGAGGTCAATATTCAGATTATGGTCTTCAATAAGTCGGAGATGGAAGTCAATGTACAGATTATTGTCATGTCTATAAGTAGGACCTGTAGGTTAAATTACAGATTATTGTCATGTCCAAAACTACGATGTGGAGGTCAATGTACAGATTATTGTCATGTGCATAAGTGGGAGATGGAGTTCAATGTACAGATTATTGTCATGTCCGTAACTAGGAGGTGGAGGTCAATGTACAGATTATTGTTATGTCCATAACTAGGAGATGGAAGTCAATGTACAGATTATTGTCATGTCCATAAGTAGGAGCTGAAGGTCAATGTACAGTTTATTGTCATGTCCATAAGAAGGAGGGGGAGGTCAATGTACTGATTATTGTCATGTCCATAAGTAGATGGAGGTCAATATACAGATTATTGTCATGTCCATAACTAGGAGATGGAAGTCAATGTACAGATTATTGTCATGTCCATAATTAGGTGGTGGAGGTCAATGTACAGATTATTGTCATGTCCATAATAGGAGGTGGAGGTTAATGTACTAAATTATTGTCATGTCCATAAGTAGGATGTGGAGGACAATGTGCAGATTATTATCATGTCCATAAGTAGGAGAGAGATGTGAAGGTACAGATTATTGTCAAGTCCAGAAGTTGGAGATGGAGGTCAATGTACAGATTATTGTCATGTGCATAAGTGGGAGATGTAGGTCAATGTACAGATTATTGTCATGTCCATGAATAGGAGGTGTAGGTCAATATACAGATTATTGTCCAGTCCATAAGTAGGATGGTGATGTTAAGGTACAGATTATTGTCATGTCCATAAGTAGAAGGAGGTGGTCAAGGTACAGATATTGTGATGTCCATATGTAGGAGATGGAGGTCAATGTGCAGATTATTGTCATGTCCATAAGTAGGAGGTGGAGGTTAATGTATAGATTATTGACATGTGCATAAGTAAGAGGTGGAGGTCAATGTACAGATTATTGTCGTGTCAAGATGTAGGAGATGAAGGGCAATGTACATAATATTATCATCTCCATAAGTAGGAGATGGAAGTAAATGTACTGCTTATTGTCATGTGCATAAGTAAGAGGTGGAGGTCAATGTACAGATTATTGTCATGTCCATATGTAGGAGGTGGAGATCAATGTACAGATTGTTGTCATGTCCATAAGTAGGACCGGGAGGTTAAGGTACAGAATATTGTCATGTTCATAGGTAGGAGATGGATGTCAATGTTCAGATTATTGTCATGTCCATAAGTAGGAGGTGGAGGTCAATGTAGAGATTATTGTCATGTCCATAAGTAGGAGATGGTGGTTAATGTAGTAGATGATTGTAATGTCCATAAGTAGGAGGTGGAGGACATTGTGCAGATAATTGTCATGTCCATAAGTAGAAGATGGAGATCAATGTACCAGGTTATTGTCAAGTCGATAAATTGGAGGGTGAGGTCAATGTTCAGATAATTGTCATGTCCATCGGTAAGAGGTGGAAATCAATGTAGAGAATATTGTCATGTCGTTAAGTAGGAGATGGAGGTCAATATACAGAGTATTGACATGTCCAGAAGTAGGAGATGGAGGTCAATATTCAGATTATGGTCTTCAATATGTTGGAGATGGAGGTCAATGTACAAGATTACTGTCGTGTTCATTCGTAGGAAGTGGAGGTCTATGTACAGATTATTATCATGTACATAAGTAGTAGATGGAGGTCAATGTAACAGATTATTGTCATGTCCATAAGTAGGAGGTGGAGGTCAATGTACAGATTATTGTCATGTGCATAAGTGGGAGGTGGAGGTCAATGTACTGATTATTGTCATGTACATAAGTAGGAGCTGGAGGTAAATATTCAGATTATTGTCATGTCCAGAAGTAGGAGATGGAGGTCAATATTCAGATTATGGTCTTCAATAAGTCGGAGATGGAAGTCAATGTACAGATTATTGTCATGTCTATAAGTAGGACATGTAGGTCAAATTACAGATTATTGTCATGTCCAAAACTACGAGGTGGAGGTCAATGTACAGATTATTGTCATGTGCATAAGTGGGAGATGGTGGACAATGTACAGATTATTGTCATGTCCGTAATTAGGAGGTGGAGGTCAATGTACCGATTATTGTCATGTCCATAACTAGGAGATGGAAGTCAATGTACAGATTATTGTCATGTCCATAAGTAGGAAGTGAAGGTCAATGTACAGTTTATTGTCATGTCCATAAGAAGGAGGTGGAGGTCAATGTACAGATTATTCTTGTGTCCATAAGTAGGAGATGGAGGTCAATGTACATCTTATTGTCATGTCCTTAAGGAGGAGGTGGAGGTCAATGTTCTAGATTATTCTCATGTGCATAAGTGGGAGATGGAGGTCAATGTACAGATTATTGTCATGTCCATAAATTGAAGGGGGATGTCAAGGTACAGATTATTGTCATGTCCATAAGTAGGACCGGGAGGTTAAGGTACAGATTATTTGTCATGTTCATAGGTAGCAGATGGATGTCAATGTTAGATTATTGTCATGTCCATAAGTAGGAGGTGGAGGTCAATGTACAGATTATTCTTGTGTCCATAAGTAGGAGATGGAGGTCAATGTACAGCTTATTGTCATGTCCTTAAGGAGGAGGTGGAGGTCAATGTTCTAGATTATTCTCATGTGCATAAGTGGGAGATGGAGGTCAATGTACAGATTATTGTCATGTCCATAAATTGAAGGGGGATGTCAAGGTACAGATTATTGTCATGTCCATCAGTAGGAGATGGAGGTCAATGTACAGATTATTGTCATGTCTATAAGTAGGACATGTAGGTCAAATTACAGATTATTGTCATGTCCATAAGTAGGAGGTGGAGGTTAACGTACAGATTATTGTCATGTCCATAAGTGGGAGGTGGAGGTTAATGTACTAGATAATTGTCATGTCCATATGTAGGATGTGGAGGACAATGTGCAGATTATTATCATGTCCATAAGTAGTAGGTGGACATTAAGGTACATATTATTGTCATGTCCAGAAGTTGGAGATGGAGGTCAATGTACAGATTATTGTCATGTGCATAAGTGGGAGATGGAGGTCAATGTACAGATTGTTGTCATGTCCATAAATAGGAGGTGGAGGTTAATGTACTAGATTATTGTCATGTCCATAAGGAGGAGGATGTCAATGGATAGATTATTGTCATGTCCATGAGTAGGAGGTGGAAGTCAATGTACAGATAATTGTCATGTCCATGAATAGGAGGTGTAGGTCAATATACAGATTATTGTCATGTCCATAAGTAGGAGGGGCATGTTAAGGTACAGACTATTGTCATGTCCATAAGTAGAAGGGGGTGGTCAAGGTACAGATTATTGTGATGTCCATATGTAGGAGATGGAGGTCAATGTACAGATTATTGTCATATCCATAACTAGGAGATGGAAGTCATTGTGCAGATTATTTTCATGTCGTGAAGTAGGAGATGGAGGTCAATGTACGGATTATTATCATATCCATAAGCAGGAGGAGGAGGAGGTCAATGTACATATTATTGTCATGTCTATAAGTAGGACATGTATGTCAAATTACAGATTATTGTCATGTCCAAAACTACGAGGTGGAGGTCAATGTAAAGATTATTGTCATGTGCATAAGTGGGAGATGGAGGTCAATGTACAGATTATTGTCATGTCCATAAGTAGGAGGTGGAGGTCAATGTACAGATTATTGTCATGTCCATAAGTAGGAGGTGAAGGTCAATGTACAGATTATTGTCGAGTCCATAAGTAGGAGATGGAGGTCAATGTACAGATTATTGTCATGTCCATAAGTAGGAGGGTGGCTCAAAGTTCAGATTATTGTCATGTCCATTAGTAAGATGTTGAGGTCATTGTACAGATTATTGTCATATCCATAAGTAGGAGGTGGAGGTCAATGTACAGATTATTGTCATGTGCATATGTGGGAGGTGGAGGTCAATGTACTGATTATTGTCATGTACATAAGTAGGAGCTGGAGGTCAATATTCAGATCATTGTCATGTCCAGAAGTAGGAGATGGAGGTCAATATTCAGATTATGGTCTTCAATAAGTCGGAGATGGAAGTCAATGTACAGATTATTGTCATGTCTATAAGTAGGACCTGTAGGTTAAATTACAGATTATTGTCATGTCCAAAACTACGATGTGGAGGTCAATGTACAGATTATTGTCATGTGCATAAGTGGGAGATGGAGTTCAATGTACAGATTATTGTCATGTCCGTAACTAGGAGGTGGAGGTCAATGTACAGATTATTGTTATGTCCATAACTAGGAGATGGAAGTCAATGTACAGATTATTGTCATGTCCATAAGTAGGAGCTGAAGGTCAATGTACAGTTTATTGTCATGTCCATAAGAAGGAGGGGGAGGTCAATGTACAGATTATTGTCATGTCCATAAGTAGATGGAGGTCAATATACAGATTATTGTCATGTCCATAACTAGGAGATGGAAGTCAATGTACAGATTATTGTCATGTCCATAATTAGGTGGTGGAAGTCAATGTACAGATTATTGTCATGTCCATAATAGGAGGTGGAGGTTAATGTACTAAATTATTGTCATGTCCATAAGTAGGATGTGGAGGACAATGTGCAGATTATTATCATGTCCATAAGTAGGAGAGAGATGTGAAGGTACAGATTATTGTCAAGTCCAGAAGTTGGAGATGGAGGTCAATGTACAGATTATTGTCATGTGCATAAGTGGGAGATGTAGGTCAATGTACAGATTATTGTCATGTCCATGAATAGGAGGTGTAGGTCAATATACAGATTATTGTCCAGTCCATAAGTAGGATGGTGATGTTAAGGTACAGATTATTGTCATGTCCATAAGTAGAAGGAGGTGGTCAAGGTACAGATATTGTGATGTCCATATGTAGGAGATGGAGGTCAATGTGCAGATTATTGTCATGTCCATAAGTAGGAGGTGGAGGTTAATGTATAGATTATTGACATGTGCATAAGTAAGAGGTGGAGGTCAATGTACAGATTATTGTCGTGTCAAGATGTAGGAGATGAAGGGCAATGTACATAATATTATCATCTCCATAAGTAGGAGATGGAAGTAAATGTACTGCTTATTGTCATGTGCATAAGTAAGAGGTGGAGGTCAATGTACAGATTATTGTCATGTCCATATGTAGGAGGTGGAGATCAATGTACAGATTGTTGTCATGTCCATAAGTAGGACCGGGAGGTTAAGGTACAGAATATTGTCATGTTCATAGGTAGGAGATGGATGTCAATGTTCAGATTATTGTCATGTCCATAAGTAGGAGGTGGAGGTCAATGTAGAGATTATTGTCATGTCCATAAGTAGGAGATGGTGGTTAATGTAGTAGATGATTGTAATGTCCATAAGTAGGAGGTGGAGGACATTGTGCAGATAATTGTCATGTCCATAAGTAGAAGATGGAGATCAATGTACCAGGTTATTGTCAAGTCGATAAATTGGAGGGTGAGGTCAATGTTCAGATAATTGTCATGTCCATCGGTAAGAGGTGGAAATCAATGTAGAGAATATTGTCATGTCGTTAAGTAGGAGATGGAGGTCAATATACAGAGTATTGACATGTCCAGAAGTAGGAGATGGAGGTCAATATTCAGATTATGGTCTTCAATATGTTGGAGATGGAGGTCAATGTTCAAGATTACTGTCGTGTTCATTCGTAGGAAGTGGAGGTCTATGTACAGATTATTATCATGTACATAAGTAGTAGATGGAGGTCAATGTAACAGATTATTGTCATGTCCATAAGTAGGAGGTGGAGGTCAATGTACAGATTATTGTCATGTGCATAAGTGGGAGGTGGAGGTCAATGTACTGATTATTGTCATGTACATAAGTAGGAGCTGGAGGTAAATATTCAGATTATTGTCATGTCCAGAAGTAGGAGATGGAGGTCAATATTCAGATTATGGTCTTCAATAAGTCGGAGATGGAAGTCAATGTACAGATTATTGTCATGTCTATAAGTAGGACATGTAGGTCAAATTACAGATTATTGTCATGTCCAAAACTACGAGGTGGAGGTCAATGTACAGATTATTGTCATGTGCATAAGTGGGAGATGGTGGACAATGTACAGATTATTGTCATGTCCGTAATTAGGAGGTGGAGGTCAATGTACCGATTATTGTCATGTCCATAACTAGGAGATGGAAGTCAATGTACAGATTATTGTCATGTCCATAAGTAGGAAGTGAAGGTCAATGTACAGTTTATTGTCATGTCCATAAGAAGGAGGGGGAGGTCAATGTACAGATTATTGTCATGTTCATAAGTAGATGGACGTCAATGTACAGATTATTGTCATGTCCATAACTAGGAGATGGAAGTCAATGTACAGATTATTGTCATGTCCATAATTAGGTGGTGGAGGTCAATGTACAGATTATTGTCATGTCCATAATAGGAGGTGGAGGTTAATGTACTAAATTATTGTCATGTCCATAAGTAGGATGTGGAGGACAATGTGCAGATTATTATCATGTCCATAAGTAGGAGAGAGATGTGAAGGTACAGATTATTGTCAAGTCCAGAAGTTGGAGATGGAGGTCAATGTACAGATTATTGTCATGTGCATGAGTGGGAGATGGAGGTCAATGTACAGATTGTTGTCATGTCCATAAATAGGAGGTGGAGGTCAATGTACAGATTATTGTCATGTCCATGAATAGGAGGTGTAGGTCAATATACAGATTATTGTCCTGTCCATAAGTAGGAGGGTGATGTTAAGGTAGAGATTATTGTCATGTCCATAAGTAGAAGGAGGTGGTCAAGGTACAGATATTGTGATGTCCATATGTAGGAGATGGAGGTCAATGTGCAGTTTATTGTCATGTCCATAAGTAGGAGGTGGAGGTCAATGTATAGATTATTGACATGTGCATAAGTAAGAGGTGGAGGTCAATGTACAGATTATTGTCGTGTCCAGAAGTAGGAGATGAAGGGCAATGTACATATTATTATCATGTGCATAAGTAGGAGATGGAAGTAAATGTACTGCTTATTGTCATGTGCATAAGTAAGAGGTGGAGATCAATGTACAGATTATTGTCATGTCCATATGTAGGCGGTGGAGATCAATGTACAGATTATTGTCATGTCCATAAGTAGGACCGGGAGGTTAAGGTACAGATTATTATCATGTTCATAGGTAGGAGATGGATGTCAATGTTCAAATTATTGTCATGTCCATAAGTAGGAGGTGGAGGTCAATGTACAGATTATTGTCATGTCCATAAGTAGGAGATGGAGGTCAATGTACAGATTATTGTCATTTCCATCAGTAGGAGGTGGAGATCAATGTACAGATTGTTGTCATGTCCATAAGAAGGAGGTGGTGGTTAATGTTTTAGATGATTGTCATGTCCATAAGTAGGACCGGGAGGTTAAGGTACAGATTATTATCATGTTCATAGGTAGGAGATGGATGTCAATGTTCAAATTATTGTCATGTCCATAAGTAGAAGATGGAGATCAATGTACCAGATTATTGTCAAGTTGATAAGTTGGAGGGTGAGGTCAATGTTCAGATAATTGTCATGTCCATAGGTAGGAGGTGGAAATCAATGTAGAGATTATTGTCATGTCGATAAGTAGGAGATGGAGGTCAATATACAGAGTATTGTCATGTCCAGAAGTAGGAGATGGAGGTCAATGTAACAGATTATTGTCATGTCCATAAGTAGGAGGTAGAGGCCAATGTACAGATTATTCTTGTGTCCATAAGTAGGAGATGGAAGTCAATGTACAGATTATTGTCATGTCCATAAGGAGGAGTTGGAGGTCAATGTACAGATTATTGTCATGTCCATCAGTAGGAGATGAAGGTAAATGTATAGATTATTGTCAGGTACATAAGTAGGAGGTGGCAGTTAATGTACTAGATTATTGTCATGTGCATAAGTGGGAGATGGAGGTCAATGTACAGATTATTGTCATGACCATATATTGGAGAAGGAGGTCAATGTACAGATTATTCTCATGTCCATAAGTAGGAGGGGGGCTCAATGTTCAGATTATTGTCATGTCCATTAGTAAGACGTTGAGGTCATTGTACAGATTATTGTCATATCCATAAGTAGGAGGTGAAGGTCAATTTACAGATTGTTGTCATGTGCATAAGTGGGAGGTGGAGGTCAATGTACTGATTATTGTCATGTCCATAAGTAAGAGGTGGAGGTCAATATACAGATTATTGTCATTTCCAGAAGTAGGAGATGGAGGTCAATATTCAGATTATGGTCTTCAATAAGTCGGAGATGGAGGTCAATTTACAAGATTACTGTCGTGTTCATAAGTAGGAAGTGGAGGTCTATGTACAGATTATTATCATGTCCATAAGTAGTAGATGGAGGTCAATTTAACAGATTATTGTCATGTCCATACGTAGGAGGTGGACGTTAAGGTACAGATTATTGTCATGTCCAGAAGTTGGAGATGGAGGTCAATGTACAGATTATTGTCATGTGCATAAGTGGGAGATGGAGGTCAATATACAGATTGTTGTCATGTCCATAAATAGGAGGTGGAGGTTAATGTACTAGATTATTGTCATGTCCATAAGGAGGAGGAGGTCAATGTATAGATTATTGTCATGACCATAAGTAGGAGGTGGAGGTCAATGTACAGATTATTGTCGTGTCCAGAAGTAGGAGATGAAGGGCAATGTACATATTATTATCATGTGCATAAGTAGGAGATGGAAGTAAATGTACTGCTTATTGTCATGTGCATAAGTAAGAGGTGGATATCAATGTACAGATTATTGTCATGTCCATATGTAGGCGGTGGAGATCAATGTACAGATTATTGTCATGTCCATAAGTAGGACCGGGAGGTTAAGGTACAGATTATTATCATGTTCATAGGTAGGAGATGGATGTCAATGTTCAAATTATTGTCATGTCCATAAGTAGGAGGTGGAGGTCAATGTACAGATTATTGTCATGTCCATAAGTAGGAGATGGAGGTCAATGTACAGATTATTGTCATTTCCATCAGTAGGAGGTGGAGATCAATGTACAGATTGTTGTCATGTCCATAAGAAGGAGGTGGTGGTTAAGGTTTTAGATGATTGTAATGTCCATAAGTAGGAGGTGGATGACATTATGCAGATAATTGTCATGTCCATAAGTAGAAGATGGAGATCAATGTACCAGATTATTGTCAAGTTGATGAGTTGGAGGGTGAGGTCAATGTTCAGATAATTGTCATGTCCATAGGTAGGAGGTGGAAATCAATGTAGAGATTATTGTCATGTCGATAAGTAGGAGATGGAGGTCAATATACAGAGTATTGTCATGTCCAGAAGTAGGAGATGGAGGTCAATGTAACAGATTATTGTCATGTCCATAAGTAGGAGGTAGAGGCCAATGTACAGATTATTCTTGTGTCCATAAGTAGGAGATGGAAGTCAATGTACAGATTATTGTCATGTCCATAAGGAGGAGTTGGAGGTCAATGTACAGATTATTGTCATGTCCATCAGTAGGAGATGAAGGTAAATGTATAGATTATTGTCAGGTACATAAGTAGGAGGTGGCAGTTAATGTACTAGATTATTGTCATGTGCATAAGTGGGAGATGGAGGTCAATGTACAGATTATTGTCATGACCATATATTGGAGAAGGAGGTCAATGTACAGATTATTCTCATGTCCATAAGTAGGAGGGGGGCTCAATGTTCAGATTATTGTCATGTCCATTAGAAAGACGTTGAGGTCATTGTACAGATTATTGTCATATCCATAAGTAGGAGGTGAAGGTCAATTTACAAATTGTTGTCATGTGCATAAGTGGGAGGTGGAGGTCAATGTACTGATTATTGTCATGTCCATAAGTAAGAGGTGGAGGTCAATATACAGATTATTGTCATTTCCAGAAGTAGGAGATGGAGGTCAATATTCAGATTATGGTCTTCAATAAGTCGGAGATGGAGGTCAATTTACAAGATTACTGTCGTGTTCATAAGTAGGAAGTGGAGGTCTATGTACAGATTATTATCATGTCCATAAGTAGTAGATGGAGGTCAATTTAACAGATTATTGTCATGTCCATACGTAGGAGGTGGACGTTAAGGTACAGATTATTGTCATGTCCAGAAGTTGGAGATGGAGGTCAATGTACAGATTATTGTCATGTGCATAAGTGGGAGATGGAGGTCAATATACAGATTGTTGTCATGTCCATAAATAGGAGGTGGAGGTTAATGTACTAGATTATTGTCATGTCCATAAGGAGGAGGAGGTCAATGTATAGATTATTGTCATGACCATAAGTAGGAGGTGGAGGTCAATGTACAGATTATTGTCATGTCCATGAATAGGAGGTGTAGGTCAATATACAGATTATTGTCAAGTCCATCAGTAGGAGATGAAGGTAAATGTATAGATTATTGTCAGGTACATAAGTAGGAGGTGGAAGTTAATGTTCTAGATTATTGTCATGTGCATAAGTGGGAGATGGAGGTCAATGTACAGATTATTGTCATGTCCATATATTGGAGAAGGAGTTCAATGTACAGATTATTGTCGAGTCCGTAAGTAGGAGATGGAGGTCAATGTACAGATTATTGTCATGTCCATAAGTAGGAGGGGGGCTCAATGTTCAGATTATTATCATGTCCATTAGTAAGACGTTGAGGTCATTGTACAGATTATTGTCATATCCATAAGTAGGAGGTGGATGTCAATGTACAGATTGTTGTCATGTGCATGAGTGGGAGGTGGAGGTCAATGTACTGATTATTTTCATGTCCATAAGTAAGAGGTGGAGGTCAATATACAGATTATTGTCATGTCCAGAAGTAGGAGATGGAGGTCAATATTCAGATTATGGTCTTCAATAAGTCGGAGATGGAGGTCAATGTAACAGATTATTGTCATGTCCATAAGTAGGAGGTGGAGGTCAATGTACAGATTATTCTTGTGTCCATAGGTAGGAGATGGAGGTCAATGTACATCTTATTGTCATGTCCTTAAGGAGGAGGTGGAGGTCAATGTACTAGATTATTCTCATGTGCATAAGTGGGAGATGGAGGTCAATGTACAGATTATTGTCATGTCCATAAATTGAAGGGGGATGTCAAGGTACAGATTTTTGTCATGTCCAAAAGTAGGAGGTGGAGGTCAATGTACAGATTATTGTCAAGTCCATCAGTAGGAGATGAAGGTAAATGTATAGATTATTGTCAGGTACATAAGTAGGAGGTGGCAGTTAATGTTCTAGATTATTGTCACGTGCATAAGTGGGAGATGGAGGTCAATGTACAGATTATTGTCATGTCCATATATTGGAGAAGGAGTTCAATGTACAGATTATTGTCGAGTCCGTAAGTAGGAGATGGAGGTCAATGTTCAGATTATTGTCATGTCCATTAGTAAGACGTTGAGGTCATTGTACAGATTATTGTCATATCCATAAGTAGGAGGTGGAGGTCAATGTACAGATTGTTGTCATGTGCATAAGTGGGAGGTGGAGGTCAATGTACTGATTATTTTCATGTCCATAAGTAAGAGGTGGAGGTCAATATACAGATTATTGTCATGTCCAGAAGTAGGAGATGGAGGTCAATATTCAGATTATGGTCTTCAATAAGTCGGAGATGGAGGTCAATGTAACAGATTATTGTCATGTCCATAAGTAGGAGGTGGAGTTCAATGTACAGATTATTCTTGTGTCCATAAGTAGGAGATGGAGGTCAATGTACATCTTATTGTCATGTCCTTAAGGAGGAGGTGGAGGTCAATGTACTAGATTATTCTCATGTGCATAAGTGGGAGATGTAGGTCAATGTACAGATTATTGTCATGTCCATAAATTGAAGGGGGATGTCAAGGTACAGATTATTGTCATGTCCATAAGTAGGAGGTGGAGGTCAATGTACAGATTATTGTCATGTCTATAAGTAGGACATGTAGGTCAAATTACAGATTATTGTCATGTCCATAAGTAAGAGGTGGAGGTCGATGTACAGATTGTCATGTCCATAAGTAGGAGGTGGAGGTCAATGTACAGATTCCTGTCATGTCCATGAATAGGTAGTGTAGGTCAATATATAGATTATTGTCCTGTCCAAAAGTAGGAGGGTGATGTTAAGGTACAGATTATTATCATGTCCATAAGTAGAAGGAGGTGGTCAAGGTACAGATATTGTGATGTCCATATGTAGCAGATGGAGGTCAATGTACAGATTATTGTCATGTCCATAATTAGGAGATGGAAGTCATTGTACAGATTATTTTCATGTCCTGAAGTAGGAGATGGAGGTCAATGTACGGATTATTGTCATTTCCATAAGGAGGTGGAGGAGGAGGTCAATGTACAGATTATTTTCATGTCCATCAGTAGGAGGTGTAGGTCAATGTACAGTTTATTTTCAAGTGCATAAGTGGGAGATGGAGGTCAATGCCCAGATTATTGTCATGTCCATAAGTAGAAGGGTGATGTCAAGGTATAGATTATTGTCATGTCCATACATAGGAGCTGAAGGTCAATGTACAGATTATTGACATGTCTGGAACTGGGAGATGGTGGTCAATGTGCAGATTATTGTCATGTCCATAAGTAGGAGGTGGAGGTCAATGTATAGATTATTGACATGTGCATAAGTAAGAGGTGGAGATCAATGTACAGATTATTGTCGTGTCCAGAAGTAGGAGATGAAGGGCAATGTACATATTATTATCATATCCATAAGTAGGAGATGGAGGTAAATGTACTGCTTATTGTCATGTGCATAAGTAAGAGCTGGAAGTCAATGTACAGATTATTGTCATGTCCATATGTAGGAGGTGGAGATCAATGTACAGATTATTGTCATTTCCATAAGTAGGACCGGGAGGTTAAGGTACAGATTATTTGTCATGTTCATAGGTAGCAGATGGATGTCAATGTTAGATTATTGTCATGTCCATAAGTAGGAGGTGGAGGTCAATGTACAGATTATTCTTGTGTCCATAAGTAGGAGATGGAGGTCAATGTACAGCTTATTGTCATGTCCTTAAGGAGGAGGTGGAGGTCAATGTTCTAGATTATTCTCATGTGCATAAGTGGGAGATGGAGGTCAATGTACAGATTATTGTCATGTCCATAAATTGAAGGGGGATGTCAAGGTACAGATTATTGTCATGTCCATAAGTAGGAGATGGAGGTCAATGTACAGATTATTGTCATGTCTATAAGTAGGACATGTAGGTCAAATTACAGATTATTGTCATGTCCATAAGTAGGAGGTGGAGGTTAATGTACAGATTATTGTCATGTCCATAAGTGGGAGGTGGAGGTTAATGTACTAGATTATTGTCATGTCCATATGTAGGATGTGGAGGACAATGTGCAGATTATTATCATGTCCATAAGTAGTAGGTGGACATTAAGGTACATATTATTGTCATGTCCAGAAGTTGGAGATGGAGGTCAATGTACAGATTGTTGTCATGTCCATAAATAGGAGGTGGAGGTTAATGTACTAGATTATTGTCATGTCCATAAGGAGGAGGATGTCAATGGATAGATTATTGTCATGTCCATGAGTAGGAGGTGGAAGTCAATGTACAGATTATTGTCATGTCCATGAATAGGAGGTGTAGGTCAATATACAGATTATTGTCATGTCCATAAGTAGGAGGGGCATGTTAAGGTACAGACTATTGTCATGTCCATAAGTAGAAGGGGGTGGTCAAGGTACAGATTATTGTGATGTCCATATGTAGGAGATGGAGGTCAATGTACAGATTATTGTCATATCCATAACTAGGAGATGGAAGTCATTGTGCAGATTATTTTCATGTCGTGAAGTAGGAGATGGAGGTCAATGTACGGATTATTATCATATCCATAAGCAGGAGGAGGAGGAGGTCAATGTACATATTATTGTCATGTCTATAAGTAGGACATGTATGTCAAATTACAGATTATTGTCATGTCCAAAACTACGAGGTGGAGGTCAATGTAAAGATTATTGTCATGTGCATAAGTGGGAGATGGAGGTCAATGTACAGATTATTGTCATGTCCATAAGTAGGAGGTGGAGGTCAATGTACAGATTATTGTCATGTCCATAAGTAGGAGGTGAAGGTCAATGTACAGATTATTGTCGAGTCCATAAGTAGGAGATGGAGGTCAATGTACAGATTATTGTCATGTCCATAAGTAGGAGGGTGGCTCAAAGTTCAGATTATTGTCATGTCCATTAGTAAGATGTTGAGGTCATTGTACAGATTATTGTCATATCCATAAGTAGGAGGTGGAGGTCAATGTACAGATTATTGTCATGTGCATATGTGGGAGGTGGAGGTCAATGTACTGATTATTGTCATGTACATAAGTAGGAGCTGGAGGTCAATATTCAGATCATTGTCATGTCCATAAGTAGGTCAATATTCAGATTATGGTCTTCAATAAGTCGGAGATGGAAGTCAATGTACAGATTATTGTCATGTCTATAAGTAGGACCTGTAGGTTAAATTACAGATTATTGTCATGTCCAAAACTACGATGTGGAGGTCAATGTACAGATTATTGTCATGTGCATAAGTGGGAGATGGAGTTCAATGTACAGATTATTGTCATGTCCGTAACTAGGAGGTGGAGGTCAATGTACAGATTATTGTTATGTCCATAACTAGGAGATGGAAGTCAATGTACAGATTATTGTCATGTCCATAAGTAGGAGCTGAAGGTCAATGTACAGTTTATTGTCATGTCCATAAGAAGGAGGGGGAGGTCAATGTACAGATTATTGTCATTTCCATAAGTAGATGGAGGTCAATATACAGATTATTGTCATGTCCATAACTAGGAGATGGAAGTCAATGTACAGATTATTGTCATGTCCATAATTAGGTGGTGGAGGTCAATGTACAGATTATTGTCATGTCCATAATAGGAGGTGGAGGTTAATGTACTAAATTATTGTCATGTCCATAAGTAGGATGTGGAGGACAATGTGCAGATTATTATCATGTCCATAAGTAGGAGAGAGATGTGAAGGTACAGATTATTGTCAAGTCCAGAAGTTGGAGATGGAGGTCAATGTACAGATTATTGTCATGTGCATAAGTGGGAGATGGAGGTCAATGTACAGATTATTGTCATGTCCATGAATAGGAGGTGTAGGTCAATATACAGATTATTGTCCAGTCCATAAGTAGGATGGTGATGTTAAGGTACAGATTATTGTCATGTCCATAAGTAGAAGGAGGTGGTCAAGGTACAGATATTGTGATGTCCATATGTAGGAGATGGAGGTCAATGTGCAGATTATTGTCATGTCCATAAGTAGGAGGTGGAGGTTAATGTATAGATTATTGACATGTGCATAAGTAAGAGGTGGAGGTCAATGTACAGATTATTGTCGTGTCAAGATGTAGGAGATGAAGGGCAATGTACATAATATTATCATCTCCATAAGTAGGAGATGGAAGTAAATGTACTGCTTATTGTCATGTGCATAAGTAAGAGGTGGAGGTCAATGTACAGATTATTGTCATGTCCATATGTAGGAGGTGGAGATCAATGTACAGATTGTTGTCATGTCCATAAGTAGGACCGGGAGGTTAAGGTACAGAATATTGTCATGTTCATAGGTAGGAGATGGATGTCAATGTTCAGATTATTGTCATGTCCATAAGTAGGAGGTGGAGGTCAATGTAGAGATTATTGTCATGTCCATAAGTAGGAGATGGTGGTTAATGTAGTAGATGATTGTAATGTCCATAAGTAGGAGGTGGAGGACATTGTGCAGATAATTGTCATGTCCATAAGTAGAAGATGGAGATCAATGTACCAGATTATTGTCAAGTCGATAAATTGGAGGGTGAGGTAAATGTTCAGATAATTGTCATGTCCATCGGTAAGAGGTGGAAATCAATGTAGAGAATATTGTCATGTCGTTAAGTAGGAGATGGAGGTCAATATACAGAGTATTGACATGTCCAGAAGTAGGAGATGGAGGTCAATATTCAGATTATGGTCTTCAATATGTTGGAGATGGAGGTCAATGTACAAGATTACTGTCGTGTTCATTCGTAGGAAGTGGAGGTCTATGTACAGATTATTATCATGTACATAAGTAGTAGATGGAGGTCAATGTAACAGATTATTGTCATGTCCATAAGTAGGAGGTGGAGGTCAATGTACAGATTATTGTCATGTGCATAAGTGGGAGGTGGAGGTCAATGTACTGATTATTGTCATGTACATAAGTAGGAGCTGGAGGTAAATATTCAGATTATTGTCATGTCCAGAAGTAGGAGATGGAGGTCAATATTCAGATTATGGTCTTCAATAAGTCGGAGATGGAAGTCAATGTACAGATTATTGTCATGTCTATAAGTAGGACATGTAGGTCAAATTACAGATTATTGTCATGTCCAAAACTACGAGGTGGAGGTCAATGTACAGATTATTGTCATGTGCATAAGTGGGAGATGGTGGACAATGTACAGATTATTGTCATGTCCGTAATTAGGAGGTGGAGGTCAATGTACCGATTATTGTCATGTCCATAACTAGGAGATGGAAGTCAATGTACAGATTATTGTCATGTCCATAAGTAGGAAGTGAAGGTCAATGTACAGTTTATTGTCATGTCCATAAGAAGGAGGGGGAGGTCAATGTACAGATTATTGTCATGTTCATAAGTAGATGGAGGTCAATGTACAGATTATTGTCATGTCCATAACTAGGAGATGGAAGTCAATGTACAGATTATTGTCATGTCCATAATTAGGTGGTGGAGGTCAATGTACAGATTATTGTCATGTCCATAATAGGAGGTGGAGGTTAATGTACTAAATTATTGTCATGTCCATAAGTAGGATGTGGAGGACAATGTGCAGATTATTATCATATCCATAAGTAGGAGAGAGATGTGAAGGTACAGATTATTGTCAAGTCCAGAAGTTGGAGATGGAGGTCAATGTACAGATTATTGTCATGTGCATGAGTGGGAGATGGAGGTCAATGTACAGATTGTTGTCATGTCCATAAATAGGAGGTGGAGGTCAATGTACAGATTATTGTCATGTCCATGAATAGGAGGTGTAGGTCAATATACAGATTATTGTCCTGTCCATAAGTAGGAGGGTGATGTTAAGGTAGAGATTATTGTCATGTCCATAAGTAGAAGGAGGTGGTCAAGGTACAGATATTGTGATGTCCATATGTAGGAGATGGAGGTCAATGTGCAGTTTATTGTCATGTCCATAAGTAGGAGGTGGAGGTCAATGTATAGATTATTGACATGTGCATAAGTAAGAGGTGGAGGTCAATGTACAGATTATTGTCGTGTCCAGAAGTAGGAGATGAAGGGCAATGTACATATTATTATCATGTCCATAAGTAGGAGATGGAAGTAAATGTACTGCTTATTGTCATGTGCATAAGTAAGAGGTGGAGGTCAATGTACAGATTATTGTCATGTCCATATGTAGGCGGTGGAGATCAATGTACAGATTATTGTCATGTCCATAAGTAGGACCGGGAGGTTAAGGTACAGATTATTATCATGTTCATAGGTAGGAGATGGATGTCAATGTTCAAATTATTGTCATGTCCATAAGTAGGAGGTGGAGGTCAATGTACAGATTATTGTCATGTCCATAAGTAGGAGATGGAGGTCAATGTACAGATTATTGTCATTTCCATCAGTAGGAGGTGGAGATCAATGTACAGATTGTTGTCATGTCCATAAGAAGGAGGTGGTGGTTAATGTTTTAGATGATTGTAATGTCCATAAGTAGGAGGTGGATGACATTATGCAGATAATTGTCATGTCCATAAGTAGAAGATGGAGATCAATGTACCAGATTATTGTCAAGTTGATAAGTTGGAGGGTGAGGTCAATGTTCAGATAATAGTCATGTCCATAGGTAGGAGGTGGAAATCAATGTAGAGATTATTGTCATGTCGATAAGTAGGAGATGGAGGTCAATATACAGAGTATTGTCATGTCCAGAAGTAGGAGATGGAGGTCAATATTCAGATTATGGTCATGTCCATAGGTAGGAGGTGGAAATCAATGTAGAGATTATTGTCATGTCGATAAGTAGGAGATGGAGGCCAATGTACAGATTATTCTTGTGTCCATAAGTAGGAGATGGAGGTCAATGTACAGATTTTTGTCATGTCCATAAGGAGGAGGTGGAGGTCAATGTACAGATTATTGTCATGTCCATCAGTAGGAGATGAAGGTAAATGTATAGATTATTGTCAGGTACATAAGTAGGAGGTAGCAGTTAATGTACTAGATTATTGTCATGTGCATAAGTGGGAGATGGAGGTCAATGTACAGATTATTGTCATGTCCATATATTGGAGAAGGAGGTCAATGTACAGATTATTCTCATGTCCATAAGTAGGAGGGGGGCTCAATGTTCAGATTATTGTCATGTCCATTAGTAAGACGTTGAGGTCATTGTACAGATTATTGTCATATCCATAAGTAGGAGGTGGAGGTCAATTTACAAATTGTTGTCATGTGCATAAGTGGGAGGTGGAGGTCAATGTACTGATTATTGTCATGTCCATAAGTAAGAGGTGGAGGTCAATATACAGATTATTGTCATTTCCAGAAGTAGGAGATGGAGGTCAATATTCAGATTATGGTCTTCAATAAGTCGGAGATGGAGGTCAATGTAGAAGATTACTGTCGTGTTCATAAGTAGGAAGTGGAGGTCTATGTACAGATTATTATCATGTCCATAAGTAGTAGATGGAGGTCAATTTAACAGATTATTGTCATGTCCATATGTAGGAGGTGGACGTTAAGGTACAGATTATTGTCATGTCCAGAAGTTGGAGATGGAGGTCAATGTACAGATTATTGTCATGTGCATAAGTGGGAGATGGAGGTCAATATACAGATTGTTGTCATGTCCATAAATAGGAGGTGGAGGTTAATGTACTAGATTATTGTCATGTCCATAAGGAGGAGGAGGTCAATGTATAGATAATTGTCATGACCATAAGTAGGAGGTGGAGGTCAATGTACAGATTATTGTCATGTCCATGAATAGGAGGTGTAGGTCAATATACAGATTATTGTCAAGTCCATCAGTAGGAGATGAAGGTAAATGTATAGATTATTGTCAGGTACATAAGTAGGAGGTGGAAGTTAATGTTCTAGATTATTGTCATGTGCATAAGTGGGAGATGGAGGTCAATGTACAGATTATTGTCATGTCCATATATTGGAGAAGGAGTTCAATGTACAGATTATTGTCGAGTCCGTAAGTAGGAGATGGAGGTCAATGTACAGATTATTGTCATGTCCATAAGTAGGAGGGGGGCTCAATGTTCAGATTATTGTCATGTCCATTAGTAAGACGTTGAGGTCATTGTACAGATTATTGTCATATCCATAAGTAGGAGGTGGATGTCAATGTACAGATTGTTGTCATGTGCATAAGTGGGAGGTGGAGGTCAATGTACTGATTATTTTCATGTCCATAAGTAAGAGGTGGAGGTCAATATACAGATTATTGTCATCTCCAGAAGTAGGAGATGGAGGTCAATATTCAGATTATGGTCTTCAATAAGTCGGAGATGGAGGTCAATGTAACAGATTATTGTCATGTCCATAAGTAGGAGGTGGAGGTCAATGTACAGATTATTCTTGTGTCCATAAGTAGGAGATGGAGGTCAATGTACATCTTATTGTCATGTCCTTAAGGAGGAGGTGGAGGTCAATGTACTAGATTATTCTCATGTGCATAAGTGGGAGATGGAGGTCAATGTACAGATTATTGTCATGTCCATAAATTGAAGGGGGATGTCAAGGTACAGATTTTTGTCATGTCCATAAGTAGGAGGTGGAGGTCAATGTACAGATTATTGTCAAGTCCATCAGTAGGAGATGAAGGTAAATGTATAGATTATTGTCAGGTACATAAGTAGGAGGTGGCAGTTAATGTTCTAGATTATTGTCATGTGCATAAGTGGGAGATGGAGGTCAATGTACAGATTATTGTCATGTCCATATATTGGAGAAGGAGTTCAATGTACAGATTATTGTCGAGTCCGTAAGTAGGAGATGGAGGTCAATGTACAGATTATTGTCATGTCCATAAGTAGGAGGGGGGCTCAATGTTCAGATCATTGTCATGTCCATTAGTAAGACGTTGAGGTCATTGTACAGATTATTGTCATATCCATAAGTAGGAGGTGGAGGTCAATGTACAGATTGTTGTCATGTGCATAAGTGGGAGGTGGAGGTCAATGTACTGATTATTTTCATGTCCATAAGTAAGAGGTGGAGGTCAATATAGAGATTATTGTCATGTCCAGAAGTAGGAGATGGAGGTCAATATTCAGATTATGGTCTTCAATAAGTCGGAGATGGAGGTCAATGTAACAGATTATTGTCATGTCCATAAGTAGGAGGTGGAGGTCAATGTACAGATTATTCTTGTGTCCATAAGTAGGAGATGGAGGTCAATGTACAGCTTATTGTCATGTCCTTAAGGAGGAGGTGGAGGTCAATGTACTAGATTATTCTCATGTGCATAAGTGGGAGATGTAGGTCAATATACAGATTATTGTCATGTCCATAAATTGAAGGGGGATGTCAAGGTACAGATTATTGTCATGTCCATAAGTAGGAGGTGGAGGTCAATGTACAGATTATTGTCATGTCTATAAGTAGGACATGTAGGTCAAATTACAGATTATTGTCATGTCCATAAGTAGGAGGTGGAGGTCAATGTACAGATTGTCATGTCCATAAGTAGGAGGTGGAGGTCAATGTACAGATTACTGTCATGTCCATATATTGGAGAAGGAGTTCAATGTACAGATTATTGTCGAGTCCATAAGTAGGAGATGGAGGTCAATGTACGGATTATTATCATATCCATAAGCAGGAGGAGGAGGAGGTCAATGTACATATTATTGTCATGTCTATAAGTAGGACATGTATGTCAAATTACAGATTATTGTCATGTCCAAAACTACGAGGTGGAGGTCAATGTAAAGATTATTGTCATGTGCATAAGTGGGAGATGGAGGTCAATGTACAGATTATTGTCATGTCCATAAGTAGGAGGTGGAGGTCAATGTACAGATTATTGTCATGTCCATAAGTAGGAGGTGAAGGTCAATGTACAGATTATTGTCGAGTCCATAAGTAGGAGATGGAGGTCAATGTACAGATTATTGTCATGTCCATAAGTAGGAGGGTGGCTCAAAGTTCAGATTATTGTCATGTCCATTAGTAAGATGTTGAGGTCATTGTACAGATTATTGTCATATCCATAAGTAGGAGGTGGAGGTCAATGTACAGATTATTGTCATGTGCATATGTGGGAGGTGGAGGTCAATGTACTGATTATTGTCATGTACATAAGTAGGAGCTGGAGGTCAATATTCAGATCATTGTCATGTCCATAAGTAGGTCAATATTCAGATTATGGTCTTCAATAAGTCGGAGATGGAAGTCAATGTACAGATTATTGTCATGTCTATAAGTAGGACCTGTAGGTTAAATTACAGATTATTGTCACGTCCAAAACTACGATGTGGAGGTCAATGTACAGATTATTGTCATGTGCATAAGTGGGAGATGGAGTTCAATGTACAGATTATTGTCATGTCCGTAACTAGGAGGTGGAGGTCAATGTACAGATTATTGTTATGTCCATAACTAGGAGATGGAAGTCAATGTACAGATTATTGTCATGTCCATAAGTAGGAGCTGAAGGTCAATGTACAGTTTATTGTCATGTCCATAAGAAGGAGGGGGAGGTCAATGTACAGATTATTGTCATTTCCATAAGTAGATGGAGGTCAATATACAGATTATTGTCATGTCCATAACTAGGAGATGGAAGTCAATGTACAGATTATTGTCATGTCCATAATTAGGTGGTGGAGGTCAATGTACAGATTATTGTCATGTCCATAATAGGAGGTGGAGGTTAATGTACTAAATTATTGTCATGTCCATAAGTAGGATGTGGAGGACAATGTGCAGATTATTATCATGTCCATAAGTAGGAGAGAGATGTGAAGGTACAGATTATTGTCAAGTCCAGAAGTTGGAGATGGAGGTCAATGTACAGATTATTGTCATGTGCATAAGTGGGAGATGGAGGTCAATGTACAGATTATTGTCATGTCCATGAATAGGAGGTGTAGGTCAATATACAGATTATTGTCCAGTCCATAAGTAGGATGGTGATGTTAAGGTACAGATTATTGTCATGTCCATAAGTAGAAGGAGGTGGTCAAGGTACAGATATTGTGATGTCCATATGTAGGAGATGGAGGTCAATGTGCAGATTATTGTCATGTCCATAAGTAGGAGGTGGAGGTTAATGTATAGATTATTGACATGTGCATAAGTAAGAGGTGGAGGTCAATGTACAGATTATTGTTGTGTCAAGATGTAGGAGATGAAGGGCAATGTACATAATATTATCATCTCCATAAGTAGGAGATGGAAGTAAATGTACTGCTTATTGTCATGTGCATAAGTAAGAGGTGGAGGTCAATGTACAGATTATTGTCATGTCCATATGTAGGAGGTGGAGATCAATGTACAGATTGTTGTCATGTCCATAAGTAGGACCGGGAGGTTAAGGTACAGAATATTGTCATGTTCATAGGTAGGAGATGGATGTCAATGTTCAGATTATTGTCATGTCCATAAGTAGGAGGTGGAGGTCAATGTAGAGATTATTGTCATGTCCATAAGTAGGAGATGGTGGTTAATGTAGTAGATGATTGTAATGTCCATAAGTAGGAGGTGGAGGACATTGTGCAGATAATTGTCATGTCCATAAGTAGAAGATGGAGATCAATGTACCAGATTATTGTCAAGTCGATAAATTGGAGGGTGAGGTCAATGTTCAGATAATTGTCATGTCCATCGGTAAGAGGTGGAAATCAATGTAGAGAATATTGTCATGTCGTTAAGTAGGAGATGGAGGTCAATATACAGAGTATTGACATGTCCAGAAGTAGGAGATGGAGGTCAATATTCAGATTATGGTCTTCAATATGTTGGAGATGGAGGTCAATGTACAAGATTACTGTCGTGTTCATTCGTAGGAAGTGGAGGTCTATGTACAGATTATTATCATGTACATAAGTAGTAGATGGAGGTCAATGTAACAGATTATTGTCATGTCCATAAGTAGGAGGTGGAGGTCAATGTACAGATTATTGTCATGTGCATAAGTGGGAGGTGGAGGTCAATGTACTGATTATTGTCATGTACATAAGTAGGAGCTGGAGGTAAATATTCAGATTATTGTCATGTCCAGAAGTAGGAGATGGAGGTCAATATTCAGATTATGGTCTTCAATAAGTCGGAGATGGAAGTCAATGTACAGATTATTGTCATGTCTATAAGTAGGACATGTAGGTCAAATTACAGATTATTGTCATGTCCAAAACTACGAGGTGGAGGTCAATGTACAGATTATTGTCATGTGCATAAGTGGGAGATGGTGGACAATGTACAGATTATTGTCATGTCCGTAATTAGGAGGTGGAGGTCAATGTACCGATTATTGTCATGTCCATAACTAGGAGATGGAAGTCAATGTACAGATTATTGTCATGTCCATAAGTAGGAAGTGAAGGTCAATGTACAGTTTATTGTCATGTCCATAAGAAGGAGGGGGAGGTCAATGTACAGATTATTGTCATGTTCATAAGTAGATGGAGGTCAATGTACAGATTATTGTCATGTCCATAACTAGGAGATGGAAGTCAATGTACAGATTATTGTCATGTCCATAATTAGGTGGTGGAGGTCAATGTACAGATTATTGTCATGTCCATAATAGGAGGTGGAGGTTAATGTACTAAATTATTGTCATGTCCATAAGTAGGATGTGGAGGACAATGTGCAGATTATTATCATATCCATAAGTAGGAGAGAGATGTGAAGGTACAGATTATTGTCAAGTCCAGAAGTTGGAGATGGAGGTCAATGTACAGATTATTGTCATGTGCATGAGTGGGAGATGGAGGTCAATGTACAGATTGTTGTCATGTCCATAAATAGGAGGTGGAGGTCAATGTACAGATTATTGTCATGTCCATGAATAGGAGGTGTAGGTCAATATACAGATTATTGTCCTGTCCATAAGTAGGAGGGTGATGTTAAGGTAGAGATTATTGTCATGTCCATAAGTAGAAGGAGGTGGTCAAGGTACAGATATTGTGATGTCCATATGTAGGAGATGGAGGTCAATGTGCAGTTTATTGTCATGTCCATAAGTAGGAGGTGGAGGTCAATGTATAGATTATTGACATGTGCATAAGTAAGAGGTGGAGGTCAATGTACAGATTATTGTCGTGTCCAGAAGTAGGAGATGAAGGGCAATGTACATATTATTATCATGTCCATAAGTAGGAGATGGAAGTAAATGTACTGCTTATTGTCATGTGCATAAGTAAGAGGTGGAGGTCAATGTACAGATTATTGTCATGTCCATATGTAGGCGGTGGAGATCAATGTACAGATTATTGTCATGTCCATAAGTAGGACCGGGAGGTTAAGGTACAGATTATTATCATGTTCATAGGTAGGAGATGGATGTCAATGTTCAAATTATTGTCATGTCCATAAGTAGGAGGTGGAGGTCAATGTACAGATTATTGTCATGTCCATAAGTAGGAGATGGAGGTCAATGTACAGATTATTGTCATTTCCATCAGTAGGAGGTGGAGATCAATGTACAGATTGTTGTCATGTCCATAAGAAGGAGGTGGTGGTTAATGTTTTAGATGATTGTAATGTCCATAAGTAGGAGGTGGATGACATTATGCAGATAATTGTCATGTCCATAAGTAGAAGATGGAGATCAATGTACCAGATTATTGTCAAGTTGATAAGTTGGAGGGTGAGGTCAATGTTCAGATAATAGTCATGTCCATAGGTAGGAGGTGGAAATCAATGTAGAGATTATTGTCATGTCGATAAGTAGGAGATGGAGGTCAATATACAGAGTATTGTCATGTCCAGAAGTAGGAGATGGAGGTCAATATTCAGATTATGGTCATGTCCATAGGTAGGAGGTGGAAATCAATGTAGAGATTATTGTCATGTCGATAAGTAGGAGATGGAGGCCAATGTACAGATTATTCTTGTGTCCATAAGTAGGAGATGGAGGTCAATGTACAGATTTTTGTCATGTCCATAAGGAGGAGGTGGAGGTCAATGTACAGATTATTGTCATGTCCATCAGTAGGAGATGAAGGTAAATGTATAGATTATTGTCAGGTACATAAGTAGGAGGTGGCAGTTAATGTACTAGATTATTGTCATGTGCATAAGTGGGAGATGGAGGTCAATGTACAGATTATTGTCATGTCCATATATTGGAGAAGGAGGTCAATGTACAGATTATTCTCATGTCCATAAGTAGGAGGGGGGCTCAATGTTCAGATTATTGTCATATCCATAAGTAGGAGGTGGAGGTCAATTTACAAATTGTTGTCATGTGCATAAGTGGGAGGTGGAGGTCAATGTACTGATTATTGTCATGTCCATAAGTAAGAGGTGGAGGTCAATATACAGATTATTGTCATTTCCAGAAGTAGGAGATGGAGGTCAATATTCAGATTATGGTCTTCAATAAGTCGGAGATGGAGGTCAATGTAGAAGATTACTGTCGTGTTCATAAGTAGGAAGTGGAGGTCTATGTACAGATTATTATCATGTCCATAAGTAGTAGATGGAGGTCAATTTAACAGATTATTGTCATGTCCATATGTAGGAGGTGGACGTTAAGGTACAGATTATTGTCATGTCCAGAAGTTGGAGATGGAGGTCAATGTACAGATTATTGTCATGTGCATAAGTGGGAGATGGAGGTCAATATACAGATTGTTGTCATGTCCATAAATAGGAGGTGGAGGTTAATGTACTAGATTATTGTCATGTCCATAAGGAGGAGGAGGTCAATGTATAGATAATTGTCATGACCATAAGTAGGAGGTGGAGGTCAATGTACAGATTATTGTCATGTCCATGAATAGGAGGTGTAGGTCAATATACAGATTATTGTCAAGTCCATCAGTAGGAGATGAAGGTAAATGTATAGATTATTGTCAGGTACATAAGTAGGAGGTGGAAGTTAATGTTCTAGATTATTGTCATGTGCATAAGTGGGAGATGGAGGTCAATGTACAGATTATTGTCATGTCCATATATTGGAGAAGGAGTTCAATGTACAGATTATTGTCGAGTCCGTAAGTAGGAGATGGAGGTCAATGTACAGATTATTGTCATGTCCATAAGTAGGAGGGGGGCTCAATGTTCAGATTATTGTCATGTCCATTAGTAAGACGTTGAGGTCATTGTACAGATTATTGTCATATCCATAAGTAGGAGGTGGATGTCAATGTACAGATTGTTGTCATGTGCATAAGTGGGAGGTGGAGGTCAATGTACTGATTATTTTCATGTCCATAAGTAAGAGGTGGAGGTCAATATACAGATTATTGTCATCTCCAGAAGTAGGAGATGGAGGTCAATATTCAGATTATGGTCTTCAATAAGTCGGAGATGGAGGTCAATGTAACAGATTATTGTCATGTCCATAAGTAGGAGGTGGAGGTCAATGTACAGATTATTCTTGTGTCCATAAGTAGGAGATGGAGGTCAATGTACATCTTATTGTCATGTCCTTAAGGAGGAGGTGGAGGTCAATGTACTAGATTATTCTCATGTGCATAAGTGGGAGATGGAGGTCAATGTACAGATTATTGTCATGTCCATAAATTGAAGGGGGATGTCAAGGTACAGATTTTTGTCATGTCCATAAGTAGGAGGTGGAGGTCAATGTACAGATTATTGTCAAGTCCATCAGTAGGAGATGAAGGTAAATGTATAGATTATTGTCAGGTACATAAGTAGGAGGTGGCAGTTAATGTTCTAGATTATTGTCATGTGCATAAGTGGGAGATGGAGGTCAATGTACAGATTATTGTCATGTCCATATATTGGAGAAGGAGTTCAATGTACAGATTATTGTCGAGTCCGTAAGTAGGAGATGGAGGTCAATGTACAGATTATTGTCATGTCCATAAGTAGGAGGGGGGCTCAATGTTCAGATTATTGTCATGTCCATTAGTAAGACGTTGAGGTCATTGTACAGATTATTGTCATATCCATAAGTAGGAGGTGGAGGTCAATGTACAGATTGTTGTCATGTGCATAAGTGGGAGGTGGAGGTCAATGTACTGATTATTTTCATGTCCATAAGTAAGAGGTGGAGGTCAATATAGAGATTATTGTCATGTCCAGAAGTAGGAGATGGAGGTCAATATTCAGATTATGGTCTTCAATAAGTCGGAGATGGAGGTCAATGTAACAGATTATTGTCATGTCCATAAGTAGGAGGTGGAGGTCAATGTACAGATTATTCTTGTGTCCATAAGTAGGAGATGGAGGTCAATGTACAGCTTATTGTCATGTCCTTAAGGAGGAGGTGGAGGTCAATGTACTAGATTATTCTCATGTGCATAAGTGGGAGATGTAGGTCAATATACAGATTATTGTCATGTCCATAAATTGAAGGGGGATGTCAAGGTACAGATTATTGTCATGTCCATAAGTAGGAGGTGGAGGTCAATGTACAGATTATTGTCATGTCTATAAGTAGGACATGTAGGTCAAATTACAGATTATTGTCATGTCCATAAGTAGGAGGTGGAGGTCAATGTACAGATTGTCATGTCCATAAGTAGGAGGTGGAGGTCAATGTACAGATTACTGTCATGTCCATATATTGGAGAAGGAGTTCAATGTACAGATTATTGTCGAGTCCGTAAGTAGGAGATGGAGGTCAATGTACAGATTATTGTCATGTCCATAAGTAGGAGGGGGGCTCAATGTTCAGATTATTGTCATGTCCATTAGTAAGACGTTGAGGTCATTGTACAGATTATTGTCATATCCATAAGTAGGAGGTGGATGTCAATGTACAGATTGTTGTCTTGTGCATAAGTGGGAGGTGGAGGTCAATGTACTGATTATTTTCATGTCCATAAGTAAGAGGTGGAGGTCAATATACAGATTATTGTCATGTCCAGAAGTAGGAGATGGAGGTCAATATTCAGATTATGGTCTTCAATAAGTCGGAGATGGAGGTCAATGTAACAGATTATTGTCATGTCCATAAGTAGGAGGTGGAGGTCAATGTACAGATTATTCTTGTGTCCATAAGTAGGAGATGGAGGTCAATGTACATCTTATTGTCATGTCCTTAAGGAGGAGGTGGAGGTCAATGTACTAGATTATTCTCATGTGCATAAGTGGGAGATGGAGGTCAATGTACAGATTATTGTCATGTCCATAAATTGAAGGGGGATGTCAAGGTACAGATTTTTGTCATGTCCATAAGTAGGAGGTGGAGGTCAATGTACAGATTATTGTCAAGTCCATCAGTAGGAGATGAAGGTAAATGTATAGATTATTGTCAGGTACATAAGTAGGAGGTGGCAGTTAATGTTCTAGATTATTGTCATGTGCATAAGTGGGAGATGGAGGTCAATGTACAGATTATTGTCATGTCCATATATTGGAGAAGGAGTTCAATGTACAGATTATTGTCGAGTCCGTAAGTAGGAGATGGAGGTCAATGTACAGATTATTGTCATGTCCATAAGTAGGAGGGGGGCTCAATGTTCAGATTATTGTCATGTCCATTAGTAAGACGTTGAGGTCATTGTACAGATTATTGTCATATCCATAAGTAGGAGGTGGATGTCAATGTACAGATTGTTGTCATGTGCATAAGTGGGAGGTGGAGGTCAATGTACTGATTATTTTCATGTCCATAAGTAAGAGGTGGAGGTCAATATAGAGATTATTGTCATGTCCAGAAGTAGGAGATGGAGGTCAATATTCAGATTATGGTCTTCAATAAGTCGGAGATGGAGGTCAATGTAACAGATTATTGTCATGTCCATAAGTAGGAGGTGGAGGTCAATGTACAGATTATTCTTGTGTCCATAAGTAGGAGATGGAGGTCAATGTACAGCTTATTGTCATGTCCTTAAGGAGGAGGTGGAGGTCAATGTACTAGATTATTCTCATGTGCATAAGTGGGAGATGTAGGTCAATATACAGATTATTGTCATGTCCATAAATTGAAGGGGGATGTCAAGGTACAGATTATTGTCATGTCCATAAGTAGGAGGTGGAGGTCAATGTACAGATTATTGTCATGTCTATAAGTAGGACATGTAGGTCAAATTACAGATTATTGTCATGTCCATAAGTAGGAGGTGGAGGTCAATGTACAGATTGTCATGTCCATAAGTAGGAGGTGGAGGTCAATGTACAGATTACTGTCATGTCCATGAATAGGTAGTGTAGGTCAATATATAGATTATTGTCCTGTCCAAAAGTAGGAGGGTGATGTTAAGGTACAGATTATTATCATGTCCATAAGTAGAAGGAGGTGGTCAAGGTAGAGATATTGTGATGTCCATATGTAGCAGATGGAGGTCAATGTACAGATTATTGTCATGTCCATAATTAGGAGATGGAAGTCATTGTACAGATTATTTTCATGTCCTGAAGTAGGAGATGGAGGTCAATGTACGGATTATTGTAATTTCCATAAGGAGGTGGAGGAGGAGGTCAATGTACAGATTATTTTCATGTCCATCAGTAGGAGGTGTAGGTCAATGTACAGTTTATTTTCATGTGCATAAGTGGGAGATGGAGGTCAATGCACAGATTATTGTCATGTCCATAAGTAGAAGGGTGATGTCAAGGTATAGATTATTGTCATGTCCATACATAGGAGCTGAAGGTCAATGTACAGATTATTGACATGTCTGGAACTGGGAGATGGAGGTCAATGTGCAGATTATTGTCATGTCCATAAGTAGGAGGTGGAGGTCAATGTATAGATTATTGACATGTGCATAAGTAAGAGGTGGAGATCAATGTACAGATTATTGTCGTGTCCAGAAGTAGGAGATGAAGGGCAATGTACATATTATTATCATATCCATAAGTGGGAGATGGAGGTAAATGTACTGCTTATTGTCATGTGCATAAGTAAGAGCTGGAAGTCAATGTACAGATTATTGTCATGTCCATATGTTTGAGGTGGAGATCAATGTACAGATTATTGTCATGTCCATAAGTAGGACCGGGAGGTTAAGGTACAGATTATTTGTCATGTTCATAGGTAGCAGATGGATGTCAATGTTAGATTATTGTCATGTCCATAAGTAGGAGGTGGAGGTCAATGTACAGATTATTCTTGTGTCCATAAGTAGGAGATTGAGGTCAATGTACATCTTATTGTCATGTCCTTAAGGAGGAGGTGGAGATCAATGTTCTAGATTATTCTCATGTGCATAAGTGGGAGATGGAGGTCAATGTACAGATTATTGTCATGTCCATAAATTGAAGGGGGATGTCAAGGTACAGATTATTGTCATGTCCATAAGTAGGACCGGGAGGTTAAGGTACAGATTATTTGTCATGTTCATAGGTAGGAGATGGATGTCAATGTTAGATTATTGTCATGTCCATAAGTAGGAGGTGGAGGTCAATGTACAGATTATTCTTGTGTCCATAAGTAGGAGATGGAGGTCAATGTACAGCTTATTGTCATGTCCTTAAGGAGGAGGTGGAGGTCAATGTTCTAGATTATTCTCATGTGCATAAGTGGGAGATGGAGGTCAATGTACAGATTATTGTCATGTCCATAAATTGAAGGGGAATGTCAAGGTACAGATTATTGTCATGTCCATCAGTAGGAGATGGAGGTCAATGTACAGATTATTGTCATGTCTATAAGTAGGACATGTAGGTCAAATTACAGATTATTGTCATGTCCATAAGTAGGAGGTGGAGGTTAATGTACAGATTATTGTCATGTCCATAAGTGGGAGGTGGAGGTTAATGTACTAGATTATTGTCATGTCCATATGTAGGATGTGGAGGACAATGTGCAGATTATTATCATGTCCATAAGTAGTAGGTGGACATTAAGGTACATATTATTGTCATGTCCAGTAGGTGGAGATGGAGGTCAATGTACAGATTATTGTCATGTGCATAAGTGGGAGATGGAGGTCAATGTACAGATTGTTGTCATGTCCATAAATAGGAGGTGGAGGTTAATGTACTAGATTATTGTCATGTCCATAAGGAGGAGGATGTCAATGGATAGATTATTGTCATGTCCATGAATAGGAGGTGTAGGTCAATATACAGATTATTGTCATGTCCATAAGTAGGAGGGGCATGTTAAGGTACAGACTATTGTCATGTCCATAAGTAGAAGGGGGTGGTCAAGGTACAGATTATTGTGATGTCCATATGTAGGAGATGGAGGTCAATGTACAGATTATTGTCATATCCATAACTAGGAGATGGAAGTCATTGTACAGATTATTTTCATGTCGTGATGTAGGAGATGGAGGTCAATGTGCGGATTATTATCATATCCATAAGGAGGAGGAGGAGGAGGTCAATGTACAGATTATTGTCATGTCTATAAGTAGGACATGTATGTCAAATTACAGATTATTGTCATGTCCAAAACTACGAGGTGGAGGTCAATGTACAGATTATTGTCATGTGCATAAGTGGGAGATGGAGGTCAATGTACAGATTATTGTCATGTCCATAAGTAGGAGGTGGAGGTCAATGTACAGATTATTGTCATGTCCATAAGTAGGAGGTGAAGGTCAATGTACAGATTATTGTCGAGTCCATAAGTAGGAGATGGAGGTCAATGTACAGATTATTGTCATGTCCATAAGTAGGAGGGTGGCTCAATGTTCAGATTATTGTCATGTCCATTAGTAAGACGTTGAGGTCATTGTACAGATTATTGTCATATCCATAAGTAGGAGGTGGAGGTCAATGAACAGATTATTGTCATGTGCATATGTGGGAGGTGGAGGTCAATGTACTGATTATTGTCATGTACATAAGTAGGAGCTGGAGGTCAATATTCAGATCATTGTCATGTCCAGAAGTAGGAGATGGAGGTCAATATTCAGATTATGGTCTTCAATAAGTCGGAGATGGAAGTCAATGTACAGATTATTGTCATGTCTATAAGTAGGACCTGTAGGTTAAATTACAGATTATTGTCATGTCCAAAACTACGATGTGGAGGTCAATGTACAGATTATTGTCATGTGCATAAGTGGGAGATGGAGTTCAATATACAGATTATTGTCATGTCCGTAACTAGGAGGTGGAGGTCAATGTACAGATTATTGTTATGTCCATAACTAGGAGATGGAAGTCAATGTACAGATTATTGTCATGTCCATAAGTAGGAGCTGAAGGTCAATGTACAGTTTATTGTCATGTCCATAAGAAGGAGGGGGAGGTCAATGTACAGATTATTGTCATGTCCATAAGTAGATGGAGGTCAATATACAGATTATTGTCATGTCCATAACTAGGAGATGGAAGTCAATGTACAGATTATTGTCTTGTCTATAATTAGGTGGTGGAGGTCAATGTACAGATTATTGTCATGTCCATAATAGGAGGTGGAGGTTAATGTACTAAATTATTGTCATGTCCATAAGTAGGATGTGGAGGACAATGTGCAGATTATTATCATGTCCATAAGTAGGAGAGAGATGTGAAGGTACAGATTATTGTCAAGTCCAGAAGTTGGAGATGGAGGTCAATGTACAGATTATTGTCATGTGCATGAGTGGGAGATGGAGGTCAATGTACAGATTGTTGTCATGTCCATAAATAGGAGGTGGAGGTCAATGCACAGATTATTGTCATGTCCATGAATAGGAGGTGTAGGTCAATATACAGATTATTGTCCTGTCCATAAGTAGGAGGGTGATGTTAAGGTACAGATTATTGTCATGTCCATAAGTAGAAGGAGGTGGTCAAGGTACAGATATTGTGATGTCCATATGTAGGAGATGGAGGTCAATGTGCAGTTTATTGTCATGTCCATAAGTAGGAGGTGGAGGTCAATGTATAGATTATTGACATGTGCATAAGTAAGAGGTGGAGGTCAATGTACAGATTATTGTCGTGTCCAGAAGTAGGAGATGAAGGGCAATGTACATATTATTATCATGTCCATAAGTAGGAGATGGAAGTAAATGTACTGCTTATTGTCATGTGCATAAGTAAGAGGTGGAGGTCAATGTACAGATTATTGTCATGTCCAGAAGTAGGAGATGGAGGTCAATGTACAGATTATTGTCATTTCCATCAGTAGGAGGTGGAGATCAATGTACAGATTGTTGTCATGTCCATAAGAAGGAGGTGGTGGTTAATGTTTTAGATGATTGTAATGTCCATAAGTGGGAGGTGAATGACATTGTGCAGATAATTGTCATGTCCATAAGTAGAAGATGGAGATCAATGTACCAGATTATTGTCAAGTTGATAAGTTGGAGGGTGAGGTCAATGTTCAGATAATTGTCATGTGCATAGGTAGGAGGTGGAAATCAATGTAGAGATTATTGTCATGTCGATAAGTAGGAGATGGAGGTCAATATACAGAGTATTGTCATGTCCAGAAGTAGGAGATGGAGGTCAATATTCAGATTATGGTCTTCAATATGTTGGAGATGGAGGTCAATGTACAAGATTACTGTCGTGTTCATTAGTAGGAAGTGGAGGTCTATGTACAGATTATTATCATGTCCATAAGTAGTAGATGGAGGTCAATGTAACAGATTATTGTCATGTCCATAAGTAGGAGGTAGAGGCCAATGTACAGATTATTCTTGTGTCCATAAGTAGGAGATGGAGGTCAATGTACAGATTATTGTCATGTCCATAAGGAGGAGGTGGAGATCAATGTACAGATTATTGTCATGTCCATCAGTAGGAGATGAAGGTAAATGTATAGATTATTGTCAGGTACATAAGTAGGAGGTGGCAGTTAATGTACTAGATTATTGTCATGTGCATAAGTGGGAGATGGAGGTCTATGTACAGATTATTGTCATGCCCATATATTGGAGAAGGAGGTCAATGTACAGATTATTCTCATGTCCATAAGTAGGAAGGGGGCTCAATGTTCAGATTATTGTCATGTCCATTAGTAAGACGTTGAGGTCATTGTACAGATTATTGTCATATCCATAAGTAGGAGGTGGAGGTCAATTTACAGACTGTTGTCATGTGCATAAATGGGAGGTGGAGGTCAATGTACTGATTATTGTCATGTCCATAAGTAAGAGGTGGAGGTCAATATACAGATTATTGTCATTTCCAGAAGTAGGAGATGGAGGTCAATATTCAGATTATGGTCTTCAATAAGTCGGAGATGGAGGTCAATGTACAAGATTACTGTCGTGTTCATAAGTAGGAAGTGGAGGTCTATGTACAGATTATTATCATGTCCATAAGTAGTAGATGGAGGTCAATTTAACAGATTATTGTCATGTCCATACGTAGGAGGTGGACGTTAAGGTACAGATTATTGTCATGTCCAGAAGTTGGAGATGGAGGTCAATGTACAGATTATTGTCATGTGCATAAGTGGGAGATGGAGGTCAATATACAGATTGTTGTCATGTCCATAAATAGGAGGTGGAGGTTAATGTACTAGATTATTGTCATGTCCATAAGGAGGAGGAGGACAATGTATAGATTATTGTCATGACCATAAGTAGGAGGTGGAGGTCAATGTACAGATTATTGTCATGTCCATGAATAGGAGGTGTAGGTCAATATACAGATTATTGTCAAGTCCATCAGTAGGAGATGAAGGTAAATGTATAGATTATTGTCAGGTACATAAGTAGGAGGTGGCAGTTAATGTTCTAGATTCTTGTCATGTGCATAAGTGGGAGATAGAGGTCAATGTACAGATTATTGTCATGTCCATATATTGGAGAAGGAGTTCAATGTACAGATTATTGTCGAGTCCGTAAGTAGGAGATGGAGGTCAATGTACAGATTATTGTCATATCCATAAGTAGGAGGGGGGCTCAATGTTCAGATTATTGTCATGTCCATTAGTAAGACGTTGAGGTCATTGTACAGATTATTGTCATATCCATAAGTAGGAGGTGGATGTCAATGTACAGATTGTTGTCATGTGCATAAGTGGGAGGTGGAGGTCAATGTACTGATTATTTTCATGTCAATAAGTAAGAGGTGGAGGTCAATATACAGATTATTGTCATGTCCAGAAGTAGGAGATGGAGGTCAATATTCAGATTTTGGTCTTCAATAAGTCGGAGATGGAGGTCAATGTAACAGATTATTGTCATGTCCATAAGTAGGAGGTGGAGGTCAATGTACAGATTATTCTTGTGTCCATAAGTAGGAGATGGAGGTCAATGTACATCTTATTGTCATGTCCTTAAGGAGGAGGTGGAGGTCAATGTACTAGATTATTCTCATGTGCATAAGTGGGAGATGGAGGTCAATGTACAGATTATTGTCATGTCCATAAATTGAAGGGGGATGTCAAGGTACAGATTTTTGTCATGTCCATAAGTAGGAGGTGGAGGTCAATGTACAGATTATTGTCATGTCTATAAGTAGGACATGTAGGTCAAATTACAGATTATTGTCATGTCCATAAGTAGGAGGTGGAGGTCAATGTACAGATTGTCATGTCCATAAGTAGGAGGTGGAGGTCAATGTACAGATTATTGTCATGTCCATGAATAGGTAGTGTAGGTCAATATATAGATTATTGTCCTGTCCAAAAGTAGGAGAGTGATGTTAAGGTACAGATTATTATCATGTCCATAAGTAGAAGGAGGTGGTCAAGGTACAGATATTGTGATGTCCATATGTAGGAGATGGAGGTCAATGTACAGATTATTGTCATGTCCATAATTAGGAGATGGAAGTCATTGTACAGATTATTTTCATGTCCTGAAGTAGGAGATGGAGGTCAATGTACGGATTATTGTCATATCCATAAGGAGGAGGAGGAGGAGGTCAATGTACAGATTATTTTCATGTCCATCAGTAGGAGGTGTAGGTCAATGTACAGTTTATTTTCATGTGCATAAGTGGGAGATGGAGGTCAATGCACAGATTATTGTCATGTCCATAAGTAGAAGGGTGATGTCAAGGTATAGATTATTGTCATGTCCATACATAGGAGCTGAAGGTCAATGTACAGATTATTGACATGTCTGGAACTGGGAGATGGAGGTCAATGTGCAGATTATTGTCATGTCCATAAGTAGGAGGTGGAGGTCAATGTATAGATTATTGACATGTGCATAAGTAAGAGGTGGAGATCAATGTACAGATTATTGTCGTGCCCAGAAGTAGGAGATGAAGGGCAATGTACATATTATTATCATGTCCATAAGTAGGAGATGGAGGTAAATGTACTGCTTATTGTCATGTGCATAAGTAAGAGCTGGAAGTCAATGTACAGATTATTGTCATGTCCATATGTAGGAGGTGGAGATCAATGTATAGATTATTGTCATGTCCATAAGTAGGACCGGGAGGTTAAGGTACAGATTATTGTCATGTACATAGGTAGGAGATGGATGTCAATGTTCAGATTATTGTCATGTCCATAAGTAGGAGGTGGAGGTCAATGTACAGATTATTGTCATGTCCATAAGTAGGAGATGGAGGTCAATGTACAGGTTATTGTCATATGCATAAGTGGGAGATGGAGGTCAATGTACAGATTATTGTCATGTCCATAAGTAGGAGGTGGAGGTTAATGATGTACAGATTATTGTCATGTCCATAAGTGGGGGGTGGAGGTTAATGTACTAGATTATTGTCATGTCCATAAGTAGGATGTGGAGGACAATGTGCAGATTATTATCATGTCCACAAGTAGTAGGTGGACATTAAGGTGCAGATTATTGTCATGTCCAGAAGTTGGAGATGGAGGTCAATGTACAGATTGTTGTCATGTCCATAAATAGGAGGTGGAGGTTAATGTACTAGATTATTGTCATGTCCATAAGGAGGAGGTGAAGGTCAATGTACAGTTTATTGTCATGTCCATAAGTAGGAGGTGGAAGGCAATGTACAGATTATTGTCATGTCCATGAATAGGAGGTGTAGGTCAATATACAGATTATTGTCATGTCCATAAGTAGGAGGGGGATGTTAAGGTACAGACTATTGTCATGTCCATAAGTAGAAGGGGGTGGTCAAGGTACAGATTATTGTGATGTCCATATGTAGGAGATGGAGGTCAATATACAGATTATTGTCATATCCATAACTAGGAGATGGAAGTCATTGTACAGATTATTTTCATGTCGTGAAGTAGGAGATGGAGGTCAATGTACGGATGATTATCATATCCATAAGGAGGAGGAGGAGGAGGTCAATGTACAGATTATTTTCATGTCCATCAGTAGGAGGTGTAAGTCAATGTATAGATGATTGTAATGTCCATAAGTAGGAGGTGGAGGACATTGTGCAGATAATTGTCATGTCCATAAGTAGAAGATGGAGATCAATGTACCAGATTATTGTCAAGTCGATAAGTTGGAGGGTGAGTTCATTGTTCAGATAATTGTCATGTCCATAGGTAGGAGGTGGAAGTCAATGTACAGATTATTGTCATGTCGATAAGTAGGAGATGAAGGTCAATATACAGATTATTGTCATGTCCAGAAGTAGGAGATGGAGGTCAATATTCAGATTATGGTCTTCAATATGTTGGAGATGGAGGTCAATGTACAAGATTACTGTCGTTTTCATTAGTAGGAATTGGAGGTCAATGTACAGATTATTGTCATGTGCATAAGTGGGAGATGGAGGTCAATGTACAGATTATTGTCATGTCCATAAGTAGGAGGTGGAGGTCAATGTACAGATTATTGTCATGTCCATAACTAGGAGATGGAAGTCAATGTACAGATTATTGTCATGTCCATAAGGAGGAGGTGAAGGTCAATGTACAGTTTATTGTCATGTCCATAAGAAGGAGGGGGAGGTCAATGTACAGATTATTGTCATGTCCATAAGTAGATGGAGGTCAATGTACAGATTATTGTCATGTCCATAACTAGGAGATGGAAGTCAATGTACAGATTATTGTCATGTCCATAATTAGGTGGTGGAGGTCAATATACAGATTATTGTCATATCCATAAGTAGGAGGTGGAGGTTAATGTACTAAATTATTGTCATGTCCATATGTAGGATGTGGAGGTCAATGTGCAGATTATTATCATGTCCATAAGTAGGAGAGGGATGTGAAGGTACAGATTATTGTCAAGTGCAGAAGTTGGAGATTGAGGTCAATGTACAAATTATTGTCATTTGCATAAGTGGGAGATGGAGGTCAATGTACAGATTATTGTCATGTCCATAAATTGGAGGCGGAGGTCAATGTACAGATTATTGTCATGTCCATAAGTAGGAGGTGGAGGTCAATGTACAGATTATTGTCATATCCATAAGGAGGAGGAGGAGGAGGTCAATGTACAGATTATTTTCATGTCCATAAGTAGGAGGGTGATGTTAAGGTACAGATTATTATCATGTCCATAAGTAGAAGGAGGTGGTCAAGGTACAGATATTGTGATGTCCATATGTAGGAGATGGAGGTCAATGTACAGATTATTGTCATGTCCATAATTAGGAGATGGAAGTCATTGTACAGATTATTTTCATGTCCTGAAATAGGAGATGGAGGTCAATGTACGGATTATTGTCATATCCATAAGGAGGAGGAGGAGGAGGTCAATGTACAGATTATTTTCATGTCCATAAGTAGGAGGTGGAGGTCAATGTACAGATTATTGTTATGTCCATAAGGAGGAGGTGGAAGTCAATGTACAGATTATTGTCATGTCCATCAGTAGGAGATAAAGGTAAATGTATAGATTATTGTCAGGTACATAAGTAGGAGGTGGCGGTTAATGTACTAGATTATTGTCATGTGCATAAGTGGGAGATGGAGGTCAATGTACAGATTATTGTCATGTCCATATATTGGAGAAGGAGTTCAATGTACAGATTATTGTCGAGTCCATAAGTAGGAGATGGAGGTCAATGTACAGATTATTGTCATGTCCATAAGTAGGAGGGGGGCTCAATGTTCATATTATTGTCATGTCCATTAGTAAGATGTTGAGGTCATTGTACAGATTATTGTCATATCCAAAAGTAGGAGTGGAGGGCAATGTACAGATTATTGTCATGTGCATAAGTGGGAGGTGGAGGTCAATGTACTGATTATTGTCATGTCCATAAGTAGGAGGTGGAGGTCAATATACAGATTATTGTCATGTCCAGAAGTAGGAGATGGAGGTCAATATTCAGATTATGGTCTTCAATAAGTCGGAGATGGAGGTCAATGTACAAGATTACTGTCGTGTTCATAAGTAGGAAGTGGAGGTCTATGTACAGATAATTATCATGTACAGATAATTATCATGTCCATAAGTAGTAGATGGAGGTCAATGTAACAGATTATTGTCATGTCCATAAGGAGGAGGTGAAGGTCAATGTACAGTTGATTGTCATGTCCATAAGAAGGAGGGGGAGGTCAATGTACAGATTATTGTCATGTCCATAAGTAGATGGAGGTCAATGTACAGATTATTGTCATGTCCATAACTAGGAGATGGAAGTCAATGTACAGATTATTGTCATGTCCATAATTAGGTGGTGGAGGTGAATGTACAGATTATTGTCATGTCTATAAGTAGAAAATGTACGTCAAATTACAGATTATTGTCATGTCCAAGAGTACGAGGTGGAGTTCAATTTACAGATTATTGTGATGTGCATAAGTGAGTTGTGGAGGACAACGTGCAGATTATTATCATGTCCATAAGTAGGAGAGGGATGTTAAGGTACAGATTATTGTCATGTCCATAAGTAGGAGGTGGAGTTCAATGTACAGATTATTGTCATGTCTATAAGTAGGACATGTACGTCAAATTACAGATTATTGTCATGTCCAAAAGTACGAGGTGGAGGTCAATGTATAGATTATTGTCATATGCATAAGTGGGAGATGGAGAACAATGTACAGATTATTGTCATGTCCATAAGTATGAGGTGGAGGTCAATGTACAGATTATTGTCATGTGCATAAGTGGGTTGTGGAGGATAATGTGCAGATTATTATCACGTCCATAAGTAGGAGAGGGATGTTAAGGTACAGATTATTGTCATGTCCATAAATAGGAGGTGGAGGTCAATGTACAGATTATTGTCATGTCCATAAGTAGGAGGTGGAGGTCAATGTACAGATTATTGTCATATCCATAAGGAGGAGGAGGAGGAGGTCAATGTACAGATTATTTTCATGTCCATAAGTAGGAGGGTGATGTTAAGGTACAGATTATTATCATGTCCATAAGTAGAAGGAGGTGGTCAAGGTACAGATATTGTGATGTCCATATGTAGGAGATGGAGGTCAATGTACAGATTATTGTCATGTCCATAATTAGGAGATGGAAGTCATTGTACAGATTATTTTCATGTCCTGAAATAGGAGATGGAGGTCAATGTACGGATTATTGTCATATCCATAAGGAGGAGGAGGAGGAGGTCAATGTACAGATTATTTTCATGTCCATAAGTAGGAGGTGGAGGTCAATGTACAGATTATTGTTATGTCCATAAGGAGGAGGTGGAAGTCAATGTACAGATTATTGTCATGTCCATCAGTAGGAGATAAAGAAATGTATAGATTATTGTCAGGTACATAAGTAGGAGGTGGCGGTTAATGTACTAGATTATTGTCATGTGCATAAGTGGGAGATGGAGGTCAATGTACAGATTATTGTCATGTCCATATATTGGAGAAGGAGTTCAATGTACAGATTATTGTCGTGTCCATAAGTAGGAGATGGAGGTCAATGTACAGATTATTGTCATGTCCATAAGTAGGAGGGGGGCTCAATGTTCATATTATTGTCATGTCCATTAGTAAGATGTTGAGGTCATTGTACAGATTATTGTCATATCCAAAAGTAGGAGTGGAGGGCAATGTACAGATTATTGTCATGTGCATAAGTGGGAGGTGGAGGTCAATGTACTGATTATTGTCATGTCCATAAGTAGGAGGTGGAGGTCAATATACAGATTATTGTCATGTCCAGAAGTAGGAGATGGAGGTCAATATTCAGATTATGGTCTTCAATAAGTCGGAGATGGAGGTCAATGTACAAGATTACTGTCGTGTTCATAAGTAGGAAGTGGAGGTCTATGTACAGATAATTATCATGTCCATAAGTAGTAGATGGAGGTCAATGTAACAGATTATTGTCATGTCCAAAAGTAGGAGTGGAGGGCAATGTACAGATTATTGTCATGTGCATAAGTAGGAGGTGGAGGTCAATGTACAGATTATTCTTGTGTCCATAAGTAGGAGATGGAGGTCAATGTACAGATTATTGTCATGACCTTAAGGAGGAGGTGAAGGTCAATGTACAGATTATTGTCATGTCCATAAGTAGATGGAGGTCGAAGTACAGATTATTGTCATGTCCATAACTAGGAGATGGAAGTCAATGTACAGATTATTGTCTTGTCCATAATTAGGAGGTGGAGGTCAATGTACAGATTATTGTCATGTCCATGAATAGGAGGTGTAGGTCAATATACAGATTATTGTCATGTCCATAAGTAGGAGGGGGATGTTAAGGTACAGATTATTGTGATATCCATATGTAGGAGATGGAGGTCAATGTACAGATTATTGTCATGTCCATAACTAGGAGAAGTAAGTCATTGTACAGATTATTTTCATGTCCTGAAGTAGGAGATGGATGTCAATGTACGGATTATTATCATATCCATAAGGAGGAGGAGGAGGAGGTCAATGTACATATTATTTTCATGTCCATCAGTAGGAGGTGTAAGTCAATGAACAGATTATTGTCATGTCCATCAGTAGGAGAAGAAGGTAAATGTACAGATTATTGTCATGTGCATAAGTGGGAGATCGAGGTCAATGTTCAGATTATTGTCATGTCCATAAGTATAAGGGGGAAGTCAACGTACAGATTATTGTCATGTTCATAAGTAGGAGGTGGAGGTCAATGTACAGATTATTGTCATGTCTATAAGTAGAAAATGTACGTCAAATTACAGATTATTGTCATGTCCAAGAGTACGAGGTGGAGTTCAATTTACAGATTATTGTGATGTGCATAAGTGAGTTGTGGAGGACAACGTGCAGATTATTATCATGTCCATAAGTAGGAGAGGGATGTTAAGGTACAGATTATTGTCATGTCCATAAGTAGGAGGTGGAGGTCAATGTACAGATTATTGTCATGTCTATAAGTAGGACATGTACGTCAAATTACAGATTATTGTCATGTCCAAAAGTACGAGGTGGAGGTCAATGTATAGATTATTGTCATATGCATAAGTGGGAGATGGAGAACAATGTACAGATTATTGTCATGTCCATAAGTATGAGGTGGAGGTCAATGTAGAGATTATTGTCATGTGCATAAGTGGGTTGTGGAGGATAATGTGCAGATTATTATCACGTCCATAAGTAGGAGAGGGATGTTAAGGTACAGATTATTGTCATGTCCAGAAGTTGGAGGTGGAGGTCAATGTACAGATTATTGTCATGTCCATCGGTAGGAGATGAAGCTAAATGTATAGATTATTGTCAGGTACATAAGTAGGAGGTGGCAGTTAATGTTCTAGATTATTGTCATGTGCATAAGTGGGAGATGGAGGTCAATGTACAGATTATTGTCATGTCCATATATTGGAGAAGGAGTTCAATGTACAGATTATTGTCGAGTCCATAAGTAGGAGATGGAGGTCAATGTACTGATTATTGTCATGTCCATAAGTAGGAGGGGGGCTCAATGTTCAGATTATTGTCATGTCCATTAGTAAGACGTTGAGGTCATTGTACAGATTATTTTCATATCCATAAGTAAGAGGTGGAGGTCAATATACAGATTATTGTCATGTCCAGAAGTAGGAGATGGAGGTCAATATTCAGATTATGGTCTTCAATAAGTCGGAGATGGAGGTCAATGTAACAGATTATTGTCATGTCCATAAGTAGGAGGTGGAGGTCAATGTACAGATTATTCTTGTGTCCATAAGTAGGAGATGGAGGTCAATGTACATCTTATTGTCATGTCCTTAATGAGGAGGTGGAGGTCAATGTACTAGATTATTCTCATGTGCATAAGTGGGAGATGGTGGTCAATGTACAGATTATTGTCATGTCCATAAATTGAAGGGGGATGTCAAGGTACAGATTTTTGTCATGTCCATAAGTAGGAGGTGGAGGTCAATGTACAGATTATTGTCATGTCCATGAATAGGTAGTGTAGGTCAATATATAGATTATTGTCCTGTCCAAAAGTAGGAGAGTGATGTTAAGGTACAGATTATTATCATGTCCATAAGTAGAAGGACGTGGTCAAGGTACAGATATTGTGATGTCCATATGTAGGAGATGGAGGTCAATGTACAGATTATTGTCGTGTCCAGAAGTAGGAGATGAAGGGCAATGTACATATTATTGTCATGTCCATAAGTAGACGGGTGATGTCAAGGTATAGATTATTGTCATGTCCATACATAGGAGCTGAAGGTCAATGTGCAGATTATTGACATGTCTGGAACTGGGAGATGGAGGTCAATGTGCAGATTATTGTCATGTCCATAAGTAGGAGGTGGAGATCAATGTATAGATTATTGACATGTGCATAAGTAAGAGGTGGAGATCAATGTACAGATTATTTTCGTGTCCAGAAGTAGGAGATGAAGGGCAATGTACATATTATTATCATGTCCATAAGTAGGAGATGGAGGTAAATGTACTGCTTATTGTCATGTGCATAAGTGGGAGATGGTGGACAATGTACAGATTATTGTCATGTCCGTAATTAGGAGGTGGAGGTCAATGTACCGATTATTGTCATGTCCATAACTAGGAGATGGAAGTCAATGTACAGATTATTGTCATGTCCATAAGTAGGAAGTGAAGGTCAATGTACAGTTTATTGTCATGTCCATAAGAAGGAGGGGGAGGTCAATGTACAGATTATTGTCATGTTCATAAGTAGATGGAGGTCAATGTACAGATTATTGTCATGTCCATAACTAGGAGATGGAAGTCAATGTACAGATTATTGTCATGTCCATAATTAGGTGGTGGAGGTCAATGTACAGATTATTGTCATGTCCATAATAGGAGGTGGAGGTTAATGTACTAAATTATTGTCATGTCCATAAGTAGGATGTGGAGGACAATGTGCAGATTATTATCATATCCATAAGTAGGAGAGAGATGTGAAGGTACAGATTATTGTCAAGTCCAGAAGTTGGAGATGGAGGTCAATGTACAGATTATTGTCATGTGCATGAGTGGGAGATGGAGGTCAATGTACAGATTGTTGTCATGTCCATAAATAGGAGGTGGAGGTCAATGTACAGATTATTGTCATGTCCATGAATAGGAGGTGTAGGTCAATATACAGATTATTGTCCTGTCCATAAGTAGGAGGGTGATGTTAAGGTAGAGATTATTGTCATGTCCATAAGTAGAAGGAGGTGGTCAAGGTACAGATATTGTGATGTCCATATGTAGGAGATGGAGGTCAATGTGCAGTTTATTGTCATGTCCATAAGTAGGAGGTGGAGGTCAATGTATAGATTATTGACATGTGCATAAGTAAGAGGTGGAGGTCAATGTACAGATTATTGTCGTGTCCAGAAGTAGGAGATGAAGGGCAATGTACATATTATTATCATGTCCATAAGTAGGAGATGGAAGTAAATGTACTGCTTATTGTCATGTGCATAAGTAAGAGGTGGAGGTCAATGTACAGATTATTGTCATGTCCATATGTAGGCGGTGGAGATCAATGTACAGATTATTGTCATGTCCATAAGTAGGACCGGGAGGTTAAGGTACAGATTATTATCATGTTCATAGGTAGGAGATGGATGTCAATGTTCAAATTATTGTCATGTCCATAAGTAGGAGGTGGAGGTCAATGTACAGATTATTGTCATGTCCATAAGTAGGAGATGGAGGTCAATGTACAGATTATTGTCATTTCCATCAGTAGGAGGTGGAGATCAATGTACAGATTGTTGTCATGTCCATAAGAAGGAGGTGGTGGTTAATGTTTTAGATGATTGTAATGTCCATAAGTAGGAGGTGGATGACATTATGCAGATAATTGTCATGTCCATAAGTAGAAGATGGAGATCAATGTACCAGATTATTGTCAAGTTGATAAGTTGGAGGGTGAGGTCAATGTTCAGATAATAGTCATGTCCATAGGTAGGAGGTGGAAATCAATGTAGAGATTATTGTCATGTCGATAAGTAGGAGATGGAGGTCAATATACAGAGTATTGTCATGTCCAGAAGTAGGAGATGGAGGTCAATATTCAGATTATGGTCATGTCCATAGGTAGGAGGTGGAAATCAATGTAGAGATTATTGTCATGTCGATAAGTAGGAGATGGAGGCCAATGTACAGATTATTCTTGTGTCCATAAGTAGGAGATGGAGGTCAATGTACAGATTTTTGTCATGTCCATAAGGAGGAGGTGGAGGTCAATGTACAGATTATTGTCATGTCCATCAGTAGGAGATGAAGGTAAATGTATAGATTATTGTCAGGTACATAAGTAGGAGGTGGCAGTTAATGTACTAGATTATTGTCATGTGCATAAGTGGGAGATGGAGGTCAATGTACAGATTATTGTCATGTCCATATATTGGAGAAGGAGGTCAATGTACAGATTATTCTCATGTCCATAAGTAGGAGGGGGGCTCAATGTTCAGATTATTGTCATATCCATAAGTAGGAGGTGGAGGTCAATTTACAAATTGTTGTCATGTGCATAAGTGGGAGGTGGAGGTCAATGTACTGATTATTGTCATGTCCATAAGTAAGAGGTGGAGGTCAATATACAGATTATTGTCATTTCCAGAAGTAGGAGATGGAGGTCAATATTCAGATTATGGTCTTCAATAAGTCGGAGATGGAGGTCAATGTAGAAGATTACTGTCGTGTTCATAAGTAGGAAGTGGAGGTCTATGTACAGATTATTATCATGTCCATAAGTAGTAGATGGAGGTCAATTTAACAGATTATTGTCATGTCCATATGTAGGAGGTGGACGTTAAGGTACAGATTATTGTCATGTCCAGAAGTTGGAGATGGAGGTCAATGTACAGATTATTGTCATGTGCATAAGTGGGAGATGGAGGTCAATATACAGATTGTTGTCATGTCCATAAATAGGAGGTGGAGGTTAATGTACTAGATTATTGTCATGTCCATAAGGAGGAGGAGGTCAATGTATAGATAATTGTCATGACCATAAGTAGGAGGTGGAGGTCAATGTACAGATTATTGTCATGTCCATGAATAGGAGGTGTAGGTCAATATACAGATTATTGTCAAGTCCATCAGTAGGAGATGAAGGTAAATGTATAGATTATTGTCAGGTACATAAGTAGGAGGTGGAAGTTAATGTTCTAGATTATTGTCATGTGCATAAGTGGGAGATGGAGGTCAATGTACAGATTATTGTCATGTCCATATATTGGAGAAGGAGTTCAATGTACAGATTATTGTCGAGTCCGTAAGTAGGAGATGGAGGTCAATGTACAGATTATTGTCATGTCCATAAGTAGGAGGGGGGCTCAATGTTCAGATTATTGTCATGTCCATTAGTAAGACGTTGAGGTCATTGTACAGATTATTGTCATATCCATAAGTAGGAGGTGGATGTCAATGTACAGATTGTTGTCATGTGCATAAGTGGGAGGTGGAGGTCAATGTACTGATTATTTTCATGTCCATAAGTAAGAGGTGGAGGTCAATATACAGATTATTGTCATCTCCAGAAGTAGGAGATGGAGGTCAATATTCAGATTATGGTCTTCAATAAGTCGGAGATGGAGGTCAATGTAACAGATTATTGTCATGTCCATAAGTAGGAGGTGGAGGTCAATGTACAGATTATTCTTGTGTCCATAAGTAGGAGATGGAGGTCAATGTACATCTTATTGTCATGTCCTTAAGGAGGAGGTGGAGGTCAATGTACTAGATTATTCTCATGTGCATAAGTGGGAGATGGAGGTCAATGTACAGATTATTGTCATGTCCATAAATTGAAGGGGGATGTCAAGGTACAGATTTTTGTCATGTCCATAAGTAGGAGGTGGAGGTCAATGTACAGATTATTGTCAAGTCCATCAGTAGGAGATGAAGGTAAATGTATAGATTATTGTCAGGTACATAAGTAGGAGGTGGCAGTTAATGTTCTAGATTATTGTCATGTGCATAAGTGGGAGATGGAGGTCAATGTACAGATTATTGTCATGTCCATATATTGGAGAAGGAGTTCAATGTACAGATTATTGTCGAGTCCGTAAGTAGGAGATGGAGGTCAATGTACAGATTATTGTCATGTCCATAAGTAGGAGGGGGGCTCAATGTTCAGATTATTGTCATGTCCATTAGTAAGACGTTGAGGTCATTGTACAGATTATTGTCATATCCATAAGTAGGAGGTGGAGGTCAATGTACAGATTGTTGTCATGTGCATAAGTGGGAGGTGGAGGTCAATGTACTGATTATTTTCATGTCCATAAGTAAGAGGTGGAGGTCAATATAGAGATTATTGTCATGTCCAGAAGTAGGAGATGGAGGTCAATATTCAGATTATGGTCTTCAATAAGTCGGAGATGGAGGTCAATGTAACAGATTATTGTCATGTCCATAAGTAGGAGGTGGAGGTCAATGTACAGATTATTCTTGTGTCCATAAGTAGGAGATGGAGGTCAATGTACAGCTTATTGTCATGTCCTTAAGGAGGAGGTGGAGGTCAATGTACTAGATTATTCTCATGTGCATAAGTGGGAGATGTAGGTCAATATACAGATTATTGTCATGTCCATAAATTGAAGGGGGATGTCAAGGTACAGATTATTGTCATGTCCATAAGTAGGAGGTGGAGGTCAATGTACAGATTATTGTCATGTCTATAAGTAGGACATGTAGGTCAAATTACAGATTATTGTCATGTCCATAAGTAGGAGGTGGAGGTCAATGTACAGATTGTCATGTCCATAAGTAGGAGGTGGAGGTCAATGTACAGATTACTGTCATGTCCATATATTGGAGAAGGAGTTCAATGTACAGATTATTGTCGAGTCCGTAAGTAGGAGATGGAGGTCAATGTACAGATTATTGTCATGTCCATAAGTAGGAGGGGGGCTCAATGTTCAGATTATTGTCATGTCCATTAGTAAGACGTTGAGGTCATTGTACAGATTATTGTCATATCCATAAGTAGGAGGTGGATGTCAATGTACAGATTGTTGTCTTGTGCATAAGTGGGAGGTGGAGGTCAATGTACTGATTATTTTCATGTCCATAAGTAAGAGGTGGAGGTCAATATACAGATTATTGTCATGTCCAGAAGTAGGAGATGGAGGTCAATATTCAGATTATGGTCTTCAATAAGTCGGAGATGGAGGTCAATGTAACAGATTATTGTCATGTCCATAAGTAGGAGGTGGAGGTCAATGTACAGATTATTCTTGTGTCCATAAGTAGGAGATGGAGGTCAATGTACATCTTATTGTCATGTCCTTAAGGAGGAGGTGGAGGTCAATGTACTAGATTATTCTCATGTGCATAAGTGGGAGATGGAGGTCAATGTACAGATTATTGTCATGTCCATAAATTGAAGGGGGATGTCAAGGTACAGATTTTTGTCATGTCCATAAGTAGGAGGTGGAGGTCAATGTACAGATTATTGTCAAGTCCATCAGTAGGAGATGAAGGTAAATGTATAGATTATTGTCAGGTACATAAGTAGGAGGTGGCAGTTAATGTTCTAGATTATTGTCATGTGCATAAGTGGGAGATGGAGGTCAATGTACAGATTATTGTCATGTCCATATATTGGAGAAGGAGTTCAATGTACAGATTATTGTCGAGTCCGTAAGTAGGAGATGGAGGTCAATGTACAGATTATTGTCATGTCCATAAGTAGGAGGGGGGCTCAATGTTCAGATTATTGTCATGTCCATTAGTAAGACGTTGAGGTCATTGTACAGATTATTGTCATATCCATAAGTAGGAGGTGGATGTCAATGTACAGATTGTTGTCATGTGCATAAGTGGGAGGTGGAGGTCAATGTACTGATTATTTTCATGTCCATAAGTAAGAGGTGGAGGTCAATATAGAGATTATTGTCATGTCCAGAAGTAGGAGATGGAGGTCAATATTCAGATTATGGTCTTCAATAAGTCGGAGATGGAGGTCAATGTAACAGATTATTGTCATGTCCATAAGTAGGAGGTGGAGGTCAATGTACAGATTATTCTTGTGTCCATAAGTAGGAGATGGAGGTCAATGTACAGCTTATTGTCATGTCCTTAAGGAGGAGGTGGAGGTCAATGTACTAGATTATTCTCATGTGCATAAGTGGGAGATGTAGGTCAATATACAGATTATTGTCATGTCCATAAATTGAAGGGGGATGTCAAGGTACAGATTATTGTCATGTCCATAAGTAGGAGGTGGAGGTCAATGTACAGATTATTGTCATGTCTATAAGTAGGACATGTAGGTCAAATTACAGATTATTGTCATGTCCATAAGTAGGAGGTGGAGGTCAATGTACAGATTGTCATGTCCATAAGTAGGAGGTGGAGGTCAATGTACAGATTACTGTCATGTCCATGAATAGGTAGTGTAGGTCAATATATAGATTATTGTCCTGTCCAAAAGTAGGAGGGTGATGTTAAGGTACAGATTATTATCATGTCCATAAGTAGAAGGAGGTGGTCAAGGTAGAGATATTGTGATGTCCATATGTAGCAGATGGAGGTCAATGTACAGATTATTGTCATGTCCATAATTAGGAGATGGAAGTCATTGTACAGATTATTTTCATGTCCTGAAGTAGGAGATGGAGGTCAATGTACGGATTATTGTAATTTCCATAAGGAGGTGGAGGAGGAGGTCAATGTACAGATTATTTTCATGTCCATCAGTAGGAGGTGTAGGTCAATGTACAGTTTATTTTCATGTGCATAAGTGGGAGATGGAGGTCAATGCACAGATTATTGTCATGTCCATAAGTAGAAGGGTGATGTCAAGGTATAGATTATTGTCATGTCCATACATAGGAGCTGAAGGTCAATGTACAGATTATTGACATGTCTGGAACTGGGAGATGGAGGTCAATGTGCAGATTATTGTCATGTCCATAAGTAGGAGGTGGAGGTCAATGTATAGATTATTGACATGTGCATAAGTAAGAGGTGGAGATCAATGTACAGATTATTGTCGTGTCCAGAAGTAGGAGATGAAGGGCAATGTACATATTATTATCATATCCATAAGTGGGAGATGGAGGTAAATGTACTGCTTATTGTCATGTGCATAAGTAAGAGCTGGAAGTCAATGTACAGATTATTGTCATGTCCATATGTTTGAGGTGGAGATCAATGTACAGATTATTGTCATGTCCATAAGTAGGACCGGGAGGTTAAGGTACAGATTATTTGTCATGTTCATAGGTAGCAGATGGATGTCAATGTTAGATTATTGTCATGTCCATAAGTAGGAGGTGGAGGTCAATGTACAGATTATTCTTGTGTCCATAAGTAGGAGATTGAGGTCAATGTACATCTTATTGTCATGTCCTTAAGGAGGAGGTGGAGATCAATGTTCTAGATTATTCTCATGTGCATAAGTGGGAGATGGAGGTCAATGTACAGATTATTGTCATGTCCATAAATTGAAGGGGGATGTCAAGGTACAGATTATTGTCATGTCCATAAGTAGGACCGGGAGGTTAAGGTACAGATTATTTGTCATGTTCATAGGTAGGAGATGGATGTCAATGTTAGATTATTGTCATGTCCATAAGTAGGAGGTGGAGGTCAATGTACAGATTATTCTTGTGTCCATAAGTAGGAGATGGAGGTCAATGTACAGCTTATTGTCATGTCCTTAAGGAGGAGGTGGAGGTCAATGTTCTAGATTATTCTCATGTGCATAAGTGGGAGATGGAGGTCAATGTACAGATTATTGTCATGTCCATAAATTGAAGGGGAATGTCAAGGTACAGATTATTGTCATGTCCATCAGTAGGAGATGGAGGTCAATGTACAGATTATTGTCATGTCTATAAGTAGGACATGTAGGTCAAATTACAGATTATTGTCATGTCCATAAGTAGGAGGTGGAGGTTAATGTACAGATTATTGTCATGTCCATAAGTGGGAGGTGGAGGTTAATGTACTAGATTATTGTCATGTCCATATGTAGGATGTGGAGGACAATGTGCAGATTATTATCATGTCCATAAGTAGTAGGTGGACATTAAGGTACATATTATTGTCATGTCCAGTAGGTGGAGATGGAGGTCAATGTACAGATTATTGTCATGTGCATAAGTGGGAGATGGAGGTCAATGTACAGATTGTTGTCATGTCCATAAATAGGAGGTGGAGGTTAATGTACTAGATTATTGTCATGTCCATAAGGAGGAGGATGTCAATGGATAGATTATTGTCATGTCCATGAATAGGAGGTGTAGGTCAATATACAGATTATTGTCATGTCCATAAGTAGGAGGGGCATGTTAAGGTACAGACTATTGTCATGTCCATAAGTAGAAGGGGGTGGTCAAGGTACAGATTATTGTGATGTCCATATGTAGGAGATGGAGGTCAATGTACAGATTATTGTCATATCCATAACTAGGAGATGGAAGTCATTGTACAGATTATTTTCATGTCGTGATGTAGGAGATGGAGGTCAATGTGCGGATTATTATCATATCCATAAGGAGGAGGAGGAGGAGGTCAATGTACAGATTATTGTCATGTCTATAAGTAGGACATGTATGTCAAATTACAGATTATTGTCATGTCCAAAACTACGAGGTGGAGGTCAATGTACAGATTATTGTCATGTGCATAAGTGGGAGATGGAGGTCAATGTACAGATTATTGTCATGTCCATAAGTAGGAGGTGGAGGTCAATGTACAGATTATTGTCATGTCCATAAGTAGGAGGTGAAGGTCAATGTACAGATTATTGTCGAGTCCATAAGTAGGAGATGGAGGTCAATGTACAGATTATTGTCATGTCCATAAGTAGGAGGGTGGCTCAATGTTCAGATTATTGTCATGTCCATTAGTAAGACGTTGAGGTCATTGTACAGATTATTGTCATATCCATAAGTAGGAGGTGGAGGTCAATGAACAGATTATTGTCATGTGCATATGTGGGAGGTGGAGGTCAATGTACTGATTATTGTCATGTACATAAGTAGGAGCTGGAGGTCAATATTCAGATCATTGTCATGTCCAGAAGTAGGAGATGGAGGTCAATATTCAGATTATGGTCTTCAATAAGTCGGAGATGGAAGTCAATGTACAGATTATTGTCATGTCTATAAGTAGGACCTGTAGGTTAAATTACAGATTATTGTCATGTCCAAAACTACGATGTGGAGGTCAATGTACAGATTATTGTCATGTGCATAAGTGGGAGATGGAGTTCAATATACAGATTATTGTCATGTCCGTAACTAGGAGGTGGAGGTCAATGTACAGATTATTGTTATGTCCATAACTAGGAGATGGAAGTCAATGTACAGATTATTGTCATGTCCATAAGTAGGAGCTGAAGGTCAATGTACAGTTTATTGTCATGTCCATAAGAAGGAGGGGGAGGTCAATGTACAGATTATTGTCATGTCCATAAGTAGATGGAGGTCAATATACAGATTATTGTCATGTCCATAACTAGGAGATGGAAGTCAATGTACAGATTATTGTCTTGTCTATAATTAGGTGGTGGAGGTCAATGTACAGATTATTGTCATGTCCATAATAGGAGGTGGAGGTTAATGTACTAAATTATTGTCATGTCCATAAGTAGGATGTGGAGGACAATGTGCAGATTATTATCATGTCCATAAGTAGGAGAGAGATGTGAAGGTACAGATTATTGTCAAGTCCAGAAGTTGGAGATGGAGGTCAATGTACAGATTATTGTCATGTGCATGAGTGGGAGATGGAGGTCAATGTACAGATTGTTGTCATGTCCATAAATAGGAGGTGGAGGTCAATGCACAGATTATTGTCATGTCCATGAATAGGAGGTGTAGGTCAATATACAGATTATTGTCCTGTCCATAAGTAGGAGGGTGATGTTAAGGTACAGATTATTGTCATGTCCATAAGTAGAAGGAGGTGGTCAAGGTACAGATATTGTGATGTCCATATGTAGGAGATGGAGGTCAATGTGCAGTTTATTGTCATGTCCATAAGTAGGAGGTGGAGGTCAATGTATAGATTATTGACATGTGCATAAGTAAGAGGTGGAGGTCAATGTACAGATTATTGTCGTGTCCAGAAGTAGGAGATGAAGGGCAATGTACATATTATTATCATGTCCATAAGTAGGAGATGGAAGTAAATGTACTGCTTATTGTCATGTGCATAAGTAAGAGGTGGAGGTCAATGTACAGATTATTGTCATGTCCAGAAGTAGGAGATGGAGGTCAATGTACAGATTATTGTCATTTCCATCAGTAGGAGGTGGAGATCAATGTACAGATTGTTGTCATGTCCATAAGAAGGAGGTGGTGGTTAATGTTTTAGATGATTGTAATGTCCATAAGTGGGAGGTGAATGACATTGTGCAGATAATTGTCATGTCCATAAGTAGAAGATGGAGATCAATGTACCAGATTATTGTCAAGTTGATAAGTTGGAGGGTGAGGTCAATGTTCAGATAATTGTCATGTGCATAGGTAGGAGGTGGAAATCAATGTAGAGATTATTGTCATGTCGATAAGTAGGAGATGGAGGTCAATATACAGAGTATTGTCATGTCCAGAAGTAGGAGATGGAGGTCAATATTCAGATTATGGTCTTCAATATGTTGGAGATGGAGGTCAATGTACAAGATTACTGTCGTGTTCATTAGTAGGAAGTGGAGGTCTATGTACAGATTATTATCATGTCCATAAGTAGTAGATGGAGGTCAATGTAACAGATTATTGTCATGTCCATAAGTAGGAGGTAGAGGCCAATGTACAGATTATTCTTGTGTCCATAAGTAGGAGATGGAGGTCAATGTACAGATTATTGTCATGTCCATAAGGAGGAGGTGGAGATCAATGTACAGATTATTGTCATGTCCATCAGTAGGAGATGAAGGTAAATGTATAGATTATTGTCAGGTACATAAGTAGGAGGTGGCAGTTAATGTACTAGATTATTGTCATGTGCATAAGTGGGAGATGGAGGTCTATGTACAGATTATTGTCATGCCCATATATTGGAGAAGGAGGTCAATGTACAGATTATTCTCATGTCCATAAGTAGGAAGGGGGCTCAATGTTCAGATTATTGTCATGTCCATTAGTAAGACGTTGAGGTCATTGTACAGATTATTGTCATATCCATAAGTAGGAGGTGGAGGTCAATTTACAGACTGTTGTCATGTGCATAAATGGGAGGTGGAGGTCAATGTACTGATTATTGTCATGTCCATAAGTAAGAGGTGGAGGTCAATATACAGATTATTGTCATTTCCAGAAGTAGGAGATGGAGGTCAATATTCAGATTATGGTCTTCAATAAGTCGGAGATGGAGGTCAATGTACAAGATTACTGTCGTGTTCATAAGTAGGAAGTGGAGGTCTATGTACAGATTATTATCATGTCCATAAGTAGTAGATGGAGGTCAATTTAACAGATTATTGTCATGTCCATACGTAGGAGGTGGACGTTAAGGTACAGATTATTGTCATGTCCAGAAGTTGGAGATGGAGGTCAATGTACAGATTATTGTCATGTGCATAAGTGGGAGATGGAGGTCAATATACAGATTGTTGTCATGTCCATAAATAGGAGGTGGAGGTTAATGTACTAGATTATTGTCATGTCCATAAGGAGGAGGAGGACAATGTATAGATTATTGTCATGACCATAAGTAGGAGGTGGAGGTCAATGTACAGATTATTGTCATGTCCATGAATAGGAGGTGTAGGTCAATATACAGATTATTGTCAAGTCCATCAGTAGGAGATGAAGGTAAATGTATAGATTATTGTCAGGTACATAAGTAGGAGGTGGCAGTTAATGTTCTAGATTCTTGTCATGTGCATAAGTGGGAGATAGAGGTCAATGTACAGATTATTGTCATGTCCATATATTGGAGAAGGAGTTCAATGTACAGATTATTGTCGAGTCCGTAAGTAGGAGATGGAGGTCAATGTACAGATTATTGTCATATCCATAAGTAGGAGGGGGGCTCAATGTTCAGATTATTGTCATGTCCATTAGTAAGACGTTGAGGTCATTGTACAGATTATTGTCATATCCATAAGTAGGAGGTGGATGTCAATGTACAGATTGTTGTCATGTGCATAAGTGGGAGGTGGAGGTCAATGTACTGATTATTTTCATGTCAATAAGTAAGAGGTGGAGGTCAATATACAGATTATTGTCATGTCCAGAAGTAGGAGATGGAGGTCAATATTCAGATTTTGGTCTTCAATAAGTCGGAGATGGAGGTCAATGTAACAGATTATTGTCATGTCCATAAGTAGGAGGTGGAGGTCAATGTACAGATTATTCTTGTGTCCATAAGTAGGAGATGGAGGTCAATGTACATCTTATTGTCATGTCCTTAAGGAGGAGGTGGAGGTCAATGTACTAGATTATTCTCATGTGCATAAGTGGGAGATGGAGGTCAATGTACAGATTATTGTCATGTCCATAAATTGAAGGGGGATGTCAAGGTACAGATTTTTGTCATGTCCATAAGTAGGAGGTGGAGGTCAATGTACAGATTATTGTCATGTCTATAAGTAGGACATGTAGGTCAAATTACAGATTATTGTCATGTCCATAAGTAGGAGGTGGAGGTCAATGTACAGATTGTCATGTCCATAAGTAGGAGGTGGAGGTCAATGTACAGATTATTGTCATGTCCATGAATAGGTAGTGTAGGTCAATATATAGATTATTGTCCTGTCCAAAAGTAGGAGAGTGATGTTAAGGTACAGATTATTATCATGTCCATAAGTAGAAGGAGGTGGTCAAGGTACAGATATTGTGATGTCCATATGTAGGAGATGGAGGTCAATGTACAGATTATTGTCATGTCCATAATTAGGAGATGGAAGTCATTGTACAGATTATTTTCATGTCCTGAAGTAGGAGATGGAGGTCAATGTACGGATTATTGTCATATCCATAAGGAGGAGGAGGAGGAGGTCAATGTACAGATTATTTTCATGTCCATCAGTAGGAGGTGTAGGTCAATGTACAGTTTATTTTCATGTGCATAAGTGGGAGATGGAGGTCAATGCACAGATTATTGTCATGTCCATAAGTAGAAGGGTGATGTCAAGGTATAGATTATTGTCATGTCCATACATAGGAGCTGAAGGTCAATGTACAGATTATTGACATGTCTGGAACTGGGAGATGGAGGTCAATGTGCAGATTATTGTCATGTCCATAAGTAGGAGGTGGAGGTCAATGTATAGATTATTGACATGTGCATAAGTAAGAGGTGGAGATCAATGTACAGATTATTGTCGTGCCCAGAAGTAGGAGATGAAGGGCAATGTACATATTATTATCATGTCCATAAGTAGGAGATGGAGGTAAATGTACTGCTTATTGTCATGTGCATAAGTAAGAGCTGGAAGTCAATGTACAGATTATTGTCATGTCCATATGTAGGAGGTGGAGATCAATGTATAGATTATTGTCATGTCCATAAGTAGGACCGGGAGGTTAAGGTACAGATTATTGTCATGTACATAGGTAGGAGATGGATGTCAATGTTCAGATTATTGTCATGTCCATAAGTAGGAGGTGGAGGTCAATGTACAGATTATTGTCATGTCCATAAGTAGGAGATGGAGGTCAATGTACAGGTTATTGTCATATGCATAAGTGGGAGATGGAGGTCAATGTACAGATTATTGTCATGTCCATAAGTAGGAGGTGGAGGTTAATGATGTACAGATTATTGTCATGTCCATAAGTGGGGGGTGGAGGTTAATGTACTAGATTATTGTCATGTCCATAAGTAGGATGTGGAGGACAATGTGCAGATTATTATCATGTCCACAAGTAGTAGGTGGACATTAAGGTGCAGATTATTGTCATGTCCAGAAGTTGGAGATGGAGGTCAATGTACAGATTGTTGTCATGTCCATAAATAGGAGGTGGAGGTTAATGTACTAGATTATTGTCATGTCCATAAGGAGGAGGTGAAGGTCAATGTACAGTTTATTGTCATGTCCATAAGTAGGAGGTGGAAGGCAATGTACAGATTATTGTCATGTCCATGAATAGGAGGTGTAGGTCAATATACAGATTATTGTCATGTCCATAAGTAGGAGGGGGATGTTAAGGTACAGACTATTGTCATGTCCATAAGTAGAAGGGGGTGGTCAAGGTACAGATTATTGTGATGTCCATATGTAGGAGATGGAGGTCAATATACAGATTATTGTCATATCCATAACTAGGAGATGGAAGTCATTGTACAGATTATTTTCATGTCGTGAAGTAGGAGATGGAGGTCAATGTACGGATGATTATCATATCCATAAGGAGGAGGAGGAGGAGGTCAATGTACAGATTATTTTCATGTCCATCAGTAGGAGGTGTAAGTCAATGTATAGATGATTGTAATGTCCATAAGTAGGAGGTGGAGGACATTGTGCAGATAATTGTCATGTCCATAAGTAGAAGATGGAGATCAATGTACCAGATTATTGTCAAGTCGATAAGTTGGAGGGTGAGTTCATTGTTCAGATAATTGTCATGTCCATAGGTAGGAGGTGGAAGTCAATGTACAGATTATTGTCATGTCGATAAGTAGGAGATGAAGGTCAATATACAGATTATTGTCATGTCCAGAAGTAGGAGATGGAGGTCAATATTCAGATTATGGTCTTCAATATGTTGGAGATGGAGGTCAATGTACAAGATTACTGTCGTTTTCATTAGTAGGAATTGGAGGTCAATGTACAGATTATTGTCATGTGCATAAGTGGGAGATGGAGGTCAATGTACAGATTATTGTCATGTCCATAAGTAGGAGGTGGAGGTCAATGTACAGATTATTGTCATGTCCATAACTAGGAGATGGAAGTCAATGTACAGATTATTGTCATGTCCATAAGGAGGAGGTGAAGGTCAATGTACAGTTTATTGTCATGTCCATAAGAAGGAGGGGGAGGTCAATGTACAGATTATTGTCATGTCCATAAGTAGATGGAGGTCAATGTACAGATTATTGTCATGTCCATAACTAGGAGATGGAAGTCAATGTACAGATTATTGTCATGTCCATAATTAGGTGGTGGAGGTCAATATACAGATTATTGTCATATCCATAAGTAGGAGGTGGAGGTTAATGTACTAAATTATTGTCATGTCCATATGTAGGATGTGGAGGTCAATGTGCAGATTATTATCATGTCCATAAGTAGGAGAGGGATGTGAAGGTACAGATTATTGTCAAGTGCAGAAGTTGGAGATTGAGGTCAATGTACAAATTATTGTCATTTGCATAAGTGGGAGATGGAGGTCAATGTACAGATTATTGTCATGTCCATAAATTGGAGGCGGAGGTCAATGTACAGATTATTGTCATGTCCATAAGTAGGAGGTGGAGGTCAATGTACAGATTATTGTCATATCCATAAGGAGGAGGAGGAGGAGGTCAATGTACAGATTATTTTCATGTCCATAAGTAGGAGGGTGATGTTAAGGTACAGATTATTATCATGTCCATAAGTAGAAGGAGGTGGTCAAGGTACAGATATTGTGATGTCCATATGTAGGAGATGGAGGTCAATGTACAGATTATTGTCATGTCCATAATTAGGAGATGGAAGTCATTGTACAGATTATTTTCATGTCCTGAAATAGGAGATGGAGGTCAATGTACGGATTATTGTCATATCCATAAGGAGGAGGAGGAGGAGGTCAATGTACAGATTATTTTCATGTCCATAAGTAGGAGGTGGAGGTCAATGTACAGATTATTGTTATGTCCATAAGGAGGAGGTGGAAGTCAATGTACAGATTATTGTCATGTCCATCAGTAGGAGATAAAGGTAAATGTATAGATTATTGTCAGGTACATAAGTAGGAGGTGGCGGTTAATGTACTAGATTATTGTCATGTGCATAAGTGGGAGATGGAGGTCAATGTACAGATTATTGTCATGTCCATATATTGGAGAAGGAGTTCAATGTACAGATTATTGTCGAGTCCATAAGTAGGAGATGGAGGTCAATGTACAGATTATTGTCATGTCCATAAGTAGGAGGGGGGCTCAATGTTCATATTATTGTCATGTCCATTAGTAAGATGTTGAGGTCATTGTACAGATTATTGTCATATCCAAAAGTAGGAGTGGAGGGCAATGTACAGATTATTGTCATGTGCATAAGTGGGAGGTGGAGGTCAATGTACTGATTATTGTCATGTCCATAAGTAGGAGGTGGAGGTCAATATACAGATTATTGTCATGTCCAGAAGTAGGAGATGGAGGTCAATATTCAGATTATGGTCTTCAATAAGTCGGAGATGGAGGTCAATGTACAAGATTACTGTCGTGTTCATAAGTAGGAAGTGGAGGTCTATGTACAGATAATTATCATGTACAGATAATTATCATGTCCATAAGTAGTAGATGGAGGTCAATGTAACAGATTATTGTCATGTCCATAAGGAGGAGGTGAAGGTCAATGTACAGTTGATTGTCATGTCCATAAGAAGGAGGGGGAGGTCAATGTACAGATTATTGTCATGTCCATAAGTAGATGGAGGTCAATGTACAGATTATTGTCATGTCCATAACTAGGAGATGGAAGTCAATGTACAGATTATTGTCATGTCCATAATTAGGTGGTGGAGGTGAATGTACAGATTATTGTCATGTCTATAAGTAGAAAATGTACGTCAAATTACAGATTATTGTCATGTCCAAGAGTACGAGGTGGAGTTCAATTTACAGATTATTGTGATGTGCATAAGTGAGTTGTGGAGGACAACGTGCAGATTATTATCATGTCCATAAGTAGGAGAGGGATGTTAAGGTACAGATTATTGTCATGTCCATAAGTAGGAGGTGGAGTTCAATGTACAGATTATTGTCATGTCTATAAGTAGGACATGTACGTCAAATTACAGATTATTGTCATGTCCAAAAGTACGAGGTGGAGGTCAATGTATAGATTATTGTCATATGCATAAGTGGGAGATGGAGAACAATGTACAGATTATTGTCATGTCCATAAGTATGAGGTGGAGGTCAATGTACAGATTATTGTCATGTGCATAAGTGGGTTGTGGAGGATAATGTGCAGATTATTATCACGTCCATAAGTAGGAGAGGGATGTTAAGGTACAGATTATTGTCATGTCCATAAATAGGAGGTGGAGGTCAATGTACAGATTATTGTCATGTCCATAAGTAGGAGGTGGAGGTCAATGTACAGATTATTGTCATATCCATAAGGAGGAGGAGGAGGAGGTCAATGTACAGATTATTTTCATGTCCATAAGTAGGAGGGTGATGTTAAGGTACAGATTATTATCATGTCCATAAGTAGAAGGAGGTGGTCAAGGTACAGATATTGTGATGTCCATATGTAGGAGATGGAGGTCAATGTACAGATTATTGTCATGTCCATAATTAGGAGATGGAAGTCATTGTACAGATTATTTTCATGTCCTGAAATAGGAGATGGAGGTCAATGTACGGATTATTGTCATATCCATAAGGAGGAGGAGGAGGAGGTCAATGTACAGATTATTTTCATGTCCATAAGTAGGAGGTGGAGGTCAATGTACAGATTATTGTTATGTCCATAAGGAGGAGGTGGAAGTCAATGTACAGATTATTGTCATGTCCATCAGTAGGAGATAAAGAAATGTATAGATTATTGTCAGGTACATAAGTAGGAGGTGGCGGTTAATGTACTAGATTATTGTCATGTGCATAAGTGGGAGATGGAGGTCAATGTACAGATTATTGTCATGTCCATATATTGGAGAAGGAGTTCAATGTACAGATTATTGTCGTGTCCATAAGTAGGAGATGGAGGTCAATGTACAGATTATTGTCATGTCCATAAGTAGGAGGGGGGCTCAATGTTCATATTATTGTCATGTCCATTAGTAAGATGTTGAGGTCATTGTACAGATTATTGTCATATCCAAAAGTAGGAGTGGAGGGCAATGTACAGATTATTGTCATGTGCATAAGTGGGAGGTGGAGGTCAATGTACTGATTATTGTCATGTCCATAAGTAGGAGGTGGAGGTCAATATACAGATTATTGTCATGTCCAGAAGTAGGAGATGGAGGTCAATATTCAGATTATGGTCTTCAATAAGTCGGAGATGGAGGTCAATGTACAAGATTACTGTCGTGTTCATAAGTAGGAAGTGGAGGTCTATGTACAGATAATTATCATGTCCATAAGTAGTAGATGGAGGTCAATGTAACAGATTATTGTCATGTCCAAAAGTAGGAGTGGAGGGCAATGTACAGATTATTGTCATGTGCATAAGTAGGAGGTGGAGGTCAATGTACAGATTATTCTTGTGTCCATAAGTAGGAGATGGAGGTCAATGTACAGATTATTGTCATGACCTTAAGGAGGAGGTGAAGGTCAATGTACAGATTATTGTCATGTCCATAAGTAGATGGAGGTCGAAGTACAGATTATTGTCATGTCCATAACTAGGAGATGGAAGTCAATGTACAGATTATTGTCTTGTCCATAATTAGGAGGTGGAGGTCAATGTACAGATTATTGTCATGTCCATGAATAGGAGGTGTAGGTCAATATACAGATTATTGTCATGTCCATAAGTAGGAGGGGGATGTTAAGGTACAGATTATTGTGATATCCATATGTAGGAGATGGAGGTCAATGTACAGATTATTGTCATGTCCATAACTAGGAGAAGTAAGTCATTGTACAGATTATTTTCATGTCCTGAAGTAGGAGATGGATGTCAATGTACGGATTATTATCATATCCATAAGGAGGAGGAGGAGGAGGTCAATGTACATATTATTTTCATGTCCATCAGTAGGAGGTGTAAGTCAATGAACAGATTATTGTCATGTCCATCAGTAGGAGAAGAAGGTAAATGTACAGATTATTGTCATGTGCATAAGTGGGAGATCGAGGTCAATGTTCAGATTATTGTCATGTCCATAAGTATAAGGGGGAAGTCAACGTACAGATTATTGTCATGTTCATAAGTAGGAGGTGGAGGTCAATGTACAGATTATTGTCATGTCTATAAGTAGAAAATGTACGTCAAATTACAGATTATTGTCATGTCCAAGAGTACGAGGTGGAGTTCAATTTACAGATTATTGTGATGTGCATAAGTGAGTTGTGGAGGACAACGTGCAGATTATTATCATGTCCATAAGTAGGAGAGGGATGTTAAGGTACAGATTATTGTCATGTCCATAAGTAGGAGGTGGAGGTCAATGTACAGATTATTGTCATGTCTATAAGTAGGACATGTACGTCAAATTACAGATTATTGTCATGTCCAAAAGTACGAGGTGGAGGTCAATGTATAGATTATTGTCATATGCATAAGTGGGAGATGGAGAACAATGTACAGATTATTGTCATGTCCATAAGTATGAGGTGGAGGTCAATGTAGAGATTATTGTCATGTGCATAAGTGGGTTGTGGAGGATAATGTGCAGATTATTATCACGTCCATAAGTAGGAGAGGGATGTTAAGGTACAGATTATTGTCATGTCCAGAAGTTGGAGGTGGAGGTCAATGTACAGATTATTGTCATGTCCATCGGTAGGAGATGAAGCTAAATGTATAGATTATTGTCAGGTACATAAGTAGGAGGTGGCAGTTAATGTTCTAGATTATTGTCATGTGCATAAGTGGGAGATGGAGGTCAATGTACAGATTATTGTCATGTCCATATATTGGAGAAGGAGTTCAATGTACAGATTATTGTCGAGTCCATAAGTAGGAGATGGAGGTCAATGTACTGATTATTGTCATGTCCATAAGTAGGAGGGGGGCTCAATGTTCAGATTATTGTCATGTCCATTAGTAAGACGTTGAGGTCATTGTACAGATTATTTTCATATCCATAAGTAAGAGGTGGAGGTCAATATACAGATTATTGTCATGTCCAGAAGTAGGAGATGGAGGTCAATATTCAGATTATGGTCTTCAATAAGTCGGAGATGGAGGTCAATGTAACAGATTATTGTCATGTCCATAAGTAGGAGGTGGAGGTCAATGTACAGATTATTCTTGTGTCCATAAGTAGGAGATGGAGGTCAATGTACATCTTATTGTCATGTCCTTAATGAGGAGGTGGAGGTCAATGTACTAGATTATTCTCATGTGCATAAGTGGGAGATGGTGGTCAATGTACAGATTATTGTCATGTCCATAAATTGAAGGGGGATGTCAAGGTACAGATTTTTGTCATGTCCATAAGTAGGAGGTGGAGGTCAATGTACAGATTATTGTCATGTCCATGAATAGGTAGTGTAGGTCAATATATAGATTATTGTCCTGTCCAAAAGTAGGAGAGTGATGTTAAGGTACAGATTATTATCATGTCCATAAATAGAAGGACGTGGTCAAGGTACAGATATTGTGATGTCCATATGTAGGAGATGGAGGTCAATGTACAGATTATTGTCGTGTCCAGAAGTAGGAGATGAAGGGCAATGTACATATTATTGTCATGTCCATAAGTAGACGGGTGATGTCAAGGTATAGATTATTGTCATGTCCATACATAGGAGCTGAAGGTCAATGTGCAGATTATTGACATGTCTGGAACTGGGAGATGGAGGTCAATGTGCAGATTATTGTCATGTCCATAAGTAGGAGGTGGAGATCAATGTATAGATTATTGACATGTGCATAAGTAAGAGGTGGAGATCAATGTACAGATTATTTTCGTGTCCAGAAGTAGGAGATGAAGGGCAATGTACATATTATTATCATGTCCATAAGTAGGAGATGGAGGTAAATGTACTGCTTATTGTCATGTGCATAAGTAAGAGCTGGAAGTCAATGTACAGATTATTGTCATGTCCATATGTAGGAGGTGGAGATCAATGTATAGATTATTGTCATGTCCATAAGTAGGACCGGGAGGTTAAGGTACAGATTATTGTCATGTTCATAGGTAGGAGATGGATGTCAATGTTCAGATTATTGTCATGTCCATAAGTAGGAGGTGGAGGTCAATGTACAGATTATTGTCATGTCCATAAGTAGGAGATGGAGGTCAATGTACAGGTTATTGTCATATGCATAAGTGGGAGATGGAGGTCAATGTACAGATTATTGTCATGTCCATAAGTAGGAGGTGGAGGTTAATGATGTACAGATTATTGTCATGTCCATAAGTGGGGGGGTGGAGGTTAATGTACTAGATTATTGTCATGTCCATAAGTAGGATGTGGAGGACAATGTGCAGATTATTATCATGTCCACAAGTAGTAGGTGGACATTAAGGTGCAGATTATTGTCATGTCCAGAAGTTGGAGATGGAGGTCAATGTACAGATTATTGTCATGTGCATAAGTGGGAGATGGAGGTCAATGTACAGATTGTTGTCATGTCCATAAATAGGAGGTGGAGGTTAATGTACAAGATTATTGTCATGTCCATAAGGAGGAGGATGTCAATGGATAGATTATTGTCATGTCCATAAGTAGGAGGTGGAAGGCAATGTACAGATTATTGTCATGTCCATGAATAGGAGGTGTAGGTCACTATACAGATTATTGTCATGTCCATAAGTAGGAGGGGGATGTCAAGGTACAGACTATTGTCATGTCCATAAGTAGAAGGGGGTGGTCAAGGTACAGATTATTGTGATGTCCATATGTAGGAGATGGAGGTCAATATACAGATTATTGTCATATCCATAACTAGGAGATGGAAGTCATTGTACAGATTATTTTCATGTCGTGAAGTAGGAGATGGAGGTCAATGTACGGATTATTATCATATCCATAAGGAGGAGGAGGAGGAGATCAATGTACAGATTATTTTCATGTCCATCAGTAGGAGGTGTAAGTCAATGTATAGATGATTGTAATGTCCATAAGTAGGAGGTGGAGGACATTGTGCAGATAATTGTCATGTCCATAAGTAGAAGATGGAGATCAATGTACCAGATTATTGTCAAGTCGATAAGTTGGAGGGTGAGTTCAATGTTCAGATAATTGTCATGTCCATAGGTAGGAGGTGGAAGTTAATGTACAGATTATTGTCATGTCGAAAAGTAGGAGATGGAGGTCAATATACAGATTATTGTCATGTCCAGAAGTAGGAGATGGAGGTCAATATTCAGATTATGGTCTTCAATATGTTGGAGATGGAGGTCAATGTACAAGATTACTGTCGTTTTCATTAGTAGGAATTGGAGGTCAATGTACAGATTATTGTCATGTGCATAAGTGGGAGATGGAGGTCAGTGTACAGATTATTGTCATGTCCATAAGTAGGAGGTGGAGGTCAATGTACAGATTATTGTCATGTCCATAACTAGGAGATGGAAGTCAATGTACAGATTATTGTCATGTCCATAAGGAGGAGGTGAAGGTCAATGTACAGTTTAATGTCATGTCCATAAGAAGGAGGGGGAGGTCAATGTACAGATTATTGTCATGTCCATAAGTAGATGGAGGTCAATATACAGATTATTGTCATGTCCATAACTAGGAGATGGAAGTCAATGTACAGATTATTGTCATGTCCATAATTAGGTGGTGGAGGTCAATATACAGATTATTGCCATATCCATAAGTAGGAGGTGGAGGTTAATGTACTAAATTTTTGTCATGTCCATATGTAGGATGTGGAGGACAATGTGCAGATTATTATCATGTCCATAAGTAGAAGAGGGATGTGAAGGTACAGATTATTGTCAAGTGCAGAAGTTGGAGATTGAGGTCAATGTACAAATTATTGTCATTTGCATAAGTGGGAGATGGAGGTCAATGTACAGATTATTGTCATGTCCATAAATAGGAGGTGGAGGTCAATGTACAGATTATTGTCATGTCCATAAGTAGGAGGTGGAGGTCAATGTACAGATTATTGTCATATCCATAAGGACGAGGAGGAGGAGGTCAATGTACAGATTATTTTCATGTCCATAAGTAGGAGGGTGATGTTAAGGTACAGATTATTATCATGTCCATAAGTAGAAGGAGGTGGTCAAGGTACAGATATTGTGATGTCCATATGTAGGAGATGGAGGTCAATGTACAGATTATTGTCATGTCCATAATTAGGAGATGGAAGTCATTGTACAGATTATTTTCATGTCCTGAAGTAGGAGATGGAGGTCAATGTACGGATTATTGTCATATCCATAAGGAGGAGGAGGAGGAGGTCAATGTACAGATTATTTTCATGTCCATAAGTAGGAGGTGGAGGTCAATGTACAGATTATTGTTATGTCCATAAGGAGGAGGTGGAAGTCAATGTACAGATTATTGTCATGTCCATCAGTAGGAGATAAAGGTAAATGTATAGATTATTGTCAGGTACATAAGTAGGAGGTGGAGGTTAATGTACTAGATTATTGTCATGTGCATAAGTGGGAGATGGAGGTCAATGTACAGATTATTGTCATGTCCATATATTGGAGAAGGAGTTCAATGTACAGATTATTGTCGAGTCCATATGTAGGAGATGGAAGTCATTGTACAGATTATTTTCATGTCCTGAAGTAGGAGATGGAGGTCAATGTACGGATTATTGTCATATCCATAAGGAGGAGGAGGAGGAGGTCAATGTACAGATTATTTTCATGTCCATAAGTAGGAGGTGGAGGTCAATGTACAGATTATTGTTATGTCCATAAGGAGGAGGTGGAAGTCAATGTACAGATTATTGTCATGTCCATCAGTAGGAGATAAAGGTAAATGTATAGATTATTGTCATGTCCATAACTAGGAGAAGGAAGTCAATGTACAGATTATTGTCATGTCCATAAGGAGGAGGTGAAGGTCAATGTACAGTTTATTGTCATGTCCATAAGAAGGAGGGGGAGGTCAATGTACAGATTATTGTCATGTCCATAAGTAGATGGAGGTCAATATACAGATTATTGTCATGTCCATAACTAGGAGATGGAAGTCAATGTACAGATTATTGTCATGTCCATAATTAGGTGGTGGAGGTCAATATACAGATTATTGCCATATCCATAAGTAGGAGGTGGAGGTTAATGTACTAAATTATTGTCATGTCCATATGTAGGATGTGGAGGACAATGTGCAGATTATTATCATGTCCATAAGTAGGAGAGGGATGTGAAGGTACAGATTATTGTCAAGTGCAGAAGTTGGAGATTGAGGTCAATGTACAAATTATTGTCATTTGCATAAGTGGGAGATGGAGGTCAATGTACAGATTATTGTCATGTCCATAAATAGGAGGTGGAGGTCAATGTACAGATTATTGTCATGTCCATAAGTAGGAGGTGGAGGTCAATGTACAGATTATTGTCATATCCATAAGGAGGAGGAGGAGGAGGTCAATGTACAGATTATTTTCATGTCCATAAGTAGGAGGGTGATGTTAAGGTACAGATTATTATCATGTCCATAAGTAGAAGGAGGTGGTCAAGGTACAGATATTGTGATGTCCATATGTAGGAGATGGAGGTCAATGTACAGATTATTGTCATGTCCATAATTAGGAGATGGAAGTCATTGTACAGATTATTTTCATGTCCTGAAGTAGGAGATGGAGGTCAATGTACGGATTATTGTCATATCCATAAGGAGGAGGAGGAGGAGGTCAATGTACAGATTATTTTCATGTCCATAAGTAGGAGGTGGAGGTCAATGTACAGATTATTGTTATGTCCATAAGGAGGAGGTGGAAGTCAATGTACAGATTATTGTCATGTCCATCAGTAGGAGATAAAGGTAAATGTATAGATTATTGTCAGGTACATAAGTAGGAGGTGGCGGTTAATGTACTAGATTATTGTCATGTGCATAAGTGGGAGATGGAGGTCAATGTACAGATTATTGTCATGTCCATATATTGGAGAAGGAGTTCAATGTACAGATTATTGTCGAGTCCATATGTAGGAGATGGAAGTCATTGTACAGATTATTTTCATGTCCTGAAGTAGGAGATGGAGGTCAATGTACGGATTATTGTCATATCCATAAGGAGGAGGAGGAGGAGGACAATGTACAGATTATTTTCATGTCCATAAGTAGGAGGTGGAGGTCAATGTACAGATTATTGTTATGTCCATAAGGAGGAGGTGGAAGTCAATGTACAGATTATTGTCATGTCCATCAGTAGGAGATAAAGGTAAATGTATAGATTATTGTCAGGTACATAAGTAGGAGGTGGCGGTTAATGTACTAGATTATTGTCATGTGCATAAGTGGGAGATGGAGGTCAATGTACAGATTATTGTCATGTCCATATATTGGAGAAGGAGTTCAATGTACAGATTATTGTCGAGTCCATATGTAGGAGGGGGGCTCAATGTTCATATTATTGTCATGTCCATTAGTAAGATGTTGAGGTCATTGTACAGATTATTGTCATATCCAAAAGTAGGAGTGGAGGGCAATGTACAGATTATTGTCATGTGCATAAGTGGGAAGTGCAGGTCAATGTACTGATTATTGTCATGTCCATAAGTAGGAGGTGGAGGTCAATATACAGATTATTGTCATGTCCAGAAGTAGGAGATGGAGGTCAATATTCAGATTATGGTCTTCAATAAGTCGGAGATGGAGGTCTATGTACAAGATTACTGTCGTGTTCATAAGTAGGAAGTGGAGGTCTATGTACAGATAATTATCATGTCCATAAGTAGGAGATGGAGGTCAATGTAACAGATTATTGTCATGTCCAAAAGTAGGAGTGGAGGGCAATGTACAGATTATTGTCATGTGCATAAGTAGTTGGAGGTCAAAGTACAGATTATTGTCATGTCCATAACTAGGAGATGGAAGTCAATGTACAGATTATTGTCTTGTCCATAATTAGGAGGTGGAGGTCAATGTACAGATTATTGTCATGTCCATGAATAGGAGGTGTAGGTCAATATACAGATTATTGTCATGTCCATAAGTAGGAGGGGGATGTTAAGGTACAGATTATTGTCATGTCCATAAGTAGAAGTGGGTGGTCAAGGTACAGGTTATTGTGATATCCATATGTAGGAGATGGAGGTCAATGTACAGATTATTGTCATGTCCATAACTAGGAGAAGGAAGTCATTGTACAGATTATTTTCATGTCCTGAAGTAGGAGATGGATGTCAATGTACGGATTATTATCATATCCATAAGGAGGAGGAGGAGGAGGTCAATGTACATATTATTTTCATGTCCATCAGTAGGAGGTGTATGTCAATGAACAGATTATTGTCATGTCCATCAGTAGGAGAAGAAGGTAAATGTACAGATTATTGTCATGTGCATAAGTGGGAGATCGAGGTCAATGTTCAGATTATTGTCATGTCCATAAGTATAAGGGGGAAGTCAACGTACAGATTATTGTCATGTTCATAAGTAGGAGGTGGAGGTCAATGTACAGATTATTGTCATGTCTATAAGTAGAAAATATACGTCAAATTACAGATTATTGTCATGTCCAAGAGTACGAGGTGGAGTTCAATTTACAGATTATTGTGATGTGCATAAGTGAGTTGTGGAGGACAACGTGCAGATTATTATCATGTCCATAAGTAGGAGAGGGATGTTAAGGTACAGATTATTGTCATGTCCATAAGTAGGAGGTGGAGGTCAATGTACAGATTATTGTCATGTCTATAAGTAGGACATGTACGTCAAATTACAGATTATTGTCATGTCCAAAAGTACGACGTGGAGGTCAATGTATAGATTATTGTCATATGCATAAGTGGGAGATGGAGAACAATGTACAGATTATTGTCATGTCCATAAGTATGAGGTGGAGGTCAATGTACAGATTATTGTCATGTCTATAAGTAGAAAATATACGTCAAATTACAGATTATTGTCATGTCCAAGAGTACGAGGTGGAGTTCAATTTACAGATTATTGTGATGTGCATAAGTGAGTTGTGGAGGACAACGTGCAGATTATTATCATGTCCATAAGTAGGAGAGGGATGTTAAGGTACAGATTATTGTCATGTCCATAAGTAGGAGGTGGAGGTCAATGTACAGATTATTGTCATGTCTATAAGTAGGACATGTACGTCAAATTACAGATTATTGTCATGTCCAAAAGTACGACGTGGAGGTCAATGTATAGATTATTGTCATATGCATAAGTGGGAGATGGAGAACAATGTACAGATTATTGTCATGTCCATAAGTATGAGGTGGAGGTCAATGTACAGATTATTGTCATGTGCATAAGTGGGATGTGGAGGTCAATGTACAGATTATTGTCATGTCCATCGGTAGGAGATGAAGGTAAATGTATAGATTATTGTCAGGTACATATGTAGGAGGTGGTGGTTAATGTACTAGATTATTGTCATGTGCATAAGTGGGAGATGGAGGTCAATGTACAGATTATTGTCATGTCCATATATTGGAGATGGAGGTCAATGTACAGATTATTGTCATGTCCATGAATAGGAGGTGTAGGTCAATATACAGATTATTGTCATGACCAGAAGTAGGAGATGGAGGTCAATATTCAGATTATGGTCTTCAATAAGTCGGAGATGGAGGTCAATGTACAAGATTACTGCGGTTTTCATAAGTAGGAAGAGGAGGTCTATGTACAGATTATTATCATGTCCATAAGTAGTAGATGGAGGTCAATGTAACAGATTATTGTCATGTCCATAAGTAGGAGGTGGAGGTCAATGTACAGATTATTCTTGTGTCCATAAGTAGGAGATGGAGGTCAATGTACAGATTATTGTCATGTCCTTAAGGAGGAGGTGGAGGTCAATGTACTAGATTATTGTCATGTGCATAAGTGGGAGATGGAGGTCAATGTACAGATTATTGTCATGTCCATAAATTGAAGGGCGATGTCAAGGAACAGATTATTGTCATGTACATAAGTAAGAGGTGGAGGTCAATGTACAGATTATTTTCTTGTGCATAAGTGGGAGATGGAGGTCAATGTACAGATTATTGTCATGTCCATAAGTAGGAGGTGGGGTCAATGTTCAGATTATTGTCATGTCCATAAGTAGGAGGTGGAGGTTAATGTACTAGATTATTGTCATGTCCATAAGTAGGATGTGGAGGACTATTTGCAGATTATTTTCATGTCCATAAGTAGGAGAGTGGCGTTAAGGTACAGATTATTGTCATGTCCAGAAGTTGGAGATGGAGGTCAATGTTCAGATTATTGTCATGTCCATAAGTATAAGGGGGAAGTCAACATACAGATTATTGTCATGTTCATAAGTAGGAGGTGGAGGTCAATGTACAGATTATTGTCATGTCTATAAGTAGAAAATATACGTCAAATTACAGATTATTGTCATGTCCAAGAGTACGAGGTGGAGTTCAATTTACAGATTATTGTGATGTGCATAAGTGAGTTGTGGAGGACAACGTGCAGATTATTATCATGTCCATAAGTAGGAGAGGGATGTTAAGGTACAGATTATTGTCATGTCCATAAGTAGGAGGTGGAGGTCAATGTACAGATTATTGTCATGTCTATAAGTAGGACATGTACGTCAAATTACAGATTATTGTCATGTCCAAAAGTACGACGTGGAGGTCAATGTATAGATTATTGTCATATGCATAAGTGGGAGATGGAGAACAATGTACAGATTATTGTCATGTCCATAAGTATGAGGTGGAGGTCAATGTACAGATTATTGTCATGTGCATAAGTGGGATGTGGAGGTCAATGTACAGATTATTGTCATGTCCATCGGTAGGAGATGAAGGTAAATGTATAGATTATTGTCAGGTACATATGTAGGAGGTGGTGGTTAATGTACTAGATTATTGTCATGTGCATAAGTGGGAGATGGAGGTCAATGTACAGATTATTGTCATGTCCATATATTGGAGATGGAGGTCAATGTACAGATTATTGTCATGTCCATGAATAGGAGGTGTAGGTCAATATACAGATTATTGTCATGACCAGAAGTAGGATATGGAGGTCAATATTCAGATTATGGTCTTCAATAAGTCGGAGATGGAGGTCAATGTACAAGATTACTGCGGTTTTCATAAGTAGGAAGAGGAGGTCTATGTACAGATTATTATCATGTCCATAAGTAGTAGATGGAGGTCAATGTAACAGATTATTGTCATGTCCATAAGTAGGAGGTGGAGGTCAATGTACAGATTATTCTTGTGTCCATAAGTAGGAGATGGAGGTCAATGTACAGATTATTGTCATGTCCTTAAGGAGGAGGTGGAGGTCAGTGTACTAGATTATTGTCATGTGCATAAGTGGGAGATGGAGGTCAATGTACAGATTATTGTCATGTCCATAAATTGAAGGGCGATGTCAAGGAACAGATTATTGTCATGTACATAAGTAAGAGGTGGAGGTCAATGTACAGATTATTTTCTTGTGCATAAGTGGGAGATGGAGGTCAATGTACAGATTATTGTCATGTCCATAAGTAGGAGGTGGGGTCAATGTTCAGATTATTGTCATGTCCATAAGTAGGAGGTGGAGGTTAATGTACTAGATTATTGTCATGTCCATAAGTAGGATGTGGAGGACTATTTGCAGATTATTTTCATGTCCATAAGTAGGAGAGTGGCGTTAAGGTACAGATTATTGTCATGTCCAGAAGTTGGAGATGGAGGTCAATGTACAGATTATTGTCATGTGCATTAGTGGGAGATTGAGGTCAATGTACATATTGTTGTCATGTCCATAAATAGGAGGTGGAGGTTAATGTACTAGATTATTGTCATGTTCATAAGGAGGAGGAGGAGGTCAATGTATAGATCATTGTCATGTCCATAAGTCGGAGGTTGAGGTCAATGTTCAGATTATTGTCATGTCCATATGTAGGAGATGGAGGTCAATGTACAGATTATTGTCATGTCCATAACTACGAGATGGAAGTCATTGTACAGATTATTTTCATGTCCTGAAGTAGGAGATGGAGGTCAATGTATGGATTATTATCATATCCATAAGGAGGAGGAGGAGGAGGTCAATGTACAGATTATTTTCATGTCCATCAGTAGGAGGTGTAGGTCAATCTACAGATTATTGTCATGTCGATCAGTAGGAGATGAAGGTAAATGTACAGATTATTGTAATGTGCATAAGTGGAAGATGGAGGTCAATGTACAGATTATTGTCATGTCCATCAGTAGGAGGTCGAGGTCAATGTAGAGATTATTTTCATATCCGAAAGTAGGTGATGGAGGTCAATATACAGATTATTGTCATGTCCAGAAGTAGGAAATGGAGGTCAATACATGTTATTGTCATTTCAATAAGTCGGAGATGGAGGTCAATGTACCAGATTACTGTCATGTCCATAAGTAGGAGATGGAGGTCTATGTTCAGATTATTGTCATGTCCATAACTAGGAGATGGAAGTCAATGTACAGATTATTTTCTTGTCCATAAGCAGAAGGTGGAGGTCATTGTACAGATTATTGTCAAGTCCCTAAGAAGGAGGGGGAGGTCAAGATACAGATTGTTTTCATATTCAAAAGTAGAAGGGGGAGGTCAATGTACAGATTTTTGTCATGTCCATAAGTAGGAGGTGAAGGTCAATGTACAGTTTATTGTCATGTCCATAAGTAGGAGGTGGAAGGCAATGTACAGATTATTGTCATGTCCATGAATAGGAGGTGTAGGTCAATATACAGATTATTGTCATGTCCATAAGTAGGATGGGGATGTTAAGGTACAGACTATTGTCATGTCCATAAGTAGAAGGGGGTGGTCAAGGTACAGATTATTGTGATGTCCATATGTAGGAGATGGAGGTCAATATACAGATTATTGTCATATCCATAACTAGGAGATGGAAGTCATTGTACAGATTATTTTCATGTCGTGAAGTAGGAGATGGAGGTCAATGTACGGATTATTATCATATCCATAAGGAGGAGGAGGAGGAGGTCAATGACCAGATTATTTTCATGTCCATCAGTAGGAGGTGTAAGTCAATGTATAGATGATTGTAATGTCCATAAGTAGGAGGTGGAGGACATTGTGCAGATAATTGTCATGTCCATAAGTAGAAGATGGAGATCAATGTACCAGATTATTGTCAAGTCGATAAGTTGGAGGGTGAGTTCAATGTTCAGATAATTGTCATGTCCATAGGTAGGAGGTGGAAGTCAATGTAGAGATTATTGTTTTGTCGATAAGTAGGAGATGGAGGTCAATATACAGATTATTGTCATGTCCAGAAGTAGGAGATGGAGGTCAATATTCAGATTATGGTCTTCAATATGTTGGAGATGGAGGTCAATGTACAAGATTACTTTCATTTTCATTAGTAGGAATTGGAGGTCAATGTAAAGATTATTGTCATGTGCATAAGTGGGAGATGGAGGTCAATGTACAGATTATTGTCATGTCCATAAGTAGGAGGTGGAGGTCAATGTACAGATTATTGTCATGTCCATAACTAGGAGATGGAAGTCAATGTACAGATTATTGTCATGTCCATAAGGAGGAGGTGAAGGTCAATGTACAGTTTATTGTCATGTCCATAAGAAGGAGGGGGAGGTCAATGTACAGATTATTGTCATGTCCATAAGTAGATGGAGGTCAATGTACAGATTATTGTCATGTCCATAACTAGGAGATGGAAGTCAATGTACAGATTATTGTCTTGTCCATAATTAGGTGGTGGAAGTCAATATACAGATTATTGTCATGTCCATAAGTAGGAGTTGGAGGTTAATGTACTAAATTATTGTCATGTCCATATGTAGGATGTGGAGGACAATGTGCAGATTATTATCATGTCCATAAGTAGGAGAGGGATGTGAAGGTACAGCTTATTGTCAAGTGCAGAAGTTGGAGATTGAGGTCAATGTACAGATTATTGTCATGTGCATAAGTGGGAGATGGAGGTCAATGTACAGATTGTTGTCATGTCCATAAATAGGAGGTGGAGGCCAATGTACAGATTATTGTCATGTCCATCAGTAGGAGGTGGAGGTCAATGTACAGATTATTGTCATGTCCATGAATAGGTAGTGTAGGTCAATATATAGATTATTGTCCTGTCTATATGTAGGAGGGTGATGTTAAGGTACAGATTATTATCATGTCCATAAGTAGAAGGAGGTGGTCAAGGTACAGATATTGTGATGTCCATATGTAGGAGATGGAGGTCAATGTACAGATTATTGTCATGTCCATAATTAGGAGATGGAAGTCATTGTACAGATTATTTTCATGTCCTGAAGTAGGAGATGGAGGTCAATGTACGGATTATTGTCATATCCATAAGGAGGAGGAGGAGGAGGTCAATGTACAGATTATTTTCATGTCCATCAGTAGGAGATGTAGGTCAATGTACAGTTTATTTTCTTGTGCATAGGTGGGAGATGGAGGTCAATGCACAGATTATTGTCATGTCCATAAGTAGAAGGGTGATGTCAAGGTATAGATTATTGTCATGTCCATACATAGGAGCTGAAGGTCAATGTACAGATTATTGACATGTCTGGAACTGGGAGATGGAGGTCAATGTGCAGATTATTGTTATGTCCATAAGTAGGAGGTGGAGGTCAATGTATAGATTATTGACATGTGCATAAGTAAGAGGTGGAGATCAATGTACAGATTATCGTCATGTTCAGAAGTAGGAGATGAAGGGCAATGTACATATTATTATCATGTCCATAAGTAAGAGATGGAGGTAAATGTACTGCTTATTGTCATGTGCATAAGTAAGAGCAGGAAGTCAATGTACAGATTATTGTCATGTCCATATGTAGGAGGTGGAGTTCAATGTACAGATTATTGTCATGTCCATAAGTATGACCGGGAGGTTAAGGTACAGATTATTGTCATGTTCATAGGTAGGAGATGGATGTCAATGTTCAGATTATTGTCATGTCCATAAGTAGGAGGTGTACAAATTATTGTCATGTCCATAAGTAGGAGATGGAGGTAAATGTACAGATTATTGTCATTTCCATAAGTAGGAGGTGGAGGTTAATGTACAGATTATTGTCATGTCCATAAATTGAAGGGCGATGTCAAGGTACAGATTATTGTCATGTACATAAGTAAGAGGTGGAGGTCAATGTACAGATTATTGTCATGTCCATAAGTAGGAGGTGGAGGTCAATGTTCAGATTATTGTCATGTCCATAAGTAGGAGGTGGAGGTTAATGTACTAGAGTATTGTCATGTCCATAAGTAGGATGTGGAGGACAATGTGCAGATTTTTATCATGTCCATAAGTAGGAGAGGGGCGTTAAGATACAGATTATTGTCATGTCCAGAAGTTGGAGATGGAGGTCAATGTACAGATTATTGTCATGTGCATTAGTGGGAGATTGAGGTCAATGTACAGATTATTGTCATGTCCATAAATTGAAGGGCGATGTCAAGGTACAGATTATTGTCATGACCAGAAGTAGGAGATGGAGGTCAATATTCAGATTATGGTCTTCAATAAGGCGGAGATGGAGGTCAATGTACAAGATTACTGTGGTTTTCATAAGTAGGAAGAGGAGGTCTATGTACAAATTATTATCATGTCCATAAGTAGTAGATGGAGGTCAATGTAACAGATTATTGTCATGTCCATAAGTAGGAGGTGGAGGTCAATGTACAGATTATTCTTGTGTCCATAATTAGGAGATGGAGGTCAATGTACAGATTATTGTCATGTCCTTAAGGAGGAGGTGGAGGTCAATGTACTAGATTAGTGTCATGTGCATAAGTGGGAGATGGAGGTCAATGTACAGATTATTGTCATGTCCATAAATTGAAGGGCGATGTCAAGGTACAGTTTATTGTCATGTACATAAGTAAGAGGTGGAGGTCAATGTACAGATTATTGTCATGTCCATAAGTAGGAGGTGGAGGTTAATGTACTAGATTATTGTCATGTCCATAAGTAGGATGTGGAGGACAATGTGCAGATTATTATCATGTCCATAAGTAGGAGAGGGGCGTTAAGATACAGATTATTGTCATGTCCAGAAGTTGGAGATGGAGGTCAATGTACAGATTATTGTCATGTGCATTAGTGGGAGATTGAGGTCAATGTACAGATTGTTGTCATGTCCATAAATAGGAGGTGGAGGTTAATGTACTAGATTATTGTCATGTTCATAAGGAGGAGGAGGAGGTCAATCTATAGATCATTGTCATGTCCATAAGTCGGAGGTCGAGGTCAATGTACACATTATTGTCATGTCCATGAATAGGAGGTGTAGGTCAATATACAGATTATTGTCATGTCCATAAGTAGGATAGGTATGTTAAGGTACAGATTATTGTCATGTCCATAAGTAGAAGGGGGTGTTCAAGGTACAGATTATTGTGATGTCCATATGTAGGAGATGGAGGTCAATGTACAGATTATTGTCATGTCCATAACTAGGAGATGGAAGTCATTGTACAGATTATTTTCATGTCCTGAAGTAGGAGATGGAGGTCAATGTACGGATTATTATCATATCCATAAGGAGGAGGAGGAGGAGGTCAATGTACAGATTTTTTTCATGTCCATCAGTAGGAGGTGTAGGTCAATCTACAGATTATTGTCATGTCGATCAGTAGGAGATGAAGGTCAATGTACAGTTTATTCTCATGTGCATAAGAGGAAGATGGAGGTCAATGTACAGATTATTGTCATGTCCATCAGTAGGAGGTCGAGGTCAATGTAGAGATTATTTTCATGTCCGAAAGTAGGTGATGGAGGTCAATATACAGATTATTGTCATGTCCAGAAGTTGGAGATGGAGGTCAATGCATGTTATTGTCATTTCAGTAAGTCGGATATGGAGGTCAATGCACCAGATTACTGTCATGTCCATAAGTAGGAGGTGCAGGTCAATGTACAGATTATTGTCATGTCCATCAGTAGGAGGTGGAGGTCACTTTACAGATTATTGTCATGTCCATCAGTAGGAGGTGGAGGTCACTGTACAGATTATTGTCATGTCCTTAAGTAGGAGATTTAGGTCAATGTACAGATTATTGTCATGTCCATCAGTAGGAGGTCGAGGTCAATATAGAGATTATTGTCATGTCCGAAAGTAGGTGATGCAGGTCAATACATGTTATTGTCATTTCAATAAGTCGGAGATGGAGGTCAATGTACCAGATTACTGTCATGTCCATAAGTAGGAGATGCAGGTCAATGTACAGATTATTTTCATGTCCATAACAAGGAGATGGAAGTCAATGTACAGGTTATTGTCATGTCCATATCTAGGACATGGAGGTCAATGTACAGATTATTGTCTTGTCCATAAGTAGAAGGTGGATGTCATTGTACAGATTATTTTCATTTCCCTAAGAAGGAGGGGGAGGTCAAGATACAGATTGTTTTCATATTCAAAGGTAGAAGGGGGAGGTCAATGTACAGATTGTTGTTATGTCCATAAATAGGAGTTGGAGGTCAATGTACAGATTATTGGCATGTCTCTAAGAGGGAGATGAAGGTCAATGTACAGATTATTGTCATGTTCATAAGTAGGAGGTGGTGGTCAATGTACAGATGATTGTCATGTCCATCAGAAGGAGATGAAGGTAAATGTACAGATTATTGTCATGTCCATATATTGGAGAAGGAGTTCAATGTACAGATTATTGTCGAGTCCATAAGTAGGAGATGGAGGTCAATGTACTGATTATTGTCATGTCCATAAGTAGGAGGTGGAGGTTAATGTACAGATTATTGTCATGTCCATAAATTGAAGGGCGATGTCAAGGTACAGGTTATTGTCATGTCCATAAGTAGGAAATTATGGTCAATGTACATATTATTGTAATGTCCATAACTAGGAGATGGAAGTCAATGTACAGATTATTGTCATGTGCATTAGTGGGAGATTGAGGTCAATGTACAGATTGTTGTCATGTCCATAAATAGGAGGTGTAGGTCAATATACAGATTATTGTCATGTCCATAAGTAGGATAGGTATGTTAAGGTACAGATTATTGTCATGTCCATAAGTAGAAGGGGGTGTTCAAGGTACAGATTATTGTGATGTCCATATGTAGGAGATGGAGGTCAATGTACAGATTATTGTCATGTCCATAACTAGGAGATGGAAGTCATTGTACAGATTATTTTCATGTCCTGAAGTAGGAGATGGAGGTCAATGTACGGATTATTATCATATCCATAAGGAGGAGGAGGAGGAGGTCAATGTACAGATTTTTTTCATGTCCATCAGTAGGAGGTGTAGGTCAATCTACAGATTATTGTCATGTCGATCAGTAGGAGATGAAGGTCAATGTACAGTTTATTCTCATGTGCATAAGAGGAAGATGGAGGTCAATGTACAGATTATTGTCATGTCCATCAGTAGGAGGTCGAGGTCAATGTAGAGATTATTTTCATGTCCGAAAGTAGGTGATGGAGGTCAATATACAGATTATTGTCATGTCCAGAAGTTGGAGATGGAGGTCAATGCATGTTATTGTCATTTCAGTAAGTCGGATATGGAGGTCAATGCACCAGATTACTGTCATGTCCATAAGTAGGAGGTGCAGGTCAATGTACAGATTATTGTCATGTCCATCAGTAGGAGGTGGAGGTCACTTTACAGATTATTGTCATGTCCATCAGTAGGAGGTGGAGGTCACTGTACAGATTATTGTCATGTCCTTAAGTAGGAGATTTAGGTCAATGTACAGATTATTGTCATGTCCATCAGTAGGAGGTCGAGGTCAATATAGAGATTATTGTCATGTCCGAAAGTAGGTGATGCAGGTCAATACATGTTATTGTCATTTCAATAAGTCGGAGATGGAGGTCAATGTACCAGATTACTGTCATGTCCATAAGTAGGAGATGCAGGTCAATGTACAGATTATTTTCATGTCCATAACAAGGAGATGGAAGTCAATGTACAGGTTATTGTCATGTCCATATCTAGGACATGGAGGTCAATGTACAGATTATTGTCTTGTCCATAAGTAGAAGGTGGATGTCATTGTACAGATTATTTTCATTTCCCTAAGAAGGAGGGGGAGGTCAAGATACAGATTGTTTTCATATTCAAAGGTAGAAGGGGGAGGTCAATGTACAGATTGTTGTTATGTCCATAAATAGGAGTTGGAGGTCAATGTACAGATTATTGGCATGTCTCTAAGAGGGAGATGAAGGTCAATGTACAGATTATTGTCATGTTCATAAGTAGGAGGTGGTGGTCAATGTACAGATGATTGTCATGTCCATCAGAAGGAGATGAAGGTAAATGTACAGATTATTGTCATGTCCATATATTGGAGAAGGAGTTCAATGTACAGATTATTGTCGAGTCCATAAGTAGGAGATGGAGGTCAATGTACTGATTATTGTCATGTCCATAAGTAGGAGGTGGAGGTTAATGTACAGATTATTGTCATGTCCATAAATTGAAGGGCGATGTCAAGGTACAGGTTATTGTCATGTCCATAAGTAGGAAATTATGGTCAATGTACATATTATTGTAATGTCCATAACTAGGAGATGGAAGTCAATGTACAGATTTTTGTCATGTCCATAAATAGGAGGTGAAGGTCAATGTACAGTTTATTGTCATGTCCATAAGAAGGAGGGGGAGGTCAATGTACAGATTATTGTCATGTCCATAAGGAGGAGATGGAATTCAATGTACAGATTATGGTCATGTCCAAAAGTATTAGACAGATGTCAATGTGCAGATTATTTTCATGTCCACAAGTTGGAGGAGGAGGTCAATATGCAGATCATTGTCATGTCCTGAAGTAGGAGATGGAGGTCAGTACATGTTATTGTCATTTCAATAAGTCGGAGATGGAGGTCAATGTACCAGATTACTGTCATGTCCATAAGTAGGAGATGGAGGTCAATGTACAGATTATTTTCATGTCCATAACTAGGAGATGGAAGTCAATGTACAGGTTATTGTCATGTCCATATCTAGGACATGGAGGTCAATGTACAGATTATTGTCTTGTCCATATGTAGAAGGTGGAGGTCATTGTACAGATTATTTTCATTTCCCTAAGAAGGAGGGGGAGGTCAAGATACAGATTGTTTTCATATCCAAAAGTAGAAGGGGGAGGTCAATGTACAGATTGTTGTTATGTCCATAAATAGGAGTTGGAGGTCAATGTACAGATTATTGGCATGTCTCTAAGAGGGAGATGAAGGTCAATGTACAGATTATTGTCATGTTCATAAGTAGGAGGTGGTGGTCAATGTACAGATGATTGTCATGTCCATCAGAAGGAGATGAAGGTAAATGTACAGATTATTGTCATGTCCATAAGTAGATGGAGGTCAATGTACAGATTATTGTCATGTCCATAACTAGGAGATGGAGGTCAATGTACAGATTATTGTCCTGTCCATAAGTAGGAGGTGGAGGTCCATGTACAGATTATTGTCACGTCCATAAGTAGGAGGTGGAGGTTAATGTACTAAATTATTGTTATGTCCATTAGTAGGATGTGGAAGACAATGTGCAGATGATTGTCATGTCCATAAGTAGGAGAGGGATGTTAAGGTACAGATTATTGTCATGTCCAGAAGTTGGAGGTGGAGGTCAATTTACAGATTACTGTTATGTTCATAAGAAGGAGGGGGAGGTCAAGGTACAGATTATTGTCATGTCCATCTTTAGAAGGGGGAGTCAATGAACAGATTATAGTCATCTCCATCAGTAGGAGATGAAGGTAAATGTGCAGATTATTGTCAAGTCCATAAGTTGGAGCTGGATATCAATGTACAGGTTATTGTCATGTCCATAAGTAGGAGATGGTAGTCAATGTACAGATTTTTCTAATGTCCATACGTAGGAGGTGAAGGTAAATGTACAGTTTATTGTCATGTCCATTAGAAGGAGGGGGAGGTCAATGTACAGATTATTGTCATGTCCATAAGGAGGAGAAGGAATTCAATGTACAGATAATTGTCATGTCCAAAAGCATTAGACAGATGTCAATGTGCAGATTATTTTCATGTCCACAAGTAGAAGGCGGAGGTCAATATGCAGATGATTATCATGTCCAGAAGTAGGAGATGGAGGTCAATACATGTTATTGTCATTTCAATAAGTCGGAGATGGAGTTCAATGTACAGATTAATGTCATGTCCATAACTTGGAGATGGAAGTCAATGTACAGGTTATTGTCATGTCCATATCTAGAATATGGAGGTCAATGTACAGATTATTGTCATGTCCATAAGTAGGAGGTGGAGGTCGATGTACAGATTATTGTCATGTCCATAAGTAGGAGGTGGAGGTTAATGTACTAAATTATTGTCATGTCCATAAGTAGGATGTGGAGGACAATATGCTGATTATTGTCATGTCCATAAGTAGGAGAGGGATGTTAAGGTACAGATTATTGTCATGTCCAGAAGTTGGAGATGGAGGTCAATGTACAGATTATTGTCATGTCTATAAGTAGGACATGTACGTCAAATTACAGATTATTGTCATGTCCAAAAGTACGAGGTGGAAGTCAATGTATAGATTATTGTCATATGCATAAGTGGGATATGGAGATCAATGTACAGATTATTGTCATGTCCATAAGTAGGAGGTGGAGGTCAATGTACAGATGATTGTCATGTTCATAAGTAGGAGGTGGTGGTCAATGTACAGATGATTGTCATGTCCATCAGAAGGAGATGAAGGTAAATGTACAGATTATTGTCATGTCCATATATTGGAGAAGGAGTTCAATGTACAGATTATTTTCGAGTCCATAAGTAGGAGATGGAGGTCAATGTACTGATTATTGTCATGTCCATAAGTAGGAGGTGGAGGTTAATGTACAGATTATTGTCATGTCCATAAATTGAAGGGCGATGTCAAGGTACAGGTTATTGTCATGTCCATAAGTAGGAAATTATGGTCAATGTACATATTATTGTAATGTCCATAACTAGGAGATGGAAGTCAATGTACAGATTTTTGTCATGTCCATAAATAGGAGGTGAAGGTCAATGTACAGTTTATTGTCATGTCCATAAGAAGGAGGGGGAGGTCAATGTACAGATTATTGTCATGTCCATAAGGAGGAGATGGAATTCAATGTACAGATTATAGTCATGTCCAAAAGTATTAGACAGATGTCAATGTGCAGATTATTTTCATGTCCACAAGTTGGAGGAGGAGGTCAATATGCAGATCATTGTCATGTCCTGAAGTAGGAGATGGAGGTCAATACATGTTATTGTCATTTCAATAAGTCGGAGATGGAGGTCAATGTACCAGATTACTGTCATGTCCATAAGTAGGAGATGGAGGTCAATGTACAGATTATTTTCATGTCCATAACTAGGAGATGGAAGTCAATGTACAGGTTATTGTCATGTCCATATCTAGGACATGGAGGTCAATGTACAGATTATTGTCTTGTCCATATGTAGAAGGTGGAGGTCATTGTACAGATTATTTTCATTTCCCTAAGAAGGAGGGGGAGGTCAAGATACAGATTGTTTTCATATCCAAAAGTAGAAGGGGGAGGTCAATGTACAGATTGTTGTTATGTCCATAAATAGGAGTTGGAGGTCAATGTACAGATTATTGGCATGTCTCTAAGAGGGAGATGAAGGTCAATGTACAGATTATTGTCATGTTCATAAGTAGGAGGTGGTGGTCAATGTACAGATGATTGTCATGTCCATCAGAAGGAGATGAAGGTAAATGTACAGATTATTGTCATGTCCATAAGTAGATGGAGGTCAATGTACAGATTATTGTCATGTCCATAACTAGGAGATGGAGGTCAATGTACAGATTATTGTCCTGTCCATAAGTAGGAGGTGGAGGTCCATGTACAGATTATTGTCACGTCCATAAGTAGGAGGTGGAGGTTAATGTACTAAATTATTGTTATGTCCATTAGTAGGATGTGGAAGACAATGTGCAGATGATTGTCATGTCCATAAGTAGGAGAGGGATGTTAAGGTACAGATTATTGTCATGTCCAGAAGTTGGAGGTGGAGGTCAATGTACAGATTACTGTTATGTTCATAAGAAGGAGGGGGAGGTCAAGGTACAGATTATTGTCATGTCCATCTTTAGAAGGGGGAGTCAATGAACAGATTATAGTCATCTCCATCAGTAGGAGATGAAGGTAAATGTGCAGATTATTGTCAAGTCCATAAGTTGGAGCTGGATATCAATGTACAGGTTATTGTCATGTCCATAAGTAGGAGATGGTAGTCAATGTACAGATTTTTCTAATGTCCATACGTAGGAGGTGAAGGTAAATGTACAGTTTATTGTCATGTCCATTAGAAGGAGGGGGAGGTCAATGTACAGATTATTGTCATGTCCATAAGGAGGAGATGGAATTCAATGTACAGATAATTGTCATGTCCAAAAGCATTAGACAGATGTCAATGTGCAGATTATTTTCATGTCCACAAGTAGAAGGCGGAGGTCAATATGCAGATGATTATCATGTCCAGAAGTAGGAGATGGAGGTCAATACATGTTATTGTCATTTCAATAAGTCGGAGATGGAGTTCAATGTACAGATTAATGTCATGTCCATAACTTGGAGATGGAAGTCAATGTACAGGTTATTGTCATGTCCATATCTAGGATATGGAGGTCAATGTACAGATTATTGTCATGTCCATAAGTAGGAGGTGGAGGTCGATGTACAGATTATTGTCATGTCCATAAGTAGGAGGTGGAGGTTAATGTACTAAATTATTGTCATGTCCATAAGTAGGATGTGGAGGACAATGTGCTGATTATTGTCATGTCCATAAGTAGGAGAGGGATGTTAAGGTACAGATTATTGTCATGTCCAGAAGTTGGAGATGGAGGTCAATGTACAGATTATTGTCATGTCTATAAGTAGGACATGTACGTCAAATTACAGATTATTGTCATGTCCAAAAGTACGAGGTGGAGGTCAATGTATAGATTATTGTCATATGCATAAGTGGGATATGGAGATCAATGTACAGATTATTGTCATGTCCATAAGTAGGAGGTGGAGGTCAATGTACAGATTATTGTCATGTCCTTAATTAGGACATGGAGGTCATTGTACAGCTTATTTTCATGTCCTGAAGTAGGAGATGGAGGTCAATGTACGGATATTTATCATATCCATAAGGAGGAGGAGGAGGAGGTCAATGTACAGATTATTGTCATGTCCATAAGTAGAAGGGGGATGTCAACGTACAGATTATTGTCATGTCCATAAGTAGGAGGTGGAGGTCAATGTACAGATTATTGTCATGTCTATAAGTAGGACATGTACGTCAAATTACAGATTATTATCATGTGCATAAATAAGAGGTGGAGGTCAATGTAGAGATTATTGTCATGTCCATGAATAGGAGGTGTAGGTCAATATACAGATTATTGTCATGTCCATAAGTAGGAGGGGGATGTTAAGGTACAGATTATTGTCATGTCCATAAGTAGAAAGGGGTGGTCAAGGTACAAATTATTGTGATATCCATATGTCGGAGATGGAGGTCAATGTACTTTTTATTGTCATGTCCATAAAAAGGAGATAGAAGTCATTGTACAGATTATTTTCAAGTCCTGAAGTAGGAGATGGAGGTCAATGTATGGATTATTATCATATCCATAAGGAGGAGGAGGAAGAGGTCAATGTACAGATTATTGTCTTGTCCATAAGTAGAAGGTGGAGGTCAATGTACAGAGTACTGTCATGTCCCTAAGAAGGAGGGGGAGGTCAAGATACAGATTATTGTCATATCCAAAAGTTGAAGGGGGAGGTCATTGTACAGATTGTTGTTATGTCCTTAAATAGGAGGTGGAGGTCATTGTACAGATCATTGTCATGTCTCTAAGAGGGAGATGCAGGTCAATGTACAGATTATTGTCATGTTCATAAGTGGGAGGAGGTGGTCAATGTACAGATGATTGTCATGTCCATCAGTAGGAGATGAAGGTAAATGTACAGATTATTGTCATGTCCATAAGTAGGAGGGGGATGTTAAGGTACAGATTATTTTCATGTACATAAGTTGAAGGGGGAGGTCAAGGTACAGATTATTGTGATGTCCATATGTAGGAGGTGTAGGTCAATGTACAGATTATTGTCATGTGTATAAGTGGGAGATGGCGGTCAATGTACAGATTATTGTCATGTCCATCAGTAGGAGATGAAGGTAAATGTACAGATTATTGTGATGTCCACAAGTAGGAGGTGGAAGTCAAGTTGCAGATTATTGTCATCTTCAAAAGTAGGAGGTGGAGGTCAATGTACAGATTACTGTTATGTTCATAAGAAGGAGGGGGAGGTCAAGGTACAGATTATTGTCCTGTCCATCATTAGAAGGGGGAGGTCAATGAACAGACTATCGTCATCTCCATCAGTAGGAGATGAAGGTAAATGTGCAGATTATTGTCAAGTGCATAAGTTGGAGCTGGAAGTCAATATACAGGTTATTGTCATGTCCATAAGTAGGAAATTATGGTCAATGTACATATTATTGTAATGTCCATAACTAGGAGATGGAAGTCAATGTACAGATTTTTGTCATGTCCATAAATAGGAGGTGAAGGTCAATGTACAGTTTATTGTCATGTCCATAAGAAGGAGGGGGAGGTCAATGTACAGATTATTGTCATGTCCATAAGGAGGAGATGGAATTCAATGTACAGATTATAGTCATGTCCAAAAGTATTAGACAGATGTCAATGTGCAGATTATTTTCATGTCCACAAGTTGGAGGAGGAGGTCAATATGCAGATCATTGTCATGTCCTGAAGTAGGAGATGGAGGTCAATACATGTTATTGTCATTTCAATAAGTCGGAGATGGAGGTCAATGTACCAGATTACTGTCATGTCCATAAGTAGGAGATGGAGGTCAATGTACAGATTATTGTCATGTCCATAACTAGGAGATGGAAGTCAATGTACAGGTTATTGTCATGTCCATATCAAGGACATGGAGGTCAACGTACAGATTATTGTCTTGTCCATAAGTAGAAGGTGGAGGTCATTGTACAGATTATTTTCATGTCCCTAAGAAGGAGGGGGAGGTCAAGATACAGATTGTTTTCATATCCAAAAGTAGAAGGGGGAGGTCAATGTACAGATTGTTGTTATGTCCATAAATAGGAGCTGGAGGTCAATGTACAGATTATTGTCATGTCTCTAAGAGGGAGATGCAGGTCAATGTACAGATTATTGTCATGTTCATAAGTAGGAGATGGTGGTCAATGTACAGATGATTGTCATGTCCATCAGAAGGAGATGAAGGTAAATTTACAGATTATTGTCATGTCCATAAGTAGATGAAGGTCAATGTACAGATTTTTGTCATGTCCATAACTAGGAGATGGAGGTCAATGTACAGATTATTGTCATGTCCATAAGTAGGAGGTGGAGGTCGATCTACAGATTATTGTCATGTCCATAAGTAGGAGGTGGAGGTTAATGTACTAAATTATTGTCATGTCTATAAGTAGGATGTGGAGGACAATGTGCAGATTATTGTCATGTCCATAAGTAGGAGAGGGATGTTAAGGTACATATTATTGTCAAGTCCAGAAGTTGGAGATGGAGGTCAATGTACAGATTATTGTCATGTCTATAAGTAGGACATGTACGTCAAATTACAAATTATTCTCATGTCCAAAAGTACGAGGTGGAGGTTAATGTATAGATTATTGTCATATGCATAAGTGGGAGATGGAGATCAATGTACAGATTATTGTCATGTCCATAAGTAGGAGGTGGAGGTCAATGTACAGGTCATGTCCTTAATTAGGACGTGGAGGTCATTGTACAGATTATTTTCATGTCCTGAAGTAGGAGATGGAGGTCAATGTACGGATATTTATCATATCCATAAGGAGGAGGAGGAGGAGGTCAATGTACAGATTATTGTTATGTCCATCAGTAGGATGTGTAAGTCAATGTTCAGATTATTGTGATGTGCATAAGTGGGAGATGGCGGTTAATGTACAGATTTTTGTCATGTCCATCAGTAGGAGAAGAAGTTAAATGTACAGATTATTGTCAAGTGCATATGTGGGAGATGGAGGTCAATGTACAGATTATTGTCATGTCCATAAGTAGAAGGGGGATGTCAACATACAGATTATTGTCATGTCCATAAGTAGGAGGTGGAGGTCAATGTACAGATTATTGTCATGTCTATAAGTATTACATTTATGTCAAATTACAGGTTATTGTCATGTCCAAGTGTACGACGTGGAGGTCAATGTACAGATTATTGTCATGTGCATAAGTGGGATGTGGAGGACAATGTGCAGATTATTATCATGTCCAGAAATATGAGAGGGATGTTAAGGTACAGATTATTGTCATGTCCAGATGTTCGAGGTGGAGGTCAATGTACAGATTATTGTCATGTCTATAAGTAGGACATGTACGTCAAATTACAGATTATTGTCATGTGCATAAATAAGAGGTGGAGGTCAATGTAGAGATTATTGTCATGTCCATGAATAGGAGGTGTAGGTCAATATACAGATTATTGTCATGTCCATAAGTAGGAAGGGGATGTTAAGGTACAGATTATTGTCATGTCCATAAGTAGAAAGGGGTGGTCAAGGTACAGATTATTGTGATATCCATATGTCGGAGATGGAGGTCAATGTACAGATTATTGTCATGTCCATAAAAAGGAGATGGAAGTCATTGTACAGATTATTTTCAAGTCCTGAAGTAGGAGATGGAGGTCAATGTACGGATTATTATCATATCCATAACGAGGAGGAGGAGGAGGTCAATGTACAGATTTTTGTCTTGTCCATAAGTAGAAGGTGGAGGTCAATGTACAGATTACTGTCATGTCCCTAAGAAGGAGGGGGAGGTCAAGATACAGATTATTGTCATATCCAAAAGTTGAAGGGGGAGGTCAATGTACAGATTGTTGTTATGTCCTTAAATAGGAGGTGGAGGTCATTGTACAGATTATTGTCATGTCTCTAAGAGGGAGATGCAGGTCAATGTACAGATTATTGTCATGTTCATAAGTGGGAGGTGGTGGTCAATGTACAGATGATTGTCATGTCCATCAGTAGGAGATGAAGGTAAATGTACAGATTATTGTCATGTCCATAAGTAGGAGGGGGATGTTAAGGTACAGATTATTTTCATGTACATAAGTTGAAGGGGGAGGTCAAGGTACAGATTATTGTGATGTCCATATGTAGGAGGTGTAGGTCAATGTACAGATTATTGTCATGTGCATAAGTGGGAGATGGCGGTCAATGTACAGATTATTGTCATGTCCATCAGTAGGAGATGAAGGTAAATGTACAGATTATTGTGATGTCCACAAGTAGGAGGTGGAAGTCAAGTTGCAGATTATTGTCATCTTCAAAAGTAGGAGGTGGAGGTCAATGTACAGATTACTGTTATGTTCATAAGAAGGAGGGGGAGGTCAAGGTACAGATTATTGTCCTGTCCATCATTAGAAGGGGGAGGTCAATGAACAGACTATCGTCATCTCCATCAGTAGGAGATGAAGGTAAATGTGCAGATTATTGTCAAGTGCATAAGTTGAAGCTGGAAGTCAATGTACAGGTTATTGCCATGTCCATAAGTAGGAAATTATGGTCAATGTACATATTATTGTCATGTCCATAACTAGGAGATGGAAGTCAATGTACAGATTTTTGTCATGTCCATAAATAGGAGGTGAAGGTCAATGTACAGTTTATTGTCATGTCCATCAGTAGGAGGTGGAGGTCACTGTACAGATTATTGTCATGTCCTTAAGTAGGAGATTTAGGTCAATGTACAGATTATTGTCATGTCCATCAGTAGCAGGTCGAGGTCAATGTAGAGATTATTGTCATGTCCGAAAGTAGGTGATGGAGGTCAATATACAGATTATTGTATTGTCCAGAAGTAGGAAATGGAGGTCACTACATGTTATTGTCATTTCAATAAGTAGGAGATGGAGGTCAATGTACCAGATTACTGTCATGTCCATAAGTAGGAGATGGAGGTCAATGTACAGATTATTGTCATGTCCATAAGTAGGAGAGGGATGTTAAGGTACAGATTATTGTCATGTCCAGAAGTTGGAGGTGGAGGTCAATGTACAGATTACTGTTATGTTCATAAGAAGGAGGGGGAGGTCAAGGTACAGATTATGTCTTGTCGATAAGTAAAAGGTGGAGGTCATTGTACAGATTATTTTCATGTCCCTAAGAAGGAGGGGGAGGTCAAGATACAGATTGTTTTCATATCCAAAAGTAGAAGGGGAGGTCAATGTACAGATTGTTGTTATGTCCATAAATAGGAGTTGGAGGTCAATGTACAGATTATTGTCATGTCTCTAAGAGCGAGATGCAGGTCAATGTACAGATTATTGTCATGTTCATAAGTAGGAGGTGGTGGTCAATGTACAGATGATTGCCATATCCATCAGAAGGAGATGAAGGTAAATGTACAGATTATTGTCATGTCCATAACTAGGAGATGGAGGTCAATGTACAGATTATTGTCATGTCCATAAGAAGGAGGTGGAGGTCCATGTACAGATTTTGTCATGTCCATAAGTAGGAGGTGGAGGTTAATGTACTAAATTATTGTCATGTCCATAAGTAGGAGAGGGATGTTAAGGTACAGATTATTGTCATGTCCAGAAGTTGGAGGTGGAGGTCAATGTACAGATTACTGTTATGTCCATAAGAAGGAGGGGGAGGTACATGTACAGATTATTGTCATGTGCATAAGGAGGAGTTGAAATTCAATGTACAGATTATTGTCATGTCCAAAAGTATTAGACAGATGTCAATGTGCAGATTATTTTCATGTACACAAGTAGGAGATGGAGGTCAATGCATGTTATTGTCATTTCAGTAAGTCGGATATGGAGGTCAATGTACCAGATTACTGTCATGTCCATAAGTAGGAGGTGAAGGTGAATGTACAGATTATTGTCATGTCCATCAGTAGGAGGTGGAGGTCACTGTACAGATTATTGTCATGTCCTTAAGTAGGAGATTTAGGTCAATGTACAGATTATTGTCATGTCCATCAGTAGGAGGTCGAGGTCAATGTAGAGATTATTGTCATGTCCGAAAGTAGATGATGGAGGTCAATATACAGATTATTGTCATGTCCAGAAGTAGGAAATGGAGGTCAATACATGTTATTGTCATTTCAATAAGTCGGAGATGGAGGTCAATGTACCAGATTACTGTCATGTCCATAAGTAGGAGATGGAGGTCAATGTACAGATTATTGTCATGTCCATAACTAGGAGATGGAAGTCAATGTACAGGTTATTGTCATGTCCATATCTAGGTCATGGAGGTCAATGTACAGATTATTGTCTTGTCCATAAGTAGAAGGTGGAGGTCATTGTACAGATTATTTTCATGTCCCTAAGAAGGAGGGGGAGGTCAAGATACAGATTGTTTTCATATCCAAAAGTAGAAGGGGGAGGTCAATGTACAGATTGTTGTTATGTCCATAAATAGGAGTTGGTGGTTAATGTACAGATTATTGTCATGTCTCTAAGAGGGAGATGCAGGTCAATGTACAGATTATTGTCATGTTCATAAGTAGGAGGTGGTGGACAATGTACAGATGATTGTCATGTCCATCAGAAGGAGATGAAGGTAAATGTACAGATTATTGTCATGTCCATAACTAGGAGATGGAGGTCAATGTACAGATTATTGTCATGTCCATAAGTAGGAGGTGGAGGTCCATGTACAGATTATTGTCATGTCGATAAGTAGGAGGTGGAGGTTAATGTACTAAATTAGTGTCATGTCCATAAGTAGGATGTGGAGGACAATGTGCAGATTATTGTCATGTCCATAAGTAGGAGAGGGATGTTAAGGTACAGATTATTGTCATGTCCAGAAGTTGGAGGTGGAGGTCAATGTACAGATTACTGTTATGTTCATAAGAAGGAGGGGAAGGTCAAGGTACAGATTATTGTCATGTCCATCTTTAGAAGGCGGAGGTCAATGAACAGATCATAGTCACCTCCATCAGTAGGAGATGAAGGTAAATGTGCAGATTATTGTCAAGTCCATAAGTTGGAGCTGGAAGTCAATGTACAGGTTATTGTCATGTCCATAAGTAGGAAATTATGTTCAATGTACATATTATTGTCATGTCCATAACTAGGAGATGGAAGTCAATGTACAGATTTTTGTCATGTCCATACGTAGGAGGTGAAGGTCAATGTACAGTTTATTGTCATGTCCATAAAAAGGAGGGGGAGGTCAATGTACAGATTATTGTCATGTCCATAAGTAGATGGAGGTCAATGTACAGATTATTGTCATGTCCATCAGAAGGAGATGAAGGTAAATTTACAGATTATTGTCATGTCCATAAGTAGATGAAGGTCAATGTACAGATTTTTGTCATGTCCATAACTAGGAGATGGAGGTCAATGTACAGATTATTGTCATGTCCATAAGTAGGAGGTGGAGGTCGATCTACAGATTATTGTCATGTCCATAAGTAGGAGGTGGAAGTTAATGTACTAAATTATTGTCATGTCTATAAGTAGGATGTGGAGGACAATGTGCAGATTATTGTCATGTCCATAAGTAGGAGAGGGATGTTAAGGTACATATTATTGTCAAGTCCAGAAGTTGGAGATGGAGGTCAATGTACAGATTATTGTCATGTCTATAAGTAGGACATATACGTCAAATTACAGATTATTGTTATGTCCAAAAGTACGAGGTGGAGGTTAATGTATAGATTATTGTCATATGCATAAGTGGGAGATGGAGATCAATGTACAGATTATTGACATGTCCATAAGTAGGAGGTGGAGGTCAATGTACAGATTATTGTCATGTCCTTAATTAGAAGGTGGAGGTCATTGTACAGATTATTTTCAGGTCCTGAAGTAGGAGATGGAGGTCAATTTACAGATTATTATCATATCCATAAGGAGGAGGAGGAGTTGGTCAATGTACAGATTATTTTCATGTCCATCAGTAGGAGGTGTAAGTCAATGTACAGATTATTGTCATGTTCATAAGTGGGAGATGGCGGACAATGTACAGATTATTGTCATGTCCATCAGTAGGAGAAGAAGTTAAATGTACAGATTATTGTCATGTGCATAAGTGGGAGATGGAGGTCAATGTACAGATTATTGTCATGTCCATAAGTAGAAGGGGGATGTCAAAGTACAGATTATTGACATGTCCATAAGTAGGAGGTGGAGGTCAATGTACAGATTATTGTCATGTCTATAAGAATGACATGTACGTCAAATTACAGGTTATTGTCATGTCCAAGTGTACGACGTGGAGTTCAATGTACAGATTATTGTCATGTGCATAAGTGGGATGTGGAGGACAATGTGCAGATTATTATCATGTCCATAAGTAGGAGAGGGATGTTAAGGTACAGATTATTGTCATGTCCAGAAGTTGGAGGTGGAGGTCAATGTACAGACTATTGTCATGTCTATAAGTAGGACATGCACGTCAAATTTCTGATTATTGTCATGTCCAAAAGTACGAGGTGGAGGTCAATGTATAGATTACTGTTATGTTCATAAGAGGGAGGGGGAGGTCAAGGTACAGATTATTGTCATGTCCATCATTAGAAGGGGGAGGTCAATGAACAGACTATAGTCATCTCCATCAGTAGGAGATGAAGGTAAATGTGCAGATTATTGTGAAGTCCATAAGTTGGAGCTGGAATTCAATGTACAGGTTATTGTCATGTCCATAAGTAGGAAATTATGGTCAATGTACATATTATTGTCATGTCCATAACTAGAAGATGGAAGTCAATGTACAGATTTTTGTCATGTCCATAAGTAGGAGGTGAAGGTCAATGTACAGTTTATTGTCATGTCCAAAAGAAGGAGGGGGAGGTACATGTACAGATTATTGTCATGTGCATAAGGAGGAGATGGAATTCAATGTACAGATTATTGTCATGTCCAAAAGTATTAGACAGATGTCAATGTGCAGATTATTTTCATGTACACAAGTAGGAGATGGAGGTCAATGCATGTTATTGTCATTTCAGTAAGTCGGATATGGAGGTCAATGTACCAGATTACTGTCATGTCCATAAGTAGGAGGTGCAGGTCAATGTACAGATTATTGTCATGTCCATCAGTAGGAGGTGGAGGTCACTGTACAGATTATTGTCATGTCCTTAAGTAGGAGATTTAGGTCAATGTACAGATTATTGTCATGTCCATCAGTAGGAGGTCGAGGTCAATGTAGAGATTATTGTCATGTCCGAAAGTAAATGATGGAGGTCAATATACAGATTATTGTTATGTCCAGAAGTAGGAAATGGAGGTCAATACATGTTATTGTCATTTCAATAAGTCGGAGATGGAGGTCAATGTACCAGATTACTGTCATGTCCATAAGTAGGAGATGGAGGTCAATGTACAGATTATTGTGATGTCCATAACTAGGAGATGGAAGTCATGGACAGGTTATTGTCATGTCCATATCTAGGACATGGAGGTCAATGTACAGATCATTGTCTTGTCCATAAGTAGAAGGTGGAGGTCATTGTACAGATTATTTTCATGTCCCTAAGAAGGAGGGGGAGGTCAAGATACAGATTGTTTTCATATCCAAAAGTAGAAGGGGGAGGTCAATGTACAGATTGTTGTTATGTCCATAAATAGGAGTTGGAGGTTAATGTACAGATTATTGTCATGTCTCTAAGAGGGAGATGCAGGTCAATGTACAGATTATTGTCATGTTCATAAGTAGGAGGTGGTGGTCAATGTACAGATGATTGTCATGTCCATCAGAAGGAGATGAAGGTAAATGTACAGATTATTGTCATGTCCATAACTAGATGAAGGTCAATGTACAGATTATTGTCATGTCCATAAGTAGGAGGTGGAGGTCGATCTACAGATTAGTGTCATGACCATAAGTAGGAGGTGGAGGTTAATGTACTAAATTATTGTCATGTCTATAAGTAGGATGTGGAGGACAATGTGCAGATTATTGTCATGTCCATAAGTAGGAGAGGGATGTTAAGGTACATATTATTGTGAAGTCCAGAAGTTGGAGATGGAGGTCAATGTACAGATTATTGTCATATCTATAAGTAGGACATGTACGTCAAATTACAGATTATTGTCATGTCCAAAAGTACGAGGTGGAGGTTAATGTATTGATTATTGTCATATGCATAAGTGGGAGATGGAGATCAATGTACAGATTATTGACATGTCCATAAGTAGGAGGTGGAGGTCAATGTACAGATTATTGTCATGTCCTTAATTAGAAGGTGGAGGTCATTGTACAGATTATTTTCAGGTCCTGAAGTAGGAGATGGAGGTCAATTTACAGATTATTATCATATCCATAAGGAGGAGGAGGAGTTGGTCAATGTACAGATCATTTTCATGTCCATCAGTAGGAGGTGTAAGTCAATGTACAGATTATTGTCATGTGCATAAGTGGGAGATGGTGGACAATGTACAGATTATTGTCATGTCCATCAGTAGGAGAAGAAGTTAAATGTACAGATTATTGTCATGTGCATAAGTGGGAGATGGAGGTCAATGTACAGATTATTGTCATGTCCATAAGTAGAAGGGGGATGTCAAAGTACAGATTATTGACATGTCCATAAGTAGGAGGTGGAGGTCAATGTACAGATTATTGTCATGTCTATAAGTATGACATGTACGTCAAATTACAGGTTATTGTCATGTCCAAGTGTACGACGTGGAGTTCAATGTACAGATTATTGACATGTGCATAAGTGGGATGTGGAGGACAATGTGCAGATTATTATCATGTCCATAAGTAGGAGAGGGATGTTAAGGTACAGATTATTGTCATGTCCAGAAGTTGGAGGTGGAGGTCAATGTACAGACTATTGTCATGTCTATAAGTAGGACATGCACGTCAAATTTCTGATTATTGTCATGTCCAAAAGTACGAGGTGGAGGTCAATGTATAGATTACTGTTATGTTCATAAGAGGGAGGGGGAGGTCAAGGTACAGATTATTGTCATGTCCATCATTAGAAGGGGGAGGTCAATGAACAGACTATAGTCATCTCCATCAGTAGGAGATGAAGGTAAATGTGCAGATTATTGTCAAGTCCATAAGTTGGAGCTGGAATTCAATGTACAGGTTATTGTCATGTCCATAAGCAGGAAATTATGGTCAATGTACATATTATTGTCATGTCCATAACTAGAAGATGGAAGTCAATGTACAGATTTTTGTCATGTCCATAAGTATGAGGTGAAGGTCAATGTACAGTTTATTGTCATGTCCAAAAGAAGGAGGGGGAGGTACATGTACAGATTATTGTCATGTGCATAAGGAGGAGATGGAATTCAATGTACAGATTATTGTCATGTCCAAAAGTATTAGACAGATGTCAATGTGCAGATTATTTTCATGTACACAAGTAGGAGATGGAGGTCAATGCATGTTATTGTCATTTCAGTAAGTCGGATATGGAGGTCAATGTACCAGATTACTGTCATGTCCATAAGTAGGAGGTGCAGGTCAATGTACAGATTATTGTCATGTCCATCAGTAGGAGGTGGAGGTCACTGTACAGATTATTGTCATGTCCTTAAGTAGGAGATTTAGGTCAATGTACAGATTATTGTCATGTCCATCAGTAGGAGGTCGAGGTCAATGTAGAGATTATTGTCATGTCCGAAAGTAAATGATGGAGGTCAATATACAGATTATTGTCATGTCCAGAAGTAGGAAATGGAGGTCAATACATGTTATTGTCATTTCAATAAGTCGGAGATGGAGGTCAATGTACCAGATTACTGTCATGTCCATAAGTAGGAGATGGAGGTCAATGTACAGATTATTGTGATGTCCATAACTAGGAGATGGAAGTCAATGTACAGGTTATTGTCATGTCCATATCTAGGACATGGAGGTCAATGTACAGATCATTGTCTTGTCCATAAGTAGAAGGTGGAGGTCATTGTACAGATTATTTTCATGTCCCTAAGAAGGAGGGGGAGGTCAAGATACAGATTGTTTTCATATCCAAAAGTAGAAGGGGGAGGTCAGTGTACAGATTGTTGTTATGTCCATAAATAGGAGTTGGAGGTTAATGTACAGATTATTGTCATGTCTCTAAGAGGGAGATGCAGGTCAATGTACAGATTATTGTCATGTTCATAAGTAGGTGGTGGTGGTCAATGTACAGATGATTGTCATGTCCATCAGAAGGAGATGAAGGTAAATGTACAGATTATTGTCATGTCCATAACTAGATGAAGGTCAATGTACAGATTATTGTCATGTCCATAAGTAGGAGGTGGAGGTCGATCTACAGATTATTGTCATGACCATAAGTAGGAGGTGGAGGTTAATGTACTAAATTATTGTCATGTCTATAAGTAGGATGTGGAGGACAATGTGCAGATTATTGTCATGTCCATAAGTAGGAGAGGGATGTTAAGGTACATATTATTGTGAAGTCCAGAAGTTGGAGATGGAGGTCAATGTACAGATTATTGTCATGTCTATAAGTAGGACATGTATGTCAAATTACAGATTATTGTCATGTCCAAAAGTACGAGGTGTAGGTTAATGTATTGATTATTGTCATATGCATAAGTGGGAGATGGAGATCAATGTACAGATTATTTACATGTCCATAAGTAGGAGGTGGAGGTCAATGTACAGATTATTGTCATGTCCTTAATTAGAAGGTGGAGGTCATTGTACAGATTATTTTCAGGTCCTGAAGTAGGAGATGGAGGTCAATTTACAGATTATTATCATATCCATAAGGAGGAGGAGGAGTTGGTCAATGTACAGATTATTTTCATGTCCATCAGTAGGAGGTGTAAGTCAATGTACAGATTATTGTCATGTCCATAAGTAGAAGGGGGATGTCAAAGTACAGATTATTGACATGTCCATAAGTGGGAGATGGTGGACAATGTACAGATTATTGTCATGTCCATCAGTAGGAGAAGAAGTTAAATGTACAGATTATTGTCATGTGCATAAGTGGGAGATGGAGGTCAATGTACAGATTATTGTCATGTCCATAAGTAGAAGGGGGATGTCAAAGTACAGATTATTGACATGTCCATAAGTAGGAGGTGGAGGTCAATGTACAGATTATTGTCATGTCTATAAGTATGACATGTACGTCAAATTACAGGTTATTGTCATGTCCAAGTGTACGACGTGGAGTTCAATGTACAGATTATTGACATGTGCATAAGTGGGATGTGGAGGACAATGTGCAGATTATTATCATGTCCATAAGTAGGAGAGGGATGTTAAGGTACAGATTATTGTCATGTCCAGAAGTTGGAGGTGGAGGTCAATGTACAGACTATTGTCATGTCTATAAGTAGGACATGCACGTCAAATTACAGATTATTGTCATGTCCAAAAGTACGAGGTGGAGGTCAATGTATAGATTACTATTATGTTCATAAGAAGGAGGGGGAGGTCAAGGTACAGATTATTGTCATGTCCATCATTAGAAGGGGGAGGTCAATGAACAGACTATAGTCATCTCCATCAGTAGGAGATGAAGGTAAATGTGCAGATTATTGTCAAGTCCATAAGTTGGAGCTGGAATTCAATGTACAGGTTATTGTCATGTCCATAAGTAGGAAATTATGGTCAATGTACATATTATTGTCATGTCCATAACTAGAAGATGGAAGTCAATGTACAGATTTTTGTCATGTCCATAAGTAGGAGGTGAAGGTCAATGTACAGTTTATTGTCATGTCCAAAAGAAGGAGGGGGAGGTACATGTACAGATTATTGTCATGTGCATAAGCAGGAGATGGAATTCAATGTACAGATTATTGTCATGTCCAAAAGTATTAGACAGATGTCAATGTGCAGATTATTTTCATGTACACAAGTAGGAGATGGAGGTCAATGCATGTTATTGTCATTTCAGTAAGTCGGATATGGAGGTCAATGTACCAGATTACTGTCATGTCCATAAGTAGGAGGTGCAGGTCAATGTACAGAATATTGTCATGTCCATCAGTAGGAGGTGGAGGTCACTGTACAGATTATTGTCATGTCCTTAAGTAGGAGATTTAGGTCAATGTACAGATTATTGTCATGTCCATCAGTAGGAGGTCGAGGTCAATGTAGAGATTATTGTCATGTCCGAAAGTAGATGATGGAGGTCAATATACAGATTATTGTCATGTCCAGAAGTAGGAAATGGAGGTCAATACATGTTATTGTCATTTCAATAAGTCGGAGATGGAGGTCAATGTACCAGATTACTGTCATGTCCATAAGTAGGAGATGGAGGTCAATGTACAGATTATTGTCATGTCCATAACTAGGAGATGGAAGTCAATGTACAGGTTATTGTCATGTCCATATCTAGGTCATGGAGGTCAATGTACAGATTATTGTCTTGTCCATAAGTAGAAGGTGGAGGTCATTGTACAGATTATTTTCATGTCCCTAAGAAGGAGGGGGAGGTCAAGATTCAGATTGTTTTCATATCCAAAACTAGAAGGGGGAGGTCAATGTACAGATTGTTGTTATGTCCATAAATAGGAGTTGGAGGTTAATGTACAGATTATTGTCATGTCTCTAAGAGGGTGATGCAGGTCAATGTACAGATTATTGTCATGTTCATAAGTAGGAGGTGGTGGTCAATGTACAGATGATTGTCATGTCCATCAGAAGGAGATGAAGGTAAATGTACAGATTATTGTCATGTCCATAACTAGGAGATGGAGGTCAATGTACAGATTATTGTCATGTCCATAAGTAGGAGGTGGAGGTCCATGTACAGATTATTGTCATGTCGATAAGTAGGAGGTGGAGGTAAATGTACTAAATTAGTGTCATGTCCATAAGTAGGATGTGGAGGACAATGTGCAGATTATTGTCATGTCCATAAGTAGGAGAGGGATGTTAAGGTACAGATTATTGTCATGTCCAGAAGTTGGAGGTGGAGGTCAATGTACAGATTACTGTTATGTTCATAAGAAGGAGGGGAAGGTCAAGGTACAGATTATTGTCATGTCCATCTTTCGAAGGGGGAGGACAATGAACAGATCATAGTCACCTCCATCAGTAGGAGATGAAGGTAAATGTGCAGATTATTGTCAAGTCCATAAGTTGGAGCTGGAAGTCAATGTACAGGTTATTGTCATGTCCATAAGTAGGAAATTATGTTCAATGTACATATTATTGTCATGTCCATAACTAGGAGATGGAAGTCAATGTACAGATTTTTGTCATGTCCATACGTAGGAGGTGAAGGTCAATGTACAGTTTATTGTCATGTCCATAAGAAGGAGGGGGAGGTCAATGTACAGATTATTGTCATGTCCATAAGGAGGAGATGGAATTCAATTTACAGATTATAGTCATGTCCAAAAGTATTAGACAGATGTCAATGTGCAGATTATTTTCATGTCCACAAGTTGGAGGAGGAGGTCAATATGCAGATCATTGTCATGTCCAGAAGTAGGAGATGGAGGTCAATACATGTTATTGTCATTTCAATAAGTCGGAGATGGAGGACAATGTACCAGATTACTGTCATGTCCATAAGTAGGAGATGGAGGTCTACGTACAGATTATTGTCATGTCCATAACTAGGAGATGGAAGTCAATGTACAGGTTATTGTCATGTCCATATCAAGGACATGGAGGTCAACGTACAGATTATTGTCTTGTCCATAAGTAGAAGGTGGAGGTCATTGTACAGATTATTTTCATGTCCCTAAGAAGGAGGGGGAGGTCAAGATACAGATTGTTTTCATATCCAAAAGTAGAAGGGGGAGGTCAATGTACAGATTGTTGTTATGTCCATAAATAGGAGCTGGAGGTCAATGTACAGATTATTGTCATGTCTCTAAGAGGGAGATGCAGGTCAATGTACAGATTATTGTCATGTTCATAAGTAGGAGATGGTCGTCAATGTACAGATGATTGTCATGTCCATCAGAAGGAGATGAAGGTAAATTTACAGATTATTGTCATGTCCATAAGTAGATGAAGGTCAATGTACAGATTATTGTCATGTCCATAACTAGGAGATGGAGGGCAATGTACAGATTAATGTCATGTCCATAAGTAGGAGGTGGAGGTCGATCTACAGATTATTGTCATGTCCATAAGTAGGAGGTGGAGGTTAATGTACTAAATTATTGTCATGTCTATAAGTAGGATGTGGAGGACAATGTGCAGATTATTGTCATGTCCATAAGTAGGAGAGGGATGTTAAGGTACATATTATTGTCAAGTCCAGAAGTTGGAGATGGAGGTCAATGTACAGATTATTGTCATGTCTATAAGTAGGACATGTACGTCAAATTACAAATTATTCTCATGTCCAAAAGTACGAGGTGGAGGTTAATGTATAGATTATTGTCATATGCATAAGTGGGAGATGGAGATCAATGTACAGATTATTGTTATGTCCATAAGTAGGAGGTGGAGGTCAATGTACAGGTCATGCCCTTAATTAGGACGTGGAGGTCATTGTACAGATTATTTTCATGTCCTGAAGTAGGAGATGGAGGTCAATGTACGGATATTTATCATATCCATAAGGAGGAGGAGGAGGAGGTCAATGTACAGATTATTGTTATCTCCATCAGTAGGATGTGTAAGTCAATGTTCAGATTATTGTCATGTGCATAAGTGGGAGATGGCGGTTAATGTACAGATTTTTGTCATGTCCATCAGTAGGGGAAGAAGTTAAATGTACAGATTATTGTCAAGTGCATATGTGGGAGATGGAGGTCAATGTACAGATTATTGTCATGTCCATAAGTAGAAGGGGGATGTCAACGTACAGATTATTGTCATGTCCATAAGTAGGAGGTGGAGGTCAATGTACAGATTATTGTCATGTCTATAAGTATGACATTTACGTCAAATTACAGGTTATTGTCATGTCCAAGTGTACGACGTGGAGGTCAATGTACAGATTATTGTCATGTGCATAAGTGGGATGTGGAGGACAATGTGCAGATTATTATCATGTCCAGAAATATGAGAGGGATGTTAAGGTACAGATTATTGTCATGTCCAGATGTTCGAGGTGGAGGTCAATGTACAGATTATTGTCATGTCTATAAGTAGGACATGTACGTCAAATTACAGATTATTGTCATGTGCATAAATAAGAGGTGGAGGTCAATGTAGAGATTATTGTCATGTCCATGAATAGGAGGTGTAGGTCAATATACAGATTATTGTCATGTCCATAAGTAGGAGGGGGATGTTAAGGTACAGATTTTTGTCATGTCCATAAGAAGAAAGGGGTGGTCAAGGTACAGATTATTGTGATATCCATATGTCGGAGATGGAGGTCAATGTACAGATTATTGTCATGTCCATAAAAGGGAGATGGAAGTCATTGTACAGATTATTTTCAAGTCCTGAAGTAGGAGATAGAGGTCAATGTACGGATTATTATCATATCCATAACGAGGAGGAGGAGGAGGTCAATGTACAGATTATTGTCTTGTCCATAAGTAGAAGGTGGAGGTCAATGTACAGATTACTGTCATGTCCCTAAGAAGGAGGGGGAGGTCAAGATACAGATTATTGTCATATCCAAAAGTTGAAGGGGGAGGTCAATGTACAGATTGTTGTTATGTCCTTAAATAGGAGGTGGAGGTCATTGTACAGATTATTGTCATGTCTCTAAGAGGGAGATGCAGGTCAATGTACAGATTATTGTCATGTTCATAAGTGGGAGGAGGTGGTCAATGTACAGATGATTGTCATGTCCATCAGTAGGAGGTGTAAGTCAATGTACAGATTATTGTCATGTGCATAAGTGGGAGATGGCGGACAATGTACAGATTATTGACATGTCCATAAGTAGGAGGTGGAGGTCAATGTACAGATTATTGTCATGTCCTTAATTAGAAGGTGGAGGTCATTGTACAGATTATTTGCAGGTCCTGAAGTAGGAGATGGAGGTCAATTTACAGATTATTATCATATCCATAAGGAGGAGGAGGAGTTGGTCAATGTACAGATTATTTTCATGTCCATCAGTAGGAGGTGTAAGTCAATGTACAGATTATTGTCATGTGCATAAGTGGGAGATGGCGGACAATGTACAGATTATTGTCATGTCCATCAGTAGGAGAAGAAGTTAAATGTACAGATTATTGTTATGTGCATAAGTGGGAGATGGAGGTCAATGTACAGATTATTGTCATGTCCATAAGTAGAAGGGGGATGTCAAAGTACAGATTATTGACATGTCCATAAGTAGGAGGTGGAGGTCAATGTACAGATTATTGTCATGTCTATAAGTATGACATGTACGTCAAATTACAGGTTATTGTCATGTCCATGTGTACGACGTGGAGTTCAATGTACAGATTATTGACATGTGCATAAGTGGGATGTGGAGGACAATGTGCAGATTATTATCATGTCCATAAGTAGGAGAGGGATGTTAAGGTACAGATTATTGTCATGTCCAGAAGTTGGAGGTGGAGGTCAATGTACAGACTATTGTCATGTCTATAAGTAGGACATGCACGTAAAATTACAGATTATTGTCATGTCCAAAAGTACGAGGTGGAGGTCAATGTATAGATTACTGTTATGTTCATAAGAAGGAGGGGGAGGTCAAGGTACAGATTATTGTCATGTCCATCATTAGAAGGGGGAGGTCAATGAACAGACTATAGTCATCTCCATCAGTAGGAGATGAAGGTAAATGTGCAGATTATTGTCAAGTCCATAAGTTGGAGCTGGAATTCAATGTACAGGTTATTGTCATGTCCATAAGTAGGAAATTATGGTCAATGTACATATTATTGTCATGTCCATAACTAGAAGATGGAAGTCAATGTACAGATTTTTGTCATGTCCATAAGTAGGAGGTGAAGGTCAATGTACAGTTTATTGTCATGTCCAAAAGAAGGAGGGGGAGGTACATGTACAGATTATTGTCATGTGCATAAGGAGGAGATGGAATTCAATGTACAGATTATTGTCATGTCCAAAAGTATTAGACAGATGTCAATGTGCAGATTATTTTCATGTACACAAGTAGGAGATGGAGGTCAATGCATGTTATTGTCATTTCAGTAAGTCGGATATGGAGGTCAATGTACCAGATTACTGTCATGTCCATAAGTAGGAGGTGCAGGTCAATGTACAGATTATTGTCATGTCCATCAGTAGGAGGTGGAGGTCACTGTACAGATTATTGTCATGTCCTTAAGTAGAAGATTTAGGTCAATGTACAGATTATTGTCATGTCCATCAGTAGGAGGTCGAGGTCAATGTAGAGATTATTGTCATGTCCGAAAGTAGATGATGGAGGTCAATATACAGATTATTGTCATGTCCAGAAGTAGGAAATGGAGGTCAATACATGTTATTGTCATTTCAATAAGTCGGAGATGGAGGTCAATGTACCAGATTACTGTTATGTTCATAAGAAGGAGGGGAAGGTCAAGGTACAGATTATTGTCATGTCCATCTTTAGAAGGGGGAGGTCAATGAACAGATCATAGTCACCTCCATCAGTAGGAGATGAAGGTAAATGTGCAAATTATTGTCAAGTCCATAAGTTGGAGCTGGAAGTCAATGTACAGGTTATTGTCATGTCCATAAGTAGGAAATTATGTTCAATGTACATATTATTGTCATGTCCATAACTAGGAGATGGAAGTCAATGTACAGATTTTTGTCATGTCCATACGTAGGAGGTGAAGGTCAATGTACAGTTTATTGTCATGTCCATAAGAAGGAGGGGGAGGTCAATGTACAGATTATTGTCATGTCCATAAGGAGGAGATGGAATTCAATTTACAGATTATAGTCATGTCCAAAAGTATTAGACAGATGTCAATGTGCAGATTATTTTCATGTCCACAAGTTGGAGGAGGAGGTCAATATGCAGATCATTGTCATGTCCAGAAGTAGGAGATGGAGGTCAATACATGTTATTGTCATTTCAATAAGTCGGAGATGGAGGTCAATGTACCAGATTACTGTCATGTCCATAAGTTGGAGATGGAGGTCAATGTATAGATTATTGTCATGTCCATAACTAGGAGATGGAAGTCAATGTACAGGTTATTGTCATGTCCATATCTAGGACATGGAGGTCAATGTACAGATTATTGTCTTGTCCATAAGTAGAAGGTGGATGTCATTGTACAGATTATTTTCATGTCCCTAAGAAGGAGGGGGAGGTCAAGATACAGATTGTTTTCATATCCAAAAGTAGAAGGGGGAGGTCAATGTAGAGATTGTTGTTATGTCCATAAATAGGAGCTGGAGGTCAATGTACAGATTATTGTCATGTCTCTAAGAGGGAGATGCAGGTCAATGTACAGATTATTGTCATGTTCATAAGTAGTAGGTGGTGATCAATGTACAGATGATTGTCATGTCCATCAGAAGGAGATGAAGGTAAATTTACAGATTATTGTCATGTCCATAAGTAGATGAAGGTCAATATACAGATTTTTGTCATGTCCATAACTAGGAGATGGAGGTCAATGTACAGATTATTGTCATGTCCATAAGTAGGAGGTGGAGGTCGATCTACAGATTATTGTCATGTCCATAAGTAGGAGGTGGAGGTTAATGTACTAAATTATTGTCATGTCTATAAGTAGGATGTGGAGGACAATGTGCAGATTATTGTCATGTCCATAAGTAGGAGAGGGATGTTAAGGTACATATTATTGTCAAGTCCAGAAGTTGGAGATGGAGGTCAATGTACAGATTATTGTCATGTCTATAAGTAGGACATATACGTCAAATTACAGATTATTGTCATGTCCAAAAGTACGAGGTGGAGGTTAATGTATAGATTATTGTCATATGCATAAGTGGGAGATGGAGATCAATGTACAGATTATTGACATGTCCATAAGTAGGAGGTGGAGGTCAATGTACAGATTATTGTCATGTCCTTAATTAGAAGGTGGAGTTCATTGTACAGATTATTTTCAGGTCCTGAAGTAGGAGATGGAGGTCAATTTACAGATTATTATCATATCCATAAGGAGGAGGAGGAGTTGGTCAATGTACAGATTATTTTCATGTCCATCAGTAGGAGGTGTAAGTCAATGTACAGATTATTGTCATGTGCATAAGTGGGAGATGGCGGACAATGTACAGATTATTGTCATGTCCATAAGTAGAAGGGGGATGACAAAGTACAGATTATTGACATGTCCATAAGTAGGAGGTGGAGGTCAATGTACAGATTATTGTCATGTCTATAAGTATGACATGTACGTCAAATTACAGGTTACTGTCATGTCCAAGTGTACGACGTGGAGTTCAATGTACAGATTATTGTCATGTGCATAAGTGGGATGTGGAGGACAATGTGCAGATTATTATCATGTCCATAAGTAGAAGGGGGAGGTCAATGAACAGACTATAGTCATCTCCATCAGTAGGAGATGAAGGTAAATGTGCAGATTATTGTCATGTCCAGAAGTTGGAGGTGGAGGTCAATGTACAGACTATTGTCATGTCTATAAGTAGGACATGCACGTCAAATTACAGATTATTGTCCTGTCCAAAAGTACGAGGTGGAGGTCAATGTATAGATTACTGTTATGTTCATAAGAGGGAGGGGGAGGTCAAGGTACAGATTATTGTCATGTCCATCATTAGAAGGGGGAGGTCAATGAACAGACTTTTGTCATCTCCATCAGTAGGAGATGAAGGTAAATGTGCAGATTATTGTCAAGTCCATAAATTGGAGCTGGAATTCAATGTACAGGTTATTGTCATGTCCATAAGTAGGAAATTATGGTCAATGTACATATTATTGTCATGTCCATAACTAGAAGATGGAAGTCAATGTACAGATTTTTGTCATGTCCATAAGTAGGAGGTGAAGGTCAATGTACAGTTTATTGTCATGTCCAAAAGAAGGAGGGGGAGGTACATGTACAGATTATTGTCATGTGCATAAGGAGGAGATGGAATTCAATGTACAGATTATTGTCATGTCCAAAAGTATTAGACAGATGTCAATGTGCAGATTATTTTCATGTACACAAATAGGAGATGGAGGTCAATGCATGTTGTTGTCATTTCAGTAAGTCGGATATGGAGGTCAATGTACCAGATTACTGTCATGTCCATAAGTAGGAGGTGCAGGTCAATGTACAGATTATTGTCATGTCCATCAGTAGGAGGTGGAGGTCACTGTACAGATTATTGTCATGTCCTTAAGTAGGAGATTTAGGTCAATGTACAGATTATTGTCATGTCCATCAGTAGGAGGTCGAGGTCAATGTAGAGATTATTGTCATGTCCGAAAGTAGATGATGGAGGTCAATATACAGATTATTGTCATGTCCAGAAGTAGGAAATGGAGGTCAATACATGTTATTGTCATTTCAATAAGTCAGAGATGGAGGTCAATGTACCAGATTACTGTCATGTCCATAAGTAGGACATGGAGGTCAATGTACAGATCATTGTCTTGTCCATAAGTAGAAGGTGGAGGTCATTGTACAGATTATTTTCATGTCCCTAAGAAGGAGGGGGAGGTCAAGATACAGATTGTTTTCATATCCAAAAGTAGAAGGGGGAGGTCAATGTACAGATTGTTTTTATGTCCATAAATAGGAGTTGGAGGTTAATGTACAGATTATTGTCATGTCTCTAAGATGGAGATGCAGGTCAATGTACAGATTATTGTCATGTTCATAAGTAGGAGGTGGTGGTCAATGTACAGATGATTGTCATGTCCATCAGAAGGAGATGAAGGTAAATGTACAGATTATTGTCATGTCCATAACTAGATGAAGGTCAATGTACAGATTATTGTCATGTCCATAAGTAGGAGGTGGAGGTCGATCTACAGATTATTGTCATGTCCAGAAGTAGGAAATGGAGGTCAATACATGTTATTGTCATTTCAATAAGTCGGAGATGGAGGTCAATGTACCAGATTACTGTCATGTCCATAAGTAGGAGATGGAGGTCAATGTACAGATTATTGTGATGTCCATAACTAGGAGATGGAAGTCAATGTACAGGTTATTGTCATGTCCATATCTAGGACATGGAGGTCAATGTACAGATCATTGTCTTGTCCATAAGTAGAAGGTGGAGGTCATTGTACAGATTATTTTCATATCCCTAAGAAGGATGGGGAGGTCAAGATACAGATTGTTTTCGTATCCAAAAGTAGAAGGGGGAGGTCAATGTACAGATTGTTGTTATGTCCATAAATAGGAGTTGGAGGTCAATGTACAGATTATTGTCATGTCTCTAAGAGGGAGATGCAGGTCAATGTACAGATTATTGTCATGTTCATAAGTAGGAGGTGGTGGTCAATGTACAGATGATTGTCATGTCCATCAGAAGGAGATGAAGGTAAATGTACAGATTATTGTCATGTCCATAACTAGGAGATGGAGGTCAATGTACAGATTATTGTCATGTCCATAAGTAGGAGGTGGAGGTCCATGTACAGATTATTGTCAAGTCGATAAGTAGGAGGTGGAAGTAATGTACTAAATTAGTGTCATGTCCATAAGTAGGATGTGGAGGACAATGTGCAGATTATTGTCATGTCCATAAGTAGGAGAGGGATGTTAAGGTACAGATTATTGTCATGTCCAGAAGTTGGAGGTGGAGGTCAATGTACAGATTATTGTCATGTCCATAAGTAGGAGGTGGAGGTCGATCTACAGATTATTGTCATGTCCATAAGTAGGAGAGGGATGTTAAGGTACATATTATTGTCAAGTCCAGAAGTTGGAGATGGAGGTCAATGTAAAGATTATTGTCATGTCTATAAGTAGGACATATACGTCAAATTACAGATTATTGTTATGTCCAAAAGTACGAGGTGGAGGTTAATGTATAGATTATTGTCATATGCATAAGTGGGAGATGGAGATCAATGTACAGATTATTGACATGTCCATAAGTAGGAGGTGGAGGTCAATGTACAGATTATTGTCATGTCCTTAATTAGAAGGTGGAGGTCATTGTACAGATTATTTTCAGGTCCTGAAGTAGGAGATGGAGGTCAATTTACAGATTATTATCATATCCATAAGGAGGAGGAGGAGTTGGTCAATGTACAGATTATTTTCATGTCCATCAGTAGGAGGTGTAAGTCAATGTACAGATTATTGTCATGTTCATAAGTGGGAGATGGCGGACAATGTACAGATTATTGTCATGTCCATCAGTAGGAGAAGAAGTTAAATGTACAGATTATTGTCATGTGCATAAGAGGGAGATGGAGGTCAATGTACAGATTATTGTCATGTCCATAAGTAGAAGGGGGATGTCAAAGTACAGATTATTGACATGTCCATAAGTAGGAGGTGGAGGTCAATGTACAGATTATTGTCATGTCTATAAGAATGACATGTACGTCAAATTACAGGTTATTGTCATGTCCAAGTGTACGACGTGGAGTTCAATGTACAGATTATTGTCATGTGCATAAGTGGGATGTGGAGGACAATGTGCAGATTATTATCATGTCCATAAGTAGGAGAGGGATGTTAAGGTACAGATTATTGTCATGTCCAGAAGTTGGAGGTGGAGGTCAATGTACAGACTATTGTCATGTCTATAAGTAGGACATGCACGTCAAATTTCTGATTATTGTCATGTCCAAAAGTACGAGGTGGAGGTCAATGTATAGATTACTGTTATGTTCATAAGAGGGAGGGGGAGGTCAAGGTACAGATTATTGTCATGTCCATCATTAGAAGGGGGAGGTCAATGAACAGACTATAGTCATCTCCATCAGTAGGAGATGAAGGTAAATGTGCAGATTATTGTCAAGTCCATAAGTTGGAGCTGGAATTCAATGTACAGGTTATTGTCATGTCCATAAGTAGGAAATTATGGTCAATGTACATATTATTGTCATGTCCATAACTAGAAGATGGAAGTCAATGTACAGATTTTTGTCATGTCCATAAGTAGGAGGTGAAGGTCAATGTACAGTTTATTGTCATGTCCAAAAGAAGGAGGGGGAGGTACATGTACAGATTATTGTCATGTGCATAAGGAGGAGATGGAATTCAATGTACAGATTATTGTCATGTCCAAAAGTATTAGACAGATGTCAATGTGCAGATTATTTTCATGTACACAAGTAGGAGATGGAGGTCAATGCATGTTATTGTCATTTCAGTAAGTCGGATATGGAGGTCAATGTACCAGATTACTGTCATGTCCATAAGTAGGAGGTGCAGGTCAATGTACAGATTATTGTCATGTCCATCAGTAGGAGGTGGAGGTCACTGTACAGATTATTGTCATGTCCTTAAGTAGGAGATTTCGGTCAATGTACAGATTATTGTCATGTCCATCAGTAGGAGGTCGAGGTCAATGTAGAGATTATTGTCATGTCCGAAAGTAAATGATGGAGGTCAATATACAGATTATTGTCATGTCCAGAAGTAGGAAATGGAGGTCAATACATGTTATTGTCATTTCAATAAGTCGGAGATGGAGGTCAATGTACCAGATTACTGTCATGTCCATAAGTAGGAGATGGAGGTCAATGTACAGATTATTGTGATGTCCATAACTAGGAGATGGAAGTCAATGTACAGGTTATTGTCATGTCCATATCTAGGACATGGAGGTCAATGTACAGATCATTGTCTTGTCCATAAGTAGAAGGTGGAGGTCATTGTACAGATTATTTTCATGTCCCTAAGAAGGAGGGGGAGGTCAAGATACAGATTGTTTTCATATCCAAAAGTAGAAGGGGGAGGTCAGTGTACAGATTGTTGTTATGTCCATAAATAGGAGTTGGAGGTTAATGTACAGATTATTGTCATGTCTCTAAGAGGGAGATGCAGGTCAATGTACAGATTATTGTCATGTTCATAAGTAGGTGGTGGTGGTCAATGTACAGATGATTGTCATGTCCATCAGAAGGAGATGAAGGTAAATGTACAGATTATTGTCATGTCCATAACTAGATGAAGGTCAATGTACAGATTATTGTCATGTCCATAAGTAGGAGGTGGAGGTCGATCTACAGATTATTGTCATGACCATAAGTAGGAGGTGGAGGTTAATGTACTAAATTATTGTCATGTCTATAAGTAGGATGTGGAGGACAATGTGCAGATTATTGTCATGTCCATAAGTAGGAGAGGGATGTTAAGGTACATATTATTGTGAAGTCCAGAAGTTGGAGATGGAGGTCAATGTACAGATTATTGTCATGTCCATCAGTAGGAGGTGTAAGCCAATGTACAGATTATTGTCATGTGCATAAGTGGGAGATGGTGGACAATGTACAGATTATTGTCATGTCCATCAGTAGGAGAAGAAGTTAAATGTACAGATTATTGTCATGTGCATAAGTGGGAGATGGAGGTCAATGTACAGATTATTGTCATGTCCATAAGTAGAAGGGGGATGTCAAAGTACAGATTATTGACATGTCCATAAGTAGGAGGTGGAGGTCAATGTACAGATTATTGTCATGTCTATAAGTATGACATGTACGTCAAATTACAGGTTATTGTCATGTCCAAGTGTACGACGTGGAGTTCAATGTACAGATTATTGACATGTGCATAAGTGGGATGTGGAGGACAATGTGCAGATTATTATCATGTCCATAAGTAGGAGAGGGATGTTAAGGTACAGATTATTGTCATGTCCAGAAGTTGGAGGTGGAGGTCAATGTACAGACTATTGTCATGTCTATAAGTAGGACATGCACGTCAAATTACAGATTATTGTCATGTCCAAAAGTACGAGGTGGAGGTCAATGTATAGATTACTGTTATGTTCATAAGAAGGAGGGGGAGGTCAAGGTACAGATTATTGTCATGTCCATCATTAGAAGGGGGAGGTCAATGAACAGACTATAGTCATCTCCATCAGTAGGAGATGAAGGTAAATGTGCAGATTATTGTCAAGTCCATAAGTTGGAGCTGGAATTCAATGTACAGGTTATTGTCATGTCCATAAGTAGGAAATTATGGTCAATGTACATATTATTGTCATGTCCATAACTAGAAGATGGAAGTCAATGTACAGATTTTTGTCATGTCCATAAGTAGGAGGTGAAGGTCAATGTACAGTTTATTGTCATGTCCAAAAGAAGGAGGGGGAGGTACATGTACAGATTATTGTCATGTGCATAAGCAGGAGATGGAATTCAATGTACAGATTATTGTCATGTCCAAAAGTATTAGACAGATGTCAATGTGCAGATTATTTTCATGTACACAAGTAGGAGATGGAGGTCAATGCATGTTATTGTCATTTCAGCAAGTCGGATATGGAGGTCAATGTACCAGATTACTGTCATGTCCATAAGTAGGAGGTGCAGGTCAATGTACAGAATATTGTCATGTCCATCAGTAGGAGGTGGAGGTCACTGTACAGATTATTGTCATGTCCTTAAGTAGGAGATTTAGGTCAATGTACAGATTATTGTCATGTCCATCAGTAGGAGGTCGAGGTCAATGTAGAGATTATTGTCATGTCCGAAAGTAGATGATGGAGGTCAATATACAGATTATTGTCATGTCCATAAGTAGGAGATGGAGGTCAATGTACAGATTATTGTCATGTCCATAACTAGTAGATGGAAGTCAATGTACAGGTTATTGTCATGTCCATATCTAGGTCATGGAGGTCAATGTACAGATTATTGTCTTGTCCATAAGTAGAAGGTGGAGGTCATTGTACAGATTATTTTCATGTCCCTAAGAAGGAGGGGGAGGTCAAGATACAGATTGTTTTCATATCCAAAACTAGAAGGGGGAGGTCAATGTACAGATTGTTGTTATGTCCATAAATAGGAGTTGGAGGTTAATGTACAGATTATTGTCATGTCTCTAAGAGGGTGCTGCAGGTCAATGTACAGATTATTGTCATGTTCATAAGTAGGAGGTGGTGGTCAATGTACAGATGATTGTCATGTCCATCAGAAGGAGATGAAGGTAAATGTACAGATTATTGTCATGTCCATAACTAGGAGATGGAGGTCAATGTACAGATTATTGTCATGTCCATAAGTAGGAGGTGGAGGTCCATGTACAGATTATTGTCATGTCGATAAGTAGGAGGTGGAGGTTAATGTACTAAATTAGTGTCATGTCCATAAGTAGGATGTGGAGGACAATGTGCAGATTATTGTCATGTCCATAAGTAGGAGAGGGATGTTAAGGTACAGATTATTGTCATGTCCAGAAGTTGGAGGTGGAGGTCAATGTACAGATTACTGTTATGTTCATAAGAAGGAGGGGAAGGTCAAGGTACAGATTATTGTCATGTCCATCTTTAGAAGGGGGAGGACAATGAACAGATCATAGTCACCTCCATCAGTAGGAGATGAAGGTAAATGTGCAGATTATTGTCAAGTCCATAAGTTGGAGCTGGAAGTCAATGTACAGGTTATTGTCATGTCCATAAGTAGGAAATTATGTTCAATGTACATATTATTGTCATGTCCATAACTAGGAGATGGAAGTCAATGTACAGATTTTTGTCATGTCCATACGTAGGAGGTGAAGGTCAATGTACAGTTTATTGTCATGTCCATAAGAAGGAGGGGGAGGTCAATGTACAGATTATTGTCATGTCCATAAGGAGGAGATGGAATTCAATTTACAGATTATAGTCATGTCCAAAAGTATTAGACAGATGTCAATGTGCAGATTATTTTCATGTCCACAAGTTGGAGGAGGAGGTCAATATGCAGATCATTGTCATGTCCAGAAGTAGGAGATGGAGGTCAATACATGTTATTGTCATTTCAATAAGTCGGAGATGGAGGTCAATGTACCAGATTACTGTCATGTCCATAAGTAGGAGATGGAGGTCTACGTACAGATTATTGTCATGTCCATAACTAGGAGATGGAAGTCAATGTACAGGTTATTGTCATGTCCATATCAAGGACATGGAGGTCAACGTACAGATTATTGTCTTGTCCATAAGTAGAAGGTGGAGGTCATTGTACAGATTATTTTCATGTCCCTAAGAAGGAGGGGGAGGTCAAGATACAGATTGTTTTCATATCCAAAAGTAGAAGGGGGAGGTCAATGTACAGATTGTTGTTATGTCCATAAATAGGAGCTGGAGGTCAATGTACAGATTATTGTCATGTCTCTAAGAGGGAGATGCAGGTCAATGTACAGATTATTGTCATGTTCATAAGTAGGAGATGGTCGTCAATGTACAGATGATTGTCATGTCCATCAGAAGGAGATGAAGGTAAATTTACAGATTATTGTCATGTCCATAAGTAGATGAAGGTCAATGTACAGATTATTGTCATGTCCATAACTAGGAGATGGAGGGCAATGTACAGATTAATGTCATGTCCATAAGTAGGAGGTGGAGGTCGATCTACAGATTATTGTCATGTCCATAAGTAGGAGGTGGAGGTTAATGTACTAAATTATTGTCATGTCTATAAGTAGGATGTGGAGGACAATGTGCAGATTATTGTCATGTCCATAAGTAGGAGAGGGATGTTAAGGTACATATTATTGTCAAGTCCAGAAGTTGGAGATGGAGGTCAATGTACAGATTATTGTCATGTCTATAAGTAGGACATGTACGTCAAATTACAAATTATTCTCATGTCCAAAAGTACGAGGTGGAGGTTAATGTATAGATTATTGTCATATGCATAAGTGGGAGATGGAGATCAATGTACAGATTATTGTCATGTCCATAAGTAGGAGGTGGAGGTCAATGTACAGGTCATGCCCTTAATTAGGACGTGGAGGTCATTGTACAGATTATTTTCATGTCCTGAAGTAGGAGATGGAGGTCAATGTACGGATATTTATCATATCCATAAGGAGGAGGAGGAGGAGGTCAATGTACAGATTATTGTTATCTCCATCAGTAGGATGTGTAAGTCAATGTTCAGATTATTGTCATGTGCATAAGTGGGAGATGGCGGTTAATGTACAGATTTTTGTCATGTCCATCAGTAGGGGAAGAAGTTAAATGTACAGATTATTGTCAAGTGCATATGTGGGAGATGGAGGTCAATGTACAGATTATTGTCATGTCCATAAGTAGAAGGGGGATGTCAACGTACAGATTATTGTCATGTCCATAAGTAGGAGGTGGAGGTCAATGTACAGATTATTGTCATGTCTATAAGTATGACATTTACGTCAAATTACAGGTTATTGTCATGTTCAAGTGTACGACGTGGAGGTCAATGTACAGATTATTGTCATGTGCATAAGTGGGATGTGGAGGACAATGTGCAGATTATTATCATGTCCAGAAATATGAGAGGGATGTTAAGGTACAGATTATTGTCATGTCCAGATGTTCGAGGTGGAGGTCAATGTACAGATTATTGTCATGTCTATAAGTAGGACATGTACGTCAAATTACAGATTATTGTCATGTGCATAAATAAGAGGTGGAGGTCAATGTAGAGATTATTGTCATGTCCATGAATAGGAGGTGTAGGTCAATATACAGATTATTGTCATGTCCATAAGTAGGAGGGGGATGTTAAGGTACAGATTTTTGTCATGTCCATAAGAAGAAAGGGGTGGTCAAGGTACAGATTATTGTGATATCCATATGTCGGAGATGGAGGTCAATGTACAGATTATTGTCATGTCCATAAAAGGAAGATGGAAGTCATTGTACAGATTATTTTCAAGTCCTGAAGTAGGAGATAGAGGTCAATGTACGGATTATTATCATATCCATAACGAGGAGGAGGAGGAGGTCAATGTACAGATTATTGTCTTGTCCATAAGTAGAAGGTGGAGGTCAATGTACAGATTACTGTCATGTCCCTAAGAAGGAGGGGGAGGTCAAGATACAGATTATTGTCATATCCAAAAGTTGAAGGGGGAGGTCAATGTACAGATTGTTGTTATGTCCTTAAATAGGAGGTGGAGGTCATTGTAAAGATTATTGTCATGTCTCTAAGAGGGAGATGCAGGTCAATGTACAGATTATTGTCATGTGCATAAGTGGGAGGAGGTGGTCAATGTACAGATGATTGTCATGTCCATCAGTAGGAGGTGTAAGTCAATGTACAGATTATTGTCATGTGCATAAGTGGGAGATGGCGGACAATGTACAGATTATTGACATGTCCATAAGTAGGAGGTGGAGGTCAATGTACAGATTATTGTCATGTCCTTAATTAGAAGGTGGAGGTCATTGTACAGATTATTTGCAGGTCCTGAAGTAGGAGATGGAGGTCAATTTACAGATTATTATCATATCCATAAGGAGGAGGAGGAGTTGGTCAATGTACAGATTATTTTCATGTCCATCAGTAGGAGGTGTAAGTCAATGTACAGATTATTGTCATGTGCATAAGTGGGAGATGGCGGACAATGTACAGATTATTGTCATGTCCATCAGTAGGAGAAGAAGTTAAATGTACAGATTATTGTTATGTGCATAAGTGGGAGATGGAGGTCAATGTACAGATTATTGTCATGTCCATAAGTAGAAGGGGGATGTCAAAGTACAGATTATTGACATGTCCATAAGTAGGAGGTGGAGGTCAATGTACAGATTATTGTCATGTCTATAAGTATGACATGTACGTCAAATTACAGGTTATTGTCATGTCCATGTGTACGACGTGGAGTTCAATGTACAGATTATTGACATGTGCATAAGTGGGATGTGGAGGACAATGTTCAGATTATTATCATGTCCATAAGTAGGAGAGGGATGTTAAGGTACAGATTATTGTCATGTCCAGAAGTTGGAGGTGGAGGTCAATGTACAGACTATTGTCATGTCTATAAGTAGGACATGCACGTAAAATTACAGATTATTGTCATGTCCAAAAGTACGAGGTGGAGGTCAATGTATAGATTACTGTTATGTTCATAAGAAGGATGGGGAGGTCAAGGTACAGATTATTGTCATGTCCATCATTAGAAGGGGGAGGTCAATGAACAGACTATAGTCATCTCCATCAGTAGGAGATGAAGGTAAATGTGCAGATTATTGTCAAGTCCATAAGTTGGAGCTGGAATTCAATGTACAGGTTATTGTCATGTCCATAAGTAGGAAATTATGGTCAATGTACATATTATTGTCATGTCCATAACTAGAAGATGGAAGTCAATGTACAGATTTTTGTCATGTCCATAAGTAGGAGGTGAAGGTCAATGTACAGTTTATTGTCATGTCCAAAAGAAGGAGGGGGAGGTACATGTACAGATTATTGTCATGTGCATAAGGAGGAGATGGAATTCAATGTACAGATTATTGTCATGTCCAAAAGTATTAGACAGATGTCAATGTGCAGATTATTTTCATGTACACAAGTAGGAGATGGAGGTCAATGCATGTTATTGTCATTTCAGTAAGTCGGATATGGAGGTCAATGTACCAGATTACTGTCATGTCCATAAGTAGGAGGTGCAGGTCAATGTACAGATTATTGTCATGTCCATCAGTAGGAGGTGGAGGTCACTGTACAGATTATTGTCATGTCCTTAAGTAGAAGATTTAGGTCAATGTACAGATTATTGTCATGTCCATCAGTAGGAGGTCGAGGTCAATGTAGAGATTATTGTCATGTCCGAAAGTAGATGATGGAGGTCAATATACAGATTATTGTCATGTCCAGAAGTAGGAAATGGAGGTCAATACATGTTATTGTCATTTCAATAAGTCGGAGATGGAGGTCAATGTACCAGATTACTGTTATGTTCATAAGAAGGAGGGGAAGGTCAAGGTACAGATTATTGTCATGTCCATCTTTAGAAGGGGGAGGTCAATGAACAGATCATAGTCACCTCCATCAGTAGGAGATGAAGGTAAATGTGCAAATTATTGTCAAGTCCATAAGTTGGAGCTGGAAGTCAATGTACAGGTTATTGTCATGTCCATAAGTAGGAAATTATGTTCAATGTACATATTATTGTCATGTCCATAACTAGGAGATGGAAGTCAATGTACAGATTTTTGTCATGTCCATACGTAGGAGGTGAAGGTCAATGTACAGTTTATTGTCATGTCCATAAGAAGGAGGGGGAGGTCAATGTACAGATTATTGTCATGTCCATAAGGAGGAGATGGAATTCAATTTACAGATTATAGTCATGTCCAAAAGTATTAGACAGATGTCAATGTGCAGATTATTTTCATGTCCACAAGTTGGAGGAGGAGGTCAATATGCAGATCATTGTCATGTCCAGAAGTAGGAGATGGAGGTCAATACATGTTATTGTCATTTCAATAAGTCGGAGATGGAGGTCAATGTACCAGATTACTGTCATGTCCATAAGTTGGAGATGGAGGTCAATGTATAGATTATTGTCATGTCCATAACTAGGAGATGGAAGTCAATGTACAGGTTATTGTCATGTCCATATCTAGGACATGGAGGTCAATGTACAGATTATTGTCTTGTCCATAAGTAGAAGGTGGATGTCATTGTACAGATTATTTTCATGTCCCTAAGAAGGAGGGGGAGGTCAAGATACAGATTGTTTTCATATCCAAAAGTAGAAGGGGGAGGTCAATGTACAGATTGTTGTTATGTCCATAAATAGGAGCTGGAGGTCAATGTACAGATTATTGTCATGTCTCTAAGAGGGAGATGCAGGTCAATGTACAGATTATTGTCATGTTCATAAGTAGTAGGTGGTGGTCAATGTACAGATGATTGTCATGTCCATCAGAAGGAGATGAAGGTAAATTTACAGATTATTGTCATGTCCATAAGTAGATGAAGGTCAATATACAGATTTTTGTCATGTCCATAACTAGGAGATGGAGGTCAATGTACAGATTATTGTCATGTCCATAAGTAGGAGGTGGAGGTCGATCTACAGATTATTGTCATGTCCATAAGTAGGAGGTGGAGGTTAATGTACTAAATTATTGTCATGTCTATAAGTAGGATGTGGAGGACAATGTGCAGATTATTGTCATGTCCATAAGTAGGAGAGGGATGTTAAGGTACATATTATTGTCAAGTCCAGAAGTTGGAGATGGAGGTCAATGTACAGATTATTGTCATGTCTATAAGTAGGACATATACGTCAAATTACAGATTATTGTCATGTCCAAAAGTACGAGGTGGAGGTTAATGTATAGATTATTGTCATATGCATAAGTGGGAGATGGAGATCAATGTACAGATTATTGACATGTCCATAAGTAGGAGGTGGAGGTCAATGTACAGATTATTGTCATGTCCTTAATTAGAAGGTGGAGTTCATTGTACAGATTATTTTCAGGTCCTGAAGTAGGAGATGGAGGTCAATTTACAGATTATTATCATATCCATAAGGAGGAGGAGGAGTTGGTCAATGTACAGATTATTTTCATGTCCATCAGTAGGAGGTGTAAGTCAATGTACAGATTATTGTCATGTGCATAAGTGAGAGATGGCGGACAATGTACAGATTATTGTCATGTCCATCAGTAGGAGAAGAAGTTAAATGTACAGATTATTGTCATGTGCATAAGTGGGAGATGGAGGTCAATGTACAGATTATTGTCATGTCCATAAGTAGAAGGGGGATGACAAAGTACAGATTATTGACATGTCCATAAGTAGGAGGTGGAGGTCAATGTACAGATTATTGTCATGTCTATAAGTATGACATGTACGTCAAATTACAGGTTACTGTCATGTCCAAGTGTACGACGTGGAGTTCAATGTACAGATTATTGTCATGTGCATAAGTGGGATGTGGAGGACAATGTGCAGATTATTATCATGTCCATAAGTAGAAGGGGGAGGTCAATGAACAGACTATAGTCATCTCCATCAGTAGGAGATGAAGGTAAATGTGCAGATTATTGTCATGTCCAGAAGTTGGAGGTGGAGGTCAATGTACAGACTATTGTCATGTCTATAAGTAGGACATGCACGTCAAATTACAGATTATTGTCCTGTCCAAAAGTACGAGGTGGAGGTCAATGTATAGATTACTGTTATGTTCATAAGAGGGAGGGGGAGGTCAAGGTACAGATTATTGTCATGTCCATCATTAGAAGGGGGAGGTCAATGAACAGACTTTTGTCATCTCCATCAGTAGGAGATGAAGGTAAATGTGCAGATTATTGTCAAGTCCATAAATTGGAGCTGGAATTCAATGTACAGGTTATTGTCATGTCCACAAGTAGGAAATTATGGTCAATGTACATATTATTGTCATGTCCATAACTAGAAGATGGAAGTCAATGTACAGATTTTTGTCATGTCCATAAGTAGGAGGTGAAGGTCAATGTACAGTTTATTGTCATGTCCAAAAGAAGGAGGGGGAGGTACGTGTACAGATTATTGTCATGTGCATAAGGAGGAGATGGAGGTCACTGTACAGATTATTGTCATGTCCATCAGTAGGAGGTGGAGGTCACTGTACAGATTATTGTCATGTCCTTAAGTAGAAGATTTAGGTCAATGTACAGATTATTGTCATGTCCATCAGTAGGAGGTCGAGGTCAATGTAGAGATTATTGTCATGTCCGAAAGTAGATGATGGAGGTCAATATACAGATTATTGTCATGTCCAGAAGTAGGAAATGGAGGTCAATACATGTTATTGTCATTTCAATAAGTCGGAGATGGAGGTCAATGTACCAGATTACTGTCATGTCCATAAGTAGGAGATGGAGGTCAATGTACAGATTATTGTGATGTCCATAACTAGGAGATGGAAGTCAATGTACAGGTTATTGTCATGTCCATATCTAGGACATGGAGGTCAATGTACAGATCATTGTCTTGTCCATAAGTAGAAGGTGGAGGTCATTGTACAGATTATTTTCATATCCCTAAGAAGGAGGGGGAGGTCAAGATACAGATTGTTTTCGTATCCAAAAGTAGAAGGGGGAGGTCAATGTACAGATTGTTGTTATGTCCATAAATAGGAGTTGGAGGTCAATGTACAGATTATTGTCATGTCTCTAAGAGGGAGATGCAGGTCAATGTACAGATTATTGTCATGTTCATAAGTAGGAGGTGGTGGTCAATGTACAGATGATTGTCATGTCCATCAGAAGGAGATGAAGGTAAATGTACAGATTATTGTCATGTCCATAACTAGGAGATGGAGGTCAATGTACAGATTATTGTCATGTCCATAAGTAGGAGGTGGAGGTCCATGTACAGATTATTGTCAAGTCGATAAGTAGGAGGTGGAAGTTAATGTACTAAATTAGTGTCATGTCCATAAGTAGGATGTGGAGGACAATGTGCAGATTATTGTCATGTCCATAAGTAGGAGAGGGATGTTAAGGTACAGATTATTGTCATGTCCAGAAGTTGGAGGTGGAGGTCAATGTACAGATTACTGTTATGTTCATAAGAAGGAGGGGGAGGTCAAGGTACAGATTATTGTCATGTCCATCATTAGAAGGGGGAGGTCAATGAACAGACTATAGTCATCTCCATCAGTAGGAGATGAAGGTAAATGTGCAGATTATTGTCAAGTCCATAAGTTGGAGCTGGAATTCAATGTACAGGTTATTGTCATGTGCATAAGTAGGAAATTTTGGTCAATGTACATATTATTGTCATGTCCATAACTAGAAGATTGAAGTCAATGTACAGATTTTTGTCATGTCCATAAGTAGGAGGTGAAGGTCAATGTACAGTTTATTGTCATGTCCAAAAGAAGGAGGGGGAGGTACATGTACAGATTATTGTCATGTGCATAAGGAGGAGATGGAATTCAATGTACAGATTATTGTCATGTCCAAAAGTATGAGACAGATGTCAATGTGCAGATTATTTTCATGTACACAAGTAGGAGATGGAGGTCAATGCATGTTATTGTCATTTCAGTAAGTCGGATATGGAGGTCAATGTACCAGATTACTGTCATGTCCATAAGTAGGAGGTGCAGGTCAATGTACAGATTATTGTCATGTCCATCAGTAGGAGTTGGAGGTCACTGTACAGATTATTGTCATGACCATAAGTAGGAGGTGGAGGTTAATGTACTAAATTATTGTCATGTCTATAAGTAGGATGTGGAGGACAATGTGCAGATTATTGTCATGTCCATAAGTAGGAGAGGGATGTTAAGGTACATATTATTGTCAAGTCCAGAAGTTGGAGATGGAGGTCAATGTACAGATTATTGTCATGTCTATAAGTAGGACATGTACGTCAAATTACAGATTATTGTCATGTCCAAAAGTACGAGGTGGAGGTTAATGTATTGATTATTTTCATATGCATAAGTGGGAGATGGAGATCAATGTACAGATTATTGACATGTCCATAAGTAGGAGGTGGAGGTCAATGTATAGATTATTGTCATGTCCTTAATTAGAAGGTGGAGGTCATTGTACAGATTATTTTCAGCTCCTGAAGTTGGAGATGGAGGTCAATTTACAGATTATTATCATATCCATAAGGAGGAGGAGGAGTTGGTCAATGTACAGATTATTTTCATGTCCATCAGTAGGAGGTGTAAGTCAATGTACAGATTATTGTCATGTCCATAAGTAGAAGGGTGATGTCAAAGTACAGATTATTGACATGTCCATAAGTAGGAGGTGGAGGTCAATGTACAGATTATTGTAATGTCTATAAGTATGACATGTACGTCAAATTACAGGTTATTGTCATGTCCAAGTGTACGACGTGGAGTTCAATGTACAGATTATTGTCATGTGCATAAGTGGGATGTGGAGGACAATGTGCAGATTATTATCATGTCCATAAGTAGGAGAGGGATGTTAAGGTACAGATTATTGTCATGTCCAGAAGTTGGAGGTGGAGGTCAATGTACAGACTATTGTCATGTCTATAAGTAGGACATGCACGTCAAATTACAGATTATTGTCATGTCCAAAAGTACGAGGTGGAGGTCAATGTATAGATTACTGTTATGTTCATAAGAAGGAGGGGGAGGTCAAGGTACAGATTATTGTCATGTCCATCATTAGAAGGGGGAGGTCAATGAACAGACTATAGTCATCTCCATCAGTAGGAGATGAAGGTAAATGTGCAGATTATTGTCAAGTCCATAAGTTGGAGCTGGAATTCAATGTACAGGTTATTGTTATGTCCATAAGTAGGAAATTATGGTCAATGTACATATTATTGTCATGTCCATAACTAGAAGATGGAAGTCAATGTACAGATATTTGTCATGTCCATAAGTAGGAGGTGAAGGTCAATGTACAGTTTATTGTCATGTCCAAAAGAAGGAGGGGGAGGTACGTGTACAGATTATTGTCATGTGCATAAGGAGGAGATGGAATTCAATGTACAGATTATTGTCATGTCCAAAAGTATTAGACAGATGTCAATGTGCAGATTATTTTCATGTACACAAGTAGGAGATGGAGGTCAATGCATGTTATTGTCATTTCAGTAAGTCGGATATGGAGGTCAATGTACCAGATTACTGTCATGTCCATAAGTAGGAGGTGCAGGTCAATGTACAGATTATTGTCATGTCCATCAGTAGGAGGTGGAGGTCACTGTACAGATTATTGTCATGTCCATCAGTAGGAGGTCGAGGTCAATGTAGAGATTATTGTCATGTCCGAAAGTAGATGATGGAGGTCAATATACAGATTATTGTCATGTCCAGAAGTAGGAATTGGAGGTCAATACACGTTATTGTCATTTCAATAAGTCGGAGATGGAGGTCAATGTACCAGATTACTGTCATGTCCATAAGTAGGAGATGGAGGTCAATGTACAGATTATTGTCATGTCCATAACTAGGAAATGGAAGTCAATGTACAGGTTATTGTCATGTCCATATCTAGGTCATGGAGGTCAATGTACAGATTATTGGCTTGTCCATAAGTAGAAGGTGGAGGTCATTGTACAGATTATTTTCATGTCCCTAAGAAGGAGGGGGAGGTCAAGATACAGATTGTTTTCATATCCAAAAGTAGAAGGGGGAGGTCGATGTACAGATTGTTGTTATGTCCATAAATAGGAGTTGGAGGTTAATGTACAGATTATTGTCATGTCTCTAAGAGAGAGATGCAGGTCAATGTACAGATTATTGTCATGTTCATAAGTAGGAGGTGGTGGTCAATGTACAGATGATTGTCATGTCCATCAGAAGGAGATGAAGGTAAATGTACAGATTATTGTCATGTCCATAACTAGGAGATGGAGGTCAATGTACAGATTATTGTCATGTCCATAAGTAGGAGGTGGAGGTCCATGTACAGATTATTGTCATGTCGATAAGTAGGAGGTGGAGGTTAATGTACTAAATTAGTGTCATGTCCATAAGTAGGATGTGGAGGACAATGTGCAGATTATTGTCATGTCCATAAGTAGGAGAGGGATGTTAAGGTACAGATTATTGTCATGTCCAGAAGTTGGAGGTGGAGGTCAATGTACAGATTACTGTTATGTTCATAAGAAGGAGGGGAAGGTCAAGGTACAGATTATTGTCATGTCCATCTTTAGAAGGGGGAGGTCAATGAACAGATCATAGTCATCTCCATCAGTAGGAGATGAAGGTAAATGTGCAGATTATTGTCAAGTCCATAAGTTGGAGCTGGAAGTCAATGTACAGGTTATTGTCATGTCCATAAGTAGGAAATTATGTTCAATGTACATATTATTGTCATGTCCATAACTAGGAGATGGAAGTCAATGTACAGATTTTTGTCATGTCCATACGTAGGAGGTGAAGGTCAATGTACAGTTTATTGTCATGTCCATAAGAAGGAGGGGGAGGTCAATGTACAGATTATTGTCATGTCCATAAGGAGGAGATGGAATTCAATTTACAGATTATAGTAATGTCCAAAAGTATTAGACAGATGTCAATGTGCAGATTATTTTCATGTCCACAAGTTGGAGGAGGAGGTCAATATGCAGATCATTGTCATGTCCATAAGTAGGAGATGGAGGTCAATACATGTTATTGTCATTTCAATAAGTCGGAGATGGAGGTCAATGTACCAGATTACTGTCATGTCCATAAGTTGGAGATGGAGGTCAATGTACAGATTATTGTCATGTCCATAACTAGGAGATGGAAGTCAATGTACAGGTTATTGTCATGTCCATATCTAGGACATGGAGGTCAATGTACAGATTATTGTCTTGTCCATAAGTAGAAGGTGGAGGTCATTGTACAGATTATTTTCATGTCCCTAAGAAGGAGGGGGAGGTCAAGATACAGATTGTTTTCATATCCAAAAGTAGAAGGGGGAGGTCAATGTACAGATTGTTGTTATGTCCATAAATAGGAGCTGGAGGTCAATGTACAGATTATTGTCATGTCTCTAAGAGGGAGATGCAGGTCAATGTACAGATTATTGTCATGTTCATAAGTAGTAGGTGGTGGTCAATGTACAGATGATTGTCATGTCCATCAGAAGGAGATGAAGGTAAATTTACAGATTATTGTCATGTCCATAAGTAGATGAAGGTCAATGTACAGATTTTTGTCATGTCCATAACTAGGAGATGGAGGTCAATGTACAGATTATTGTCATGTCCATAAGTAGGAGGTGGAGGTCGATCTACAGATTATTGTCATGTCCATAAGTAGGAGGTGGAGGTTAATGTACTAAATTATTGTCATGTCTATAAGTAGGATGTGGAAGACAATGTGCAGATTATTGTCATGTCCATAAGTAGGAGAGGGATGTTAAGGTACATATTATTGTCAAGTCCAGAAGTTGGAGATGGAGGTCAATGTACAGATTATTGTCATGTCTATAAGTAGGACATGTACGTCAAATTACAGATTATTGTCATGTCCAAAAGTACGAGGTGGAGGTTAATGTATAGATTATTGTCATATGCATAAGTGGGAGATGGAGATCAATGTACAGATTATTGACATGTCCATAAGTAGGAGGTGGAGGTCAATGTACAGATTATTGTCATGTCCTTAATTAGAAGGTGGAGGTCATTGTACAGATTATTTTCAGGTCCTGAAGTAGGAGATGGAGGTCAATTTACAGATTATTATCATATCCATAAGGAGGAGGAGGAGTTGGTCAATATACAGATTATTTTCATGTCCATCAGTAGGAGGTGTAAGTCAATGTACAGATTATTGTCATGTGCATAAGTGGGAGATGGCGGACAATGTACAGATTATTGTCATGTCCATCAGTAGGAGAAGAAGTTAAATGTACAGATTATTGTCATGTGCATAAGTGGGAGATGGAGGTCAATGTACAGATTATTGTCATGTCCATAAGTAGAAGGGGGATGTCAAAGTACAGATTATTGACATGTCCATAAGTAGGAGGTGGAGGTCAATGTACAGATTATTGTCATGTCTATAAGTATGACATGTACGTCAAATTACAGGTTATTGTCATGTCCAAGTGTACGACGTGGAGTTCAATGTACAGATTATTGTCATGTGCATAAGTGGGATGTGGAGGACAATGTGCATTTATTATCATGTCCATAAGTAGGAGAGGGATGTTAAGGTACAGATTATTGTCATGTCCAGAAGTTGGAGGTGGAGGTCAATGTACAGACTATTGTCATGTCTATAAGTAGGACATGCACGTCAAATTACAGATTATTGTCATGTCCAAAAGTATGAGGTGGAGGTCAATGTATAGATTACTGTTATGTTCATAAGAGGGAGGGGGTGGTCAAGGTACAGATTATTGTCATGTCCATCATTAGAAGGGGGAGGTCAATGAACAGACTATAGTCATCTCCATCAGTAGGAGATGAAGGTAAATGTGCAGATTATTGTCAAGTCCATAAGTTGGAGCTGGAATTCAATGTACAGGTTATTGTCATGTCCATAAGTAGGAAATTATGGTCAATGTACATATTATTGTCATGTCCATAACTAGAAGATGGAAGTCAATGTACAGATTTTTGTCATGTCCATAAGTAGGAGGTGAAGGTCAATGTACAGTTTATTGTCATGTCCAAAAGAAGGAGGGGGAGGTACATGTACAGATTATTGTCATGTGCATAAGGAGGAGATGGAATTCAATGTACAGATTATTGTCATGTCCAAAAGTATTAGACAGATGTCAATGTGCAGATTATTTTCATGTACACAAATAGGAGATGGAGGTCAATGCATGTTATTGTCATTTCAGTAAGTCGGATATGGAGGTCAATGTACCAGATTACTGTCATGTCCATAAGTAGGAGGTGCAGGTCAATGTACAGATTATTGTCATGTCCATCAGTAGGAGGTGGAGGTCACTGTACAGATTATTGTCATGTCCTTAAGTAGGAGATTTAGGTCAATGTACAGATTATTGTCATGTCCATCAGTAGGAGGTCGAGGTCAATGTAGAGATTATTGTCATGTCCGAAAATAGATGATGGAGGTCAATATACAGATTATTGTCATGTCCAGAAGTAGGAAATGGAGGTCAATACATGTTATTGTCATTTCAATAAGTCGGAGATGGAGGTCAATGTACCAGATTACTGTCATGTCCATAGGTAGGAGATGGAGGTCAATGTACAGATTATTGTGATGTCCATAACTAGGAGATGGAAGTCAATGTACAGGTTATTGTCATGTCAATATCTAGGACATGGAGGTCAATGTACAGATCATTGTCTTGTCCATAAGTAGAAGGTGGAGGTCATTGTACAGATTATTTTCATATCCCTAAGAAGGAGGGGGAGGTCAAGATACAGATTGTTTTCATATCCAAAAGTAGAAGGGGGAGGTCAATGTACAGATTGTTGTTATGTCCATAAATAGGAGTTGGAGGTCAATGTACAGATTATTGTCATGTCTCTAAGAGGGAGATGCAGGTCAATGTACAGATTATTGTCATGTTCATAAGTAGGAGGTGGTGGTCAATGTACAGATGATTGTCATGTCCATCAGAAGGAGATGAAGGTAAATGTACAGATTATTGTCATGTCCATAACTAGGAGATGGAGGTCAATGTACAGATTATTGTCATGTCCATAAGTAGGAGGTGGAGGTCCATGTACAGATTATAGTCAAGTCGATAAGTAGGAGGTGGAAGTTAATGTACTAAATTAGTGTCATGTCCTTAAGTAGGATGTGGAGGACAATGTGCAGATTATTGTCATGTCCATAAGTAGGAGAGGGATGTTAAGGTACAGATTATTGTCATGTCCAGAAGTTGGAGGTGGAGGTCAATGTACAGATTACTGTTATGTTCATAAGAAGGAGGGGGAGGTCAAGGTACAGATTATTGTCATGTCCATCATTAGAAGGGGGAGGTCAATGAACAGACTATAGTCATCTCCATCAGTAGGAGATGAAGGTAAATGTGCAGATTATTGTCAAGTCCATAAGTTGGAGCTGGAATTCAATGTACAGGTTATTGTCATGTCCATAAGTAGGAAATTTTGGTCAATGTACATATTATTGTCATGTCCATAACTAGAAGATGGAAGTCAATGTACAGATTTTTGTCATGTCCATAAGTAGGAGGTGAAGGTCAATGTACAGTTTATTGTCATGTCCAAAAGAAGGAGGGGGAGGTACATGTACAGATTATTGTCATGTGCATAAGGAGGAGATGGAATTCAATGTACAGATTATTGTCATGTCCAAAAGTATTAGACAGATGTCAATGTGCAGATTATTGTCATGTCCATAAGTAGGAGGTGGAGGTTAATGTACTAAATTATTGTCATGTCTATAAGTAGGATGTGGAAGACAATGTGCAGATTATTGTCATGTCCATAAGTAGGAGAGGGATGTTAAGGTACATATTATTGTCAAGTCCAGAAGTTGGAGATGGAGGTCAATGTACAGATTATTGTCATGTCTATAAGTAGGACATGTACGTCAAATTACAGATTATTGTCATGTCCAAAAGTACGAGGTGGAGGTTAATGTATAGATTATTGTCATATGCATAAGTGGGAGATGGAGATCAATGTACAGATTATTGACATGTCCATAAGTAGGAGGTGGAGGTCAATGTACAGATTATTGTCATGTCCTTAATTAGAAGGTGGAGGTCATTGTACAGATTATTTTCAGGTCCTGAAGAAGGAGATGGAGGTCAATTTACAGATTATTGTCATGTCCATCATTAGAAGGGGGAGGTCAATGAACAGATTATAGTCATCTCCATCAGTAGGAGATGAAGGTAAATGTGCAGATTATTTTCAAGTCCATAAGTTAGAGCTGGAAGTCAATGTACAGGTTATTGTCATGTCCATAAGTAGGAAATTATGGTCAATGTACAGTTTATTGTCATGTCCATAAGAAGGAAGGGGAGGTCAATGTACAGATTATTGTCATGTCCATAAGTAGGAGATGGAATTCAATGTACACATTATTGTCATGTCCATAAGTATTAGACAGATGTCAATGTGCAGATAATTTTCATGTCCACAAATAGGAGGCGGAGGTCAATATACAGATCATTGTCATGTCCAGAAGTAGGAGATGGAGGTCAATACATGTTATTGTCATTTCAGTAAATCGGATATGGAGGTCAATGTACCAGATTACTGTCATGTCCATAAGTAGGAGGTGCAGGTCAATGTACAGATTATTGTCATGTCCATCAGTAGGAGGTGGAGGTCACTGTACAGATTATTGTCATGTCCTTAAGTAGGAGATTTAGGTCAATGTAGATATTATTGTCATGTCCGAAAGTAGGTGATGGAGATCAATATACAGATTACTGTCATGTCCATAAGTAGGAGATGGAGGTCAATGTACAGATTATTGTGATGTCCATAACTAGGAGATGGAAGTCAATGTACAGGTTATTGTCATGTCAATATCTAGGACATGGAGGTCAATGTACAGATCATTGTCTTGTCCATAAGTAGAAGGTGGAGGTCATTGTACAGATTATTTTCATATCCCTAAGAAGGAGGGGGAGGTCAAGATACAGATTGTTTTAATATCCAAAAGTAGAAGGGGGAGGTCAATGTACAGATTGTTGTTATGTCCATAAATAGGAGTTGGAGGTCAATGTACAGATTATTGTCATGTCGCTAAGAGGGAGATGCAGGTCAATGTACAGATTATTGTCATGTTCATAAGTAGGAGGTGGTGGTCAATGTACAGATGATTGTCATGTCCATCAGAAGGAGATGAAGGTAAATGTACAGATTATTGTCATGTCCATAACTAGGAGATGGAGGTCAATGTACAGATTATTGTCATGTCCATAAGTAGGAGGTGGAGGTCCATGTACAGATTATTGTCAAGTCGATAAGTAGGAGGTGGAAGTTAATGTACTAAATTAGTGTCATGTCCTTAAGTAGGATGTGGAGGACAATGTGCAGATTATTGTCATGTCCATAAGTAGGAGAGGGATGTTAAGGTACAGATTATTGTCATGTCCAGAAGTTGGAGGTGGAGGTCAATGTACAGATTACTGTTATGTTCATAAGAAGGAGGGGGAGGTCAAGGTACAGATTATTGTCATGTCCATCATTAGAAGGGGGAGGTCAATGAACAGACTATAGTCATCTCCATCAGTAGGAGATGAAGGTAAATGTGCAGATTATTGTCAAGTCCATAAGTTGGAGCTGGAATTCAATGTACAGGTTATTGTCATCTCCATAAGTAGGAAATTTTGGTCAATGTACATATTATTGTCATGTCCATAACTAGAAGATGGAAGTCAATGTACAGATTTTTGTCATGTCCATAAGTAGGAGGTGAAGGTCAATGTACAGTTTATTGTCATGTCCAAAAGAAGGAGGGGGAGGTACATGTACAGATTATTGTCATGTGCATAAGGAGGAGATGGAATTCAATGTACAGATTATTGTCATGTCCAAAAGTATTAGACAGATGTCAATGTGCAGATTATTGTCATGTCCATAAGTAGGAGGTGGAGGTTAATGTACTAAATTATTGTCATGTCTATAAGTAGGATGTGGAAGACAATGTGCAGATTATTGTCATGTCCATAAGTAGGAGAGGGATGTTAAGGTACATATTATTGTCAAGTCCAGAAGTTGGAGATGGAGGTCAATGTACAGATTATTGTCATGTCTATAAGTAGGACATGTACGTCAAATTACAGATTATTGTCATGTCCAAAAGTACGAGGTGGAGGTTAATGTATAGATTATTGTCATATGCATAAGTGGGAGATGGAGATCAATGTACAGATTATTGACATGTCCATAAGTAGGAGGTGGAGGTCAATGTACAGATTATTGTCATGTCCTTAATTAGAAGGTGGAGGTCATTGTACAGATTATTTTCAGGTCCTGAAGAAGGAGATGGAGGTCAATTTACAGATTATTGTCATGTCCATCATTAGAAGGGGGAGGTCAATGAACAGATTATAGTCATCTCCATCAGTAGGAGATGAAGGTAAATGTGCAGATTATTTTCAAGTCCATAAGTTAGAGCTGGAAGTCAATGTAGAGGTTATTGTCATGTCCATAAGTAGGAAATTATGGTCAATGTACAGTTTATTGTCATGTCCATAAGAAGGAAGGGGAGGTCAATGTACAGATTATTGTCATGTCCATAAGTAGGAGATGGAATTCAATGTACACATTATTGTCATGTCCATAAGTATTAGACAGATGTCAATGTGCAGATAATTTTCATGTCCACAAGTAGGAGGCGGAGGTCAATATACAGATCATTGTCATGTCCAGAAGTAGGAGATGGAGGTCAATACATGTTATTGTCATTTCAGTAAATCGGATATGGAGGTCAATGTACCAGATTACTGTCATGTCCATAAGTAGGAGGTGCAGGTCAATGTACAGATTATTGTCATGTCCATCAGTAGGAGGTCGAGGTCACTGTACAGATTATTGTCATGTCCTTAAGTAGGAGATTTAGGTCAATGTAGATATTATTGTCATGTCCGAAAGTAGGTGATGGAGATCAATATACAGATTATTGTCATGTCCAGAAGTAGGAAATGGAGGTCAATACATGTTATTGTCATTTCAATAAGTCGGAGATGGAGGTCAATGTACCAGATTACTGTCATGTCCATAAGTAGTCGATGGAGGTCAATGTACAGATTATTGTCATGTCATAACTAGGAGATGGAAGTCAATGTACAGGTTCTTGTCATGTCCATATCTAGGATATGGAGGTCAATGTGCAGATTATTGTCTTGTCAATAAGTAGAAGGTGGAGGTCATTGTACAGATTATTTTCATGTCCCTAAGAAGGAGGGGGAGGTCAAGATACATATTATTTTCATATCCAAAAGTAGAAGGGGGAGGTCAATGTACAGATTGTTGTTATGTCCATAAATAGGAGGTGGAGGTCAATGCACGGATTATTGTCATGTCTCTAAGAGGGAGATGCAGGTCAATGTACAGATTATTGTCATGTTCATAAGTAGGAGGAGGTGGTCAATGTAAAGATTATTGTCATGTCTCTAAGAGGGAGATGCAGGTCAATGTACAGATTATTGTCATGTTCATAAGTAGGAGGAGGTGGTCAATGTAAAGATTATTGTCATGTCTCTAAGAGGGAGATGCAGGTCAATGTACAGATTATTGTCATGTTCATAAGTAGTAGGTGGTGGTCAATGTACAGATGATTGTGATGTCCATCAGTAGGAGATGATGGTAAATGTTCAGATTATTGTCATGTCCATAAGTAGATGGAGGTCAATGTACAGATTATTGTCATGTCCATAAGTAGGAGGTGGAGGTCAATGTACAGATTTTTGTCATTTCTAAAAGTAGGACATGTACGTCAAATTACAAATTATTGTCATGTCCAAAAGTACGAGGTGGAGGTCAATGTATAGATTATTGTCATGTGCATAAGTGGGAGATGGAGGTCAATATACAGAATATTGTCATGTCCATAAGTAGAAGGGGGATGTCAACGTACAGATTATTGTCATATGCATAAGTAGGAGGTGGAGGTTAAAGTACTAAATTATTGTCATGTACATAAGTAGGATGTGGAGGACAATGTGCAGATTATTATCATGTCCATAAGTAGGAGAGGGATGTTAAGGTACAGATTATTGTCATGTCCAGAAGTTGGAGGTGGAGGTCAATGTACAGATTATTGTCATGTCTATAAGTAGGACATGTACGTCAAATTACAGATTATTGTCATGTCCAAAAGTACGAGGTGGAGGTCAATGTTTAGATTATTGTCATGTGCATAAGTTGCAGATGGAGGTCAGTGTACAGATTATTGTCATGTCCATAAGTAGGAGGTGGAGGTCAATGTACAGATTATTGTGTTGTCCATAAGTAGGAGGTGGAGGTCATTGTACAGATTATTGTCATGTGCATAAGTGGGAGCTGCAGGTCAATGTACAGATTATTGTCATGTCCATAAGTAGGTGGTGGAGGTCAATGTACAGATTATTGTGTTGTCCATAAGTAGGAGTTGGAGGTCATTGTACAGATTATCGTCATGTCCATAATTAGGAGGTGGAGGTCAATGTACAGATTATTGTCATATACATAAGTAGGATGTGGAGGTTAATGTACTAGATTATTGTCATGTCCATAAGTAGGATGTAGAGGACAATGTGCAGATTATTATCATGTCCATAAGTAGGAGAGGGATGTTAAGGTACAGGTTATTGTCATGTCCATAAGTAGGAGGTGGAGGTCAATGTACAGATTATTGTCATGTGCATAAGTGGGAGATGGAGGTCAATATACAGAATATTGTCATGTCCATAAGTACGAGGTGGAGGTCAATGTATTGATTATTGTCATATGCATAAGTAGGAGGTGGAGGTTAATCTACTAAATTATTGTCATGTACATAAGTAGGATGTGGAGGACAATGTGCAGATTATTATCATGTCCATAAGTAGGAGAGGGATGTTAAGGTACAGATTATTGTCATGTCCATAAGTAGGAGGTTGAGGTCAATGTACATATTATTGTCATGTGGATAAGTGGGAGATGGAGGTCAATGTACAGATTATTATCATGTCCATAACTAGAAGATGGAAGTCAATGTACAGATTTTTGTCATGTCCATAAGTAGGAGGTGAAGGTCAATGTACAGTTTATTGTCATGTCCAAAAGAAGGAGGGGGAGGTACATGTACAGATTATTGTCATGTGCATAAGGAGGAGATGGAATTCAATGTACAGATTATTGTCATGTCCAAAAGTATTAGACAGATGTCAATGTGCAGATTATTGTCATGTCCATAAGTAGGAGGTGGAGGTTAATGTACTAAATTATTGTCATGTCTATAAGTAGGATGTGGAAGACAATGTGCAGATTATTGTCATGTCCATAAGTAGGAGAGGGATGTTAAGGTACATATTATTGTCAAGTCCAGAAGTTGGAGATGGAGGTCAATGTACAGATTATTGTCATGTCTATAAGTAGGACATGTACGTCAAATTACAGATTATTGTCATGTCCAAAAGTACGAGGTGGAGGTTAATGTATAGATTATTGTCATATGCATAAGTGGGAGATGGAGATCAATGTACAGATTATTGACATGTCCATAAGTAGGAGGTGGAGGTCAATGTACAGATTATTGTCATGTCCTTAATTAGAAGGTGGAGGTCATTGTACAGATTATTTTCAGGTCCTGAAGAAGGAGATGGAGGTCAATTTACAGATTATTGTCATGTCCATCATTAGAAGGGGGAGGTCAATGAACAGATTATAGTCATCTCCATCAGTAGGAGATGAAGGTAAATGTGCAGATTATTTTCAAGTCCATAAGTTAGAGCTGGAAGTCAATGTAGAGGTTATTGTCATGTCCATAAGTAGGAAATTATGGTCAATGTACAGTTTATTGTCATGTCCATAAGAAGGAAGGGGAGGTCAATGTACAGATTATTGTCATGTCCATAAGTAGGAGATGGAATTCAATGTACACATTATTGTCATGTCCATAAGTATTAGACAGATGTCAATGTGCAGATAATTTTCATGTCCACAAGTAGGAGGCGGAGGTCAATATACAGATCATTGTCATGTCCAGAAGTAGGAGATGGAGGTCAATACATGTTATTGTCATTTCAGTAAATCGGATATGGAGGTCAATGTACCAGATTACTGTCATGTCCATAAGTAGGAGGTGCAGGTCAATGTACAGATTATTGTCATGTCCATCAGTAGGAGGTCGAGGTCACTGTACAGATTATTGTCATGTCCTTAAGTAGGAGATTTAGGTCAATGTAGATATTATTGTCATGTCCGAAAGTAGGTGATGGAGATCAATATACAGATTATTGTCATGTCCAGAAGTAGGAAATGGAGGTCAATACATGTTATTGTCATTTCAATAAGTCGGAGATGGAGGTCAATGTACCAGATTACTGTCATGTCCATAAGTAGTCGATGGAGGTCAATGTACAGATTATTGTCATGTCATAACTAGGAGATGGAAGTCAATGTACAGGTTCTTGTCATGTCCATATCTAGGATATGGAGGTCAATGTGCAGATTATTGTCTTGTCAATAAGTAGAAGGTGGAGGTCATTGTACAGATTATTTTCATGTCCCTAAGAAGGAGGGGGAGGTCAAGATACATATTATTTTCATATCCAAAAGTAGAAGGGGGAGGTCAATGTACAGATTGTTGTTATGTCCATAAATAGGAGGTGGAGGTCAATGCACGGATTATTGTCATGTCTCTAAGAGGGAGATGCAGGTCAATGTACAGATTATTGTCATGTTCATAAGTAGGAGGAGGTGGTCAATGTAAAGATTATTGTCATGTCTCTAAGAGGGAGATGCAGGTCAATGTACAGATTATTGTCATGTTCATAAGTAGGAGGAGGTGGTCAATGTAAAGATTATTGTCATGTCTCTAAGAGGGAGATGCAGGTCAATGTACAGATTATTGTCATGTTCATAAGTAGTAGGTGGTGGTCAATGTACAGATGATTGTGATGTCCATCAGTAGGAGATGATGGTAAATGTTCAGATTATTGTCATGTCCATAAGTAGATGGAGGTCAATGTACAGATTATTGTCATGTCCATAAGTAGGAGGTGGAGGTCAATGTACAGATTTTTGTCATTTCTAAAAGTAGGACATGTACGTCAAATTACAAATTATTGTCATGTCCAAAAGTACGAGGTGGAGGTCAATGTATAGATTATTGTCATGTGCATAAGTGGGAGATGGAGGTCAATATACAGAATATTGTCATGTCCATAAGTAGAAGGGGGATGTCAACGTACAGATTATTGTCATATGCATAAGTAGGAGGTGGAGGTTAAAGTACTAAATTATTGTCATGTACATAAGTAGGATGTGGAGGACAATGTGCAGATTATTATCATGTCCATAAGTAGGAGAGGGATGTTAAGGTACAGATTATTGTCATGTCCAGAAGTTGGAGGTGGAGGTCAATGTACAGATTATTGTCATGTCTATAAGTAGGACATGTACGTCAAATTACAGATTATTGTCATGTCCAAAAGTACGAGGTGGAGGTCAATGTTTAGATTATTGTCATGTGCATAAGTTGGAGATGGAGGTCAGTGTACAGATTATTGTCATGTCCATAAGTAGGAGGTGGAGGTCAATGTACAGATTATTGTGTTGTCCATAAGTAGGAGGTGGAGGTCATTGTACAGATTATTGTCATGTGCATAAGTGGGAGCTGCAGGTCAATGTACAGATTATTGTCATGTCCATAAGTAGGTGGTGGAGGTCAATGTACAGATTATTGTGTTGTCCATAAGTAGGAGTTGGAGGTCATTGTACAGATTATCGTCATGTCCATAATTAGGAGGTGGAGGTCAATGTACAGATTATTGTCATATACATAAGTAGGATGTGGAGGTTAATGTACTAGATTATTGTCATGTCCATAAGTAGGATGTAGAGGACAATGTGCAGATTATTATCATGTCCATAAGTAGGAGAGGGATGTTAAGGTACAGGTTATTGTCATGTCCATAAGTAGGAGGTGGAGGTCAATGTACAGATTATTGTCATGTGCATAAGTGGGAGATGGAGGTCAATATACAGAATATTGTCATGTCCATAAGTACGAGGTGGAGGTCAATGTATTGATTATTGTCATATGCATAAGTAGGAGGTGGAGGTTAATCTACTAAATTATTGTCATGTACATAAGTAGGATGTGGAGGACAATGTGCAGATTATTATCATGTCCATAAGTAGGAGAGGGATGTTAAGGTACAGATTATTGTCATGTCCAGAAGTTGGAGGTGGAGGTCAATGTACAGATTATTGTCATGTGTATTAGTAGGACATGTATGTCAAATTACAGATTATTGTCATGGCCAAAAGTACGAGGTGGAGGTCAATGTTTTGATTAATGTCATGTGCATAAGTGGGAGATGGAGGTCAATGTACAGATTATTGTCATGCCCATAAGTAGGAGGTGGAGTTCAATGTACAGATTATTGTGTTGTCCATAAGTAGAGGTGGAGGTCATTGTGCAGATTATTATCATGTCCATAAGTAGGAGAGGGAAGGTAAGGTACAAATTATTTTCATGTCCAAAAGTACGAGGTGGAGGTCAATGTACAGATTATTGTCATGTCCATAAGTAGAAGGGATGTCAACGTACAGATTATTGTCATGTCCATAAGTAGGAGGTGGAGGTCAATGTACAGATTATTGTCATGTCCAGAAGTTGGAGGTGGAGGTCAATGTACAGATTATTGTCGTGTCTATAAGTAGGACATGTACGTCAAATTACAGATTATTGTCATATCCAAAAGTACGAGGTGGAGGTCAATGTATTGATTATAGTCATATGCATAAGTGGGAGATGGAGATCAATGTACAGATTATTGTCATGTGCATAAATAAGAGGTGGAGGTCAATGTAGAGATTATTGTTATGTCCATGAATAGGAGGTGTAGGTCAATATACAGATTATTGTTATGTCCATAAATAGGAGGTGGAGGTCAATGTACAGATTATTATCATGTCCATAAGTAGTAGATGGAGGTCATTGTAACAGATTATTGTCGTGCATTAGTAGGAGGTGGATGTCAATGTACAGATTATTCTTGTGTCCATCGGTAGGAGATGAAGGTAAATGTATAGATTATTGTCAGGTAGATAAGTAGGAGGTGGCGGTTAATGTTCTAGATTATTGTCATGTGCATAAGTGGGAGATGGAGGTCAATGTACAGATTATTTTCAGGTCCATATATTGGAGAATGAGTTCAATGTACAGATTATTGTCGAGTCCATAAGTAGGAGATGGAGGTCAATGTACCGATTATTGTCATGTCCATCAGTAGGAGGGGGGCTCAATGTTCAGATTATTGTAATGTCCATTAGTAAGACATTGAGGTGATTGTAAAGATTATTGTCATATCCATAAGTAGAAGGTGGAGGTCATTGTACAGCTTATTTTCATGTCCCTAAGAAGGAGGGGGAGGTCAAGATACAGATTGTTTTCATATCCAAAAGTAGAAGGGGGAGGTCAATGTACAGATTGTTGTTATGTCCATAAATAGGAGGTGGAGGTCAATGTACAGATTATTGTCATGTCTCTAAGAGGGAGATGCAGGTCAATGTACAGATTATTGTCATGTTCATAAGTAGGAGGTGGTGGTCAATGTACAGATGATTGTCATGTCCATCAGTAGGAGATGAAGGTAAATATTCTGATTATTGTCATGTCCATAAGTAGATGGAGGTCAATGTTCAGATTATTGTCATGTCCATAACTAGGAGATGGAGGTCAATGTACAGGTTATTGTCATGTCCATAACTAGGAGATGGAAGTCAATGTACAGGTTATTGTCATGTCCATATCTAGGATATGGTGGTCAATGTACAGATTATTGTCTTGTCCATAAGTAGAAGGTGGAGGTCAATGTACAGATTACTGACATGTCCCTAAGAAGGAGGGGGAGGTCAAGATACAGATTATTGTCATATCCAAAAGTAGAAGGGGGAGGTCAATGTACAGATTGTTGTTATGTCCATAAATAGGAGTTGGAGGTCAATGTACAGATTATTGACATGTCTCTAAGAGGGAGATGCAGGTCAATGTACAGATTATTGTCATGTCCATAAGTAGGAGGTGGAGGTTAATGTACTAAATTATTGTCATGTCTTTAAGTAGGATGTGGAAGACAATGTGCAGATTATTGTCATGTCCATAAGTAGGAGAGGGATGTTAAGGTACATATTATTGTCAAGTCCAGAAGTTGGAGATGGAGGTCAATGTACAGATTATTGTCATGTCTATAAGTAGGACATGTACGTCAAATTACAGATTATTGTCATGTCCAAAAGTACGAGGTGGAGGTTAATGTATAGATTATTGTCATATGCATAAGTGGGAGATGGAGATCAATGTACAGATTATTGACATGTCCATAAGTAGGAGGTGGAGGTCAATGTACAGATTATTGTCATGTCCTTAATTAGAAGGTGGAGGTCATTGTACAGATTATTTTCAGGTCCTGAAGAAGGAGATGGAGGTCAATTTACAGATTATTGTCATGTCCATCATTAGAAGGGGGAGGTCAATGAACAGATTATAGTCATCTCCATCAGTAGGAGATGAAGGTAAATGTGCAGATTATTTTCAAGTCCATAAGTTAGAGCTGGAAGTCAATGTAGAGGTTATTGTCATGTCCATAAGTAGGAAATTATGGTCAATGTACAGTTTATTGTCATGTCCATAAGAAGGAAGGGGAGGTCAATGTACAGATTATTGTCATGTCCATAAGTAGGAGATGGAATTCAATGTACACATTATTGTCATGTCCATAAGTATTAGACAGATGTCAATGTGCAGATAATTTTCATGTCCACAAGTAGGAGGAGGAGGTCAATATACAGATCATTGTCATGTCCAGAAGTAGGAGATGGAGGTCAATACATGTTATTGTCATTTCAGTAAATCGGATATGGAGGTCAATGTACCAGATTACTGTCATGTCCATAAGTAGGAGGTGCAGGTCAATGTACAGATTATTGTCATGTCCATCAGTAGGAGGTGGAGGTCACTGTACAGATTATTGTCATGTCCTTAAGTAGGAGATTTAGGTCAATGTAGATATTATTGTCATGTCCGAAAGTAGGTGATGGAGATCAATATACAGATTATTGTCATGTCCAGAAGTAGGAAATGGAGGTCAATACATGTTATTGTCATTTCAATAAGTCGGAGATGGAGGTCAATGTACCAGATTACTGTCATGTCCATAAGTAGTCGATGGAGGTCAATGTACAGATTATTGTCATGTCATAACTAGGAGATGGAAGTCAATGTACAGGTTCTTGTCATGTCCATATCTAGGATATGGAGGTCAATGTGCAGATTATTGTCTTGTCAATAAGTAGAAGGTGGAGGTCATTGTACAGATTATTTTCATGTCCCTAAGAAGGAGGGGGAGGTCAAGATACATATTATTTTCATATCCAAAAGTAGAAGGGGGAGGTCAATGTACAGATTGTTGTTATGTCCATAAATAGGAGGTGGAGGTCAATGTACGGATTATTGTCATGTCTCTAAGAGGGAGATGCAGGTCAATGTACAGATTATTGTCATGTTCATAAGTAGGAGGAGGTGGTCAATGTAAAGATTATTGTCATGTCTCTAAGAGGGAGATGCAGGTCAATGTACAGATTATTGTCATGTTCATAAGTAGGAGGAGGTGGTCAATGTAAAGATTATTGTCATGTCTCTAAGAGGGAGATGCAGGTCAATGTACAGATTATTGTCATGTTCATAAGTAGGAGGTGGTGGTCAATGTACAGATGATTGTGATGTCCATCAGTAGGAGATGATGGTAAATGTTCAGATTATTGTCATGTCCATAAGTAGATGGAGGTCAATGTACAGATTATTGTCATGTCCATAAGTAGGAGGTGGAGGTCAATGTACAGATTTTTGTCATTTCTAAAAGTAGGACATGTACGTCAAATTACAAATTATTGTCATGTCCAAAAGTACGAGGTGGAGGTCAATGTATAGATTATTGTCATGTGCATAAGTGGGAGATGGAGGTCAATATACAGAATATTGTCATGTCCATAAGTAGAAGGGGGATGTCAACGTACAGATTATTGTCATATGCATAAGTAGGAGGTGGAGGTTAAAGTACTAAATTATTGTCATGTACATAAGTAGGATGTGGAGGACAATGTGCAGATTATTATCATGTCCATAAGTAGGAGAGGGATGTTAAGGTACAGATTATTGTCATGTCCAGAAGTTGGAGGTGGAGGTCAATGTACAGATTATTGTCATGTCTATAAGTAGGACATGTACATCAAATTACAGATTATTTTCATGTCCAAAAGTACGAGGTGGAGGTCAATGTTTAGATTATTGTCATGTGCATAAGTTGGAGATGGAGGTCAGTGTACAGATTATTGTCATGTCCATAAGTAGGAGGTGGAGGTCAATGTACAGATTATTGTGTTGTCCATAAGTAGGAGGTGGAGGTCATTGTACAGATTATTGTCATGTGTATAAGTGGGAGCTGCAGGTCAATGTACAGATTATTGTCATGTCCATAAGTAGGTGGTGGAGGTCAATGTACAGATTATTGTGTTGTCCATAAGTAGGAGTTGGAGGTCATTGTACAGATTATCGTCATGTGCATATGTGGGAGCTGCAGGTCAATGTACAGATTATTGTCATGTCCATAATTAGGAGGTGGAGTTCGATGTACAGATTATTGTCATATACATAAGTAGGATGTGGAGGTTAATGTACTAGATTATTGTCATGTCCATAAGTAGGATGTAGAGGACAATGTGCAGATTATTATCATGTCCATAAGTAGGAGAGGGATGTTAAGGTACAGGTTATTGTCATGTCCATAAGTAGGAGGTGGAGGTCAATGTACAGATTATTGTCATGTGCATAAGTGGGAGATGGAGGTCAATATACAGAATATTGTCATGTCCATAAGTACGAGGTGGAGGTCAATGTATTGATTATTGTCATATGCATAAGTAGGAGGTGGAGGTTAATCTACTAAATTATTGTCATGTACATAAGTAGGATGTGGAGGACAATGTGCAGATTATTATCATGTCCATAAGTAGGAGAGGGATGTTAAGGTACAGATTATTGTCATGTCCAGAAGTTGGAGGTGGAGGTCAATGTACAGATTATTGTCATGTGTATTAGTAGGACATGTATGTCAAATTACAGATTATTGTCATGGCCAAAAGTACGAGGTGGAGGTCAATGTTTTGATTAATGTCATGTGCATAAGTGGGAGATGGAGGTCAATGTACAGATTATTGTCATGCCCATAAGTAGGAGGTGGAGTTCAATGTACAGATTATTGTGTTGTCCATAAGTAGAGGTGGAGGTCATTGTGCAGATTATTATCATGTCCATAAGTAGGAGAGGGAAGGTAAGGTACAAATTATTTTCATGTCCAAAAGTACGAGGTGGAGGTCAATGTACAGATTATTGTCATGTCCATAAGTAGAAGGGATGTCAACGTACAGATTATTGTCATGTCCATAAGTAGGAGGTGGAGGTCAATGTACAGATTATTGTCATGTCCAGAAGTTGGAGGTGGAGGTCAATGTACAGATTATTGTCGTGTCTATAAGTAGGACATGTACGTCAAATTACAGATTATTGTCATATCCAAAAGTACGAGGTGGAGGTCAATGTATTGATTATAGTCATATGCATAAGTGGGAGATGGAGATCAATGTACAGATTATTGTCATGTGCATAAATAAGAGGTGGAGGTCAATGTAGAGATTATTGTTATGTCCATGAATAGGAGGTGTAGGTCAATATACAGATTATTGTTATGTCCATAAATAGGAGGTGGAGGTCAATGTACAGATTATTATCATGTCCATAAGTAGTAGATGGAGGTCATTGTAACAGATTATTGTCGTGCATTAGTAGGAGGTGGATGTCAATGTACAGATTATTCTTGTGTCCATCGGTAGGAGATGAAGGTAAATGTATAGATTATTGTCAGGTAGATAAGTAGGAGGTGGCGGTTAATGTTCTAGATTATTGTCATGTGCATAAGTGGGAGATGGAGGTCAATGTACAGATTATTTTCAGGTCCATATATTGGAGAATGAGTTCAATGTACAGATTATTGTCGAGTCCATAAGTAGGAGATGGAGGTCAATGTACCGATTATTGTCATGTCCATCAGTAGGAGGGGGGCTCAATGTTCAGATTATTGTAATGTCCATTAGTAAGACATTGAGGTGATTGTAAAGATTATTGTCATATCCATAAGTAGAAGGTGGAGGTCATTGTACAGCTTATTTTCATGTCCCTAAGAAGGAGGGGGAGGTCAAGATACAGATTGTTTTCATATCCAAAAGTAGAAGGGGGAGGTCAATGTACAGATTGTTGTTATGTCCATAAATAGGAGGTGGAGGTCAATGTACAGATTATTGTCATGTCCCTAAGAGGGAGATGCAGGTCAATGTACAGATTATTGTCATGTTCATAAGTAGGAGGTGGTGGTCAATGTACAGATGATTGTCATGTCCATCAGTAGGAGATGAAGGTAAATATTCTGATTATTGTCATGTCCATAAGTAGATGGAGGTCAATGTTCAGATTATTGTCATGTCCATAACTAGGAGATGGAGGTCAATGTACACATTATTGTCATGTCCATCAGTAGGAGGTCGAGGTCAATGTACAGATTATTGTCATGTCCATAAATAGGAGGTGGAGGTTAATGTACTAAATTATTGTCATGTCCATAAGTAGGATGTGGAGGACAATGGGCAGATTATTGTCATGTCCATAAGTAGGAGAGGGATGTTAAGGTACAGATTATTGTCATGTCCAGAAGTTGGAGATGGAGGTCAATGTACAGATTATTGTCATGTGCATAGGTGGGAGATGGAGGTCAATGTACAGATTGTTGTCATGTCCATAAATAGGAGGTGGACGTCAATGTAAAGATTATTGTCATGTCCATAAGTAGGAGGTAGAAGTCAATGTACAGATGATTGTCATATCCATGAATAGGAGGTGTAGTTCAATATACAGATTATTGTCATGTCCAAAAGTAGGAGGGGGATGTTAAGGTACAGATAATTGTCATGTTCATAAGTAGAAGGGGGTGGTCAGTTTACAGATTATTGTGATGTCCATATGTAGGAGATGGAGGTCAATATACAGATCATTGTCATGTCCATAAGTAGGAAATGAAGGTAAATGTATAGATTATTGTGATGTCCATAAATAGGAGATGGAAGTCAAGTTGCAGATTATTTTCATCTTCAAAAGTAGGAGGTGGAGGACAATGTTCAGATTATTGTCATGTCCAAAAGCAGGATGGCGATGTTAAGGTACAGATTATTGACATGTCCATAAGTAGAAGGGGGAGGTCAAGGTACAGATTATTGTCATGTACATAAGAAGGAGATGGAAGTCAATATACAGAATATTGTCATGTCTATAAGTAGGACATGTAGGTCAAATTACAGATTATTGTCATGTCCTGAAGTAGGAGGTGGAGGTTAATGTACAGATTATTTTCATGTTCATAAGAAGGAGGGGGAGGTCAATGTACAGATTATTGTCATGTCCATCATTAGAAGGGGGAGGTCAATGAACAGATTATAGTCATCTCCATCAGTAGGAGATGAAGGTAAATGTGCAGATTATTTTCAAGTCCATAAGTTAGAGCTGGAAGTCAATGTACAGGTTATTGTCATGTCCATAAGTAGGAAATTATGGTCAATGTACAGTTTATTGTCATGTCCATAAGAAGGAAGGGGAGGTCAATGTACAGATTATTGTCATGTCCATAAGTAGGAGATGGAATTCAATGTACACATTATTGTCATGTCCATAAGTATTAGACAGATGTCAATGTGCAGATAATTTTCATGTCCACAAGTAGGAGGCGGAGGTCAATATACAGATCATTGTCATGTCCAGAAGTAGGAGATGGAGGTCAATACATGTTATTGTCATTTCAGTAAATCGGATATGGAGGTCAATGTACCAGATTACTGTCATGTCCATAAGTAGGAGGTGCAGGTCAATGTACAGATTATTGTCATGTCCATCAGTAGGAGGTGGAGGTCACTGTACAGATTATTGTCATGTCCTTAAGTAGGAGATTTAGGTCAATGTAGATATTATTGTCATGTCCGAAAGTAGGTGATGGAGATCAATATACAGATTATTGTCATGTCCAGAAGTAGGAAATGGAGGTCAATACATGTTATTGTCATTTCAATAAGTCGGAGATGGAGGTCAATGTACCAGATTACTGTCATGTCCATAAGTAGTCGATGGAGGTCAATGTACAGATTATTGTCATGTCATAACTAGGAGATGGAAGTCAATGTACAGGTTCTTGTCATGTCCATATCTAGGATATGGAGGTCAATGTGCAAATTATTGTCTTGTCAATAAGTAGAAGGTGGAGGTCATTGTACAGATTATTTTCATGTCCCTAAGAAGGAGGGGGAGGTCAAGATACATATTATTTTCATATCCAAAAGTAGAAGGGGGAGGTCAATGTACAGATTGTTGTTATGTCCATAAATAGGAGGTGGAGGTCAATGTACGGATTATTGTCATGTCTCTAAGAGGGAGATGCAGGTCAATGTACAGATTATTGTCATGTTCATAAGTAGGAGGAGGTGGTCAATGTAAAGATTATTGTCATGTCTCTAAGAGGGAGATGCAGGTCAATGTACAGATTATTGTCATGTTCATAAGTAGGAGGTGGTGGTCAATGTACAGATGATTGTGATGTCCATCAGTAGGAGATGATGGTAAATGTTCAGATTATTGTCATGTCCATAAGTAGATGGAGGTCAATGTACAGATTATTGTCATGTCCATAAGTAGGAGGTGGAGGTCAATGTACAGATTTTTGTCATTTCTAAAAGTAGGACATGTACGTCAAATTACAAATTATTGTCATGTCCAAAAGTACAAGGTGGAGGTCAATGTATAGATTATTGTCATGTGCATAAGTGGGAGATGGAGGTCAATATACAGTATATTGTCATGTCCCTAAGTAGAAGGGGGATGTCAACGTACAGATTATTGTCATATGCATAAGTAGGAGGTGGAGGTTAAAGTACTAAATTATTGTCATGTACATAAGTAGGATGTGGAGGGCAATGTGCAGATTATTATCATGTCCATAAGTAGGAGAGGGATGTTAAGGTACAGATTATTGTCATGTCCAGAAGTTGGAGGTGGAGGTCAATGTACAGATTATTGTCATGTCTATAAGTAGGACATATACGTCAAATTACAGATTATTGTCATGTCCAAAAGTACGAGGTGGAGGTCAGTGTTTAGATTATTGTCATGTGCATAAGTTGGAGATGGAGGTCAGTGTACAGATTATTGTCATGTCCATAAGTAGGAGGTGGAGGTCAATGTACAGATTATTGTGTTGTCCATAAGTAGGAGGTGGAGGTCATTGTACAGATTATTGTCATGTGCATAAGTGGGAGCTGCAGGTCAATGTACAGATTATTGTCATGTCCATAAGTAGGTGGTGGAGGTCAATGTACAGATTATTGTGTTGTCCATAAGTAGGAGTTGGAGGTCATTGTACAGATTATCGTCATGTCCATAATTAGGAGGTGGAGGTCAATGTACAGATTATTGTCATATACATAAGTAGGATGTGGAGGTTAATGTACTAGATTATTGTCATGTCCATAAGTAGGATGTAGAGGACAATGTGCAGATTATTATCATGTCCATAAGTAGGAGAGGGATGTTAAGGTACAGGTTATTGTCATGTCCATAAGTAGGAGGTGGAGGTCAATGTACAGATTATTGTCATGTGCATAAGTGGGAGATGGAGGTCAATATACAGAATATTGTCATGTCCATAAGTACGAGGTGGAGGTCAATGTATTGATTATTGTCATATGCATAAGTAGGAGGTGGAGGTTAATCTTCTAAATTATTGTCATGTACATAAGTAGGATGTGGAGGACAATGTGCAGATTATTATCATGTCCATAAGTAGGAGAGGGATGTTAAGGTACAGATTATTGTCATGTCCAGAAGTTGGAGGTGGAGGTCAATGTACAGATTATTGTCATGTGTATTAGTAGGACATGTATGTCAAATTACAGATTATTGTCATGGCCAAAAGTACGAGGTGGAGGTCAATGTTTTGATTAATGTCATGTGCATAAGTGGGAGATGGAGGTCAATGTACAGATTATTGTCATGCCCATAAGTAGGAGGTGGAGTTCAATGTACAGATTATTGTGTTGTCCATAAGTAGAGGTGGAGGTCATTGTGCAGATTATTATCATGTCCATAAGTAGGAGAGGGAAGGTAAGGTACAAATTATTTTCATGTCCAGAAGTTGGAGGTGCAGGTTAATGTACTAAATTATTATCATGTCCATAAGTAGGAGAGGGAAGGTAAGGTACAAATTATTTTCATGTCCAAAAGTACTAGGTGGAGGTCAATGTACAGATTATTGTCATGTCCATAAGTAGGAGGTGGAAGTCAATGTACAGATTATTGTGTTGTCCATAAGTAGGAGGTTGAGGTCAATGTACATATTATTGTCATGTGGATAAGTGGGAGATGGAGGTCAATGTACAGATTATTGTGTTGTCCATAAATAGGAGTTGGAGGTCAATGTACAGATTATTGTCATGTTCATAAGTAGGAGGTGGTGGTCAATGTACAGATGATTGTCATGTCCATCAGAAGGAGATGAAGGTAAATGTACAGATTATTGTCATGTCCATAAGTAGAAGGAGGTAAATGTACAGATTATTGTCATGTCCATAAGTAGGATGTGGAGGACAATGTGCAGATTATTGTCATGTCCATAAGTAGGAGGTGGAGGTCAATGTACAGATTATTGTGTTGTCCATAAGTAGGAGGTGGAGGTCATTGTACAGATTATTGTCATGTGCATAAGTGGGAGCTGCAGGTCAATGTACAGATTATTGTCATGTCCATAAGTAGGTGGTGGAGGTCAATGTACAGATTATTGTGTTGTCCATAAGTAGGAGTTGGAGGTCATTGTACAGATTATCGTCATGTCCATAATTAGGAGGTGGAGGTCAATGTACAGATTATTGTCATATACATAAGTAGGATGTGGAGGTTAATGTACTAGATTATTGTCATGTCCATAAGTAGGATGTAGAGGACAATGTGCAGATTATTATCATGTCCATAAGTAGGAGAGGGATGTTAAGGTACAGGTTATTGTCATGTCCATAAGTAGGAGGTGGAGGTCAATGTACAGATTATTGTCATGTGCATAAGTGGGAGATGGAGGTCAATATACAGAATATTGTCATGTCCATAAGTACGAGGTGGAGGTCAATGTATTGATTATTGTCATATGCATAAGTAGGAGGTGGAGGTTAATCTTCTAAATTATTGTCATGTACATAAGTAGGATGTGGAGGACAATGTGCAGATTATTATCATGTCCATAAGTAGGAGAGGGATGTTAAGGTACAGATTATTGTCATGTCCAGAAGTTGGAGGTGGAGGTCAATGTACAGATTATTGTCATGTGTATTAGTAGGACATGTATGTCAAATTACAGATTATTGTCATGGCCAAAAGTACGAGGTGGAGGTCAATGTTTTGATTAATGTCATGTGCATAAGTGGGAGATGGAGGTCAATGTACAGATTATTGTCATGCCCATAAGTAGGAGGTGGAGTTCAATGTACAGATTATTGTGTTGTCCATAAGTAGAGGTGGAGGTCATTGTGCAGATTATTATCATGTCCATAAGTAGGAGAGGGAAGGTAAGGTACAAATTATTTTCATGTCCAGAAGTTGGAGGTGCAGGTTAATGTACTAAATTATTATCATGTCCATAAGTAGGAGAGGGAAGGTAAGGTACAAATTATTTTCATGTCCAAAAGTACTAGGTGGAGGTCAATGTACAGATTATTGTCATGTCCATAAGTAGGAGGTGGAAGTCAATGTACAGATTATTGTGTTGTCCATAAGTAGGAGGTTGAGGTCAATGTACATATTATTGTCATGTGGATAAGTGGGAGATGGAGGTCAATGTACAGATTATTGTGTTGTCCATAAATAGGAGTTGGAGGTCAATGTACAGATTATTGTCATGTTCATAAGTAGGAGGTGGTGGTCAATGTACAGATGATTGTCATGTCCATCAGAAGGAGATGAAGGTAAATGTACAGATTATTGTCATGTCCATAAGTAGAAGGAGGTAAATGTACAGATTATTGTCATGTCCATAAGTAGGATGTGGAGGACAATGTGCAGATTATTGTCATGTCCATAAGTAGGAGAGGGATGTTAAGGTACAGATTATTGTCATGTCCAGAAGTTGGAGATGGAGGTCAATGTACAGATTATTGTCATGTGCATAGGTGGGAGATGGAGGTCAATGTACAGATTGTTGTCATGTCCATAAATAGGAGGTGGACGTCAATGTAAAGATTATTGTCATGTCCATAAGTAGGAGGGGGATGTTAAGGTACAGATAATTGTCATGTTCATAAGTAGAAGGGGGTGGTCAGGTTACAGATTATTGTGATGTCCATATGTAGGAGATGGAGGTCAATATACAGATCATTGTCATGTCCATAAGTAGGAAATGAAGGTAAATGTATAGATTATTGTGATGTCCATAAATAGGAGATGGAAGTCAAGTTGCAGATTATTTTCATCTTCAAAAGTAGGAGGTGGAGGACAATGTTCAGATTATTGTCATGTCCAAAAGCAGGATGGCGATGTTAAGGTACAGATTATTGACATGTCCATAAGTAGAAGGGGGAGGTCAAGGTACAGATTATTGTCATGTACATAAGAAGGAGATGGAAGTCAATATACAGAATATTGTCATGTCTATAAGTAGGACATGTAGGTCAAATTACAGATTATTGTCATGTCCTGAAGTAGGAGGTGGAGGTTAATGTACAGATTATTTTCATGTTCATAAGAAGGAGGGGGAGGTCAATGTACAGATTATTGTCATGTCCATCATTAGAAGGGGGAGGTCAATGAACAGATTATAGTCATCTCCATCAGTAGGAGATGAAGGTAAATGTGCAGATTATTTTCAAGTCCATAAGTTAGAGCTGGAAGTCAATGTACAGGTTATTGTCATGTCCATAAGTAGGAAATTATGGTCAATGTACAGTTTATTGTCATGTCCATAAGAACGAAGGGGAGGTCAATGTACAGATTATTGTCATGTCCATAAGTAGGAGATGGAATTCAATGTACACATTATTGTCATGTCCATAAGTATTAGACAGATGTCAATGTGCAGATAATTTTCATGTCCACAAGTAGGAGGCGGAGGTCAATATACAGATCATTGTCATGTCCAGAAGTAGGAGATGGAGGTCAATACATGTTATTGTCATTTCAGTAAATCGGATATGGAGGTCAATGTACCAGATTACTGTCATGTCCATAAGTAGGAGGTGCAGGTCAATGTACAGATTATTGTCATGTCCATCAGTAGGAGGGGGAGGTCACTGTACAGATTATTGTCATGTCCTTAAGTAGGAGATTTAGGTCAATGTAGATATTATTGTCATGTCCGAAAGTAGGTGATGGAGATCAATATACAGATTATTGTCATGTCCAGAAGTAGGAAATGGAGGTCAATACATGTTATTGTCATTTCAATAAGTCGGAGATGGAGGTCAATGTACCAGATTACTGTCATGTCCATAAGTAGTCGATGGAGGTCAATGTACAGATTATTGTCATGTCATAACTAGCAGATGGAAGTCAATGTACAGGTTCTTGTCATGTCCATATCTAGGATATGGAGGTCAATGTGCAAATTATTGTCTTGTCAATAAGTAGAAGGTGGAGGTCATTGTACAGATTATTTTCATGTCCCTAAGAAGGAGGGGGAGGTCAAGATACATATTATTTTCATATCCAAAAGTAGAAGGGGGAGGTCAATGTACAGATTGTTGTTATGTCCATAAATAGGAGGTGGAGGTCAATGTACGGATTATTGTCATGTCTCTAAGAGGGAGATGCAGGTCAATGTACAGATTATTGTCATGTTCATAAGTAGGAGGAGGTGGTCAATGTAAAGATTATTGTCATGTCTCTAAGAGGGAGATGCAGGTCAATGTACAGATTATTGTCATGTTCATAAGTAGGAGGTGGTGGTCAATGTACAGATGATTGTGATGTCCATCAGTAGGAGATGATGGTAAATGTTCAGATTATTGTCATGTCCATAAGTAGATGGAGGTCAATGTACAGATTATTGTCATGTCCATAAGTAGGAGGTGGAGGTCAATGTACAGATTTTTGTCATTTCTAAAAGTAGGACATGTACGTCAAATTACAAATTATTGTCATGTCCAAAAGTACAAGGTGGAGGTCAATGTATAGATTATTGTCATGTGCATAAGTGGGAGATGGAGGTCAATATACAGTATATTGTCATGTCCATAAGTAGAAGGGGGATGTCAACGTACAGATTATTGTCATATGCATAAGTAGGAGGTGGAGGTTAAAGTACTAAATTATTGTCATGTACATAAGTAGGATGTGGAGGGCAATGTGCAGATTATTATCATGTCCATAAGTAGGAGAGGGATGTTAAGGTACAGATTATTGTCATGTCCAGAAGTTGGAGGTGGAGGTCAATGTACAGATTATTGTCATGTCTATAAGTCGGACATGTACGTCAAATTACAGATTATTGTCATGTCCAAAAGTACGAGGTGGAGGTCAATGTTTAGATTATTGTCATGTGCATAAGTTGGAGATGGAGGTCAGTGTACAGATTATTGTCATGTCCATAAGTAGGAGGTGGAGGTCAATGTACAGATTATTGTGTTGTCCATAAGTAGGAGGTGGAGGTCATTGTACAGATTATTGTCATGTGCATAAGTGGGAGCTGCAGGTCAATGTACAGATTATTGTCATGTCCATAAGTAGGTGGTGGAGGTCAATGTACAGATTATTGTGTTGTCCATAAGTAGGAGTTGGAGGTCATTGTACAGATTATCGTCATGTCCATAATTAGGAGGTGGAGTTCAATGTACAGATTATTGTCATATACATAAGTAGGATGTGGAGGTTAATGTACTAGATTATTGTCATGTCCATAAGTAGGATGTAGAGGACAATGTGCAGATTATTATCATGTCTATAAGTAGGAGAGGGATGTTAAGGTACAGGTTATTGTCATGTCCATAAGTAGGAGGTGGAGGTCAATGTACAGATTATTGTCATGTGCATAAGTGGGAGATGGAGGTCAATATACAGAATATTGTCATGTCCATAAGTACGAGGTGGAGGTCAATGTATTGATTATTGTCATATGCATAAGTAGGAGGTGGAGGTTAATCTACTAAATTATTGTCATGTACATAAGTAGGATGTGGAGGACAATGTGCAGATTATTATCATGTCCATAAGTAGGAGAGGGATGTTAAGGTACAGATTATTGTCATGTCCAGAAGTTGGAGGTGGAGGTCAATGTACAGATTATTGTCATGTGTATTAGTAGGACATGTATGTCAAATTACAGATTATTGTCATGGCCAAAAGTACGAGGTGGAGGTCAATGTTTTGATTAATGTCATGTGCATAAGTGGGAGATGGAGGTCAATGTACAGATTATTGTCATGCCCATAAGTAGGAGGTGGAGTTCAATGTACAGATTATTGTGTTGTCCATAAGTAGAGGTGGAGGTCATTGTGCAGATTATTATCATGTCCATAAGTAGGAGAGGGAAGGTAAGGTACAAATTATTTTCATGTCCAGAAGTTGGAGGTGCAGGTTAATGTACTAAATTATTATCATGTCCATAAGTAGGAGAGGGAAGGTAAGGTACAAATTATTTTCATGTCCAAAAGTACGAGGTGGAGGTCAATGTACAGATTATTGTCATGTCCATAAGTAGGAGGTGGAAGTCAATGTACAGATTATTGTGTTGTCCATAAGTAGGAGGTTGAGGTCAATGTACATATTATTGTCATGTGGATAAGTGGGAGATGGAGGTCAATGTACAGATTATTGTCATGTCCATAAGTAGGAGGTGGAGGTCAATGTACATATTATTGTCATGTCCAAAAGTACGACATGTACGTCAAATTACAAATTATTGTCATGTCCAAAAGTAGGAGGTGGAGGTCAATGTATAGATTATTGTCATGTGCATAAGTGGGAGATGGAGGTCAATGTACAGATTATTGTCATGTCCATAAGTAGGAGGTGGAGGTCAATGTACAGATTATTGTCATGTCCATAAGTAGGAGGTGGAGGTCAATTAACAGATTATTGTCATGTCCATGAATAGGAGGTGTAGGTCAATATACAGATCATTGTCATGTCCATAAGTAGGAGTTGGGGGTCAATGTACAAGATTATTGTCATGTCCATAAGTAGGAGGTGGAAGTCAATGTACAGATTATTGTCATGTTCATAACTAGGAGGTGGATGTCATTGTACTGATTATTGTCATGTCGATAAGTTGGTGGGAGAGGTCAATGTTCAGCTAATTGTCATGTCGGTAAGTAGGAGGTGGAGGTCAATGTACTGATTATTGTCATGTCCATAAGTAGGAGGTGGAGGTCAATATACAGATTATTGTCATGTCCAGAAGTAGGAGATGGAGGTCAATATTCAGATTATGGTCTTCAATAAGTCGGAGATGGAGGTCAATGTACAAGATTACTGTCGTGTTCATAAGTAGGAAGTGGAAGACAATGTGCAGATTATTATCATGTCCATAAGTAGGAGAGGAATGTTAAGGTACAGATTATTGTCATGTCCAGAAGTTGGAGATTGAGGTCAATGTACAGATTATTGTCATGTGCATATGTGGGAGATGGAGGTCAATGTACAGATTGTTGTCCTGTCCATAAATAGGAGGTGGAGGTTAATGTACTAGATTATTGTCATGTCCATTAGGAGGAGGAGGAGGTCAATCTACAGATTATTGTCATGTCCATAAGTAGGAGGTGGAGGTCAACGTACAGAATATTGTCATGTCCATGAATAGGAGGTGTAGGTCAATATACAGATTATTGTCATGTCCATAAGTAGGAGGGGGATATTAAGGTACAGATTATTGTCATATCCATAAGTAGGAGATGGAGGTCAATGTACATATTATTGTCATGTCCATAACTAGGAGATGGAAGTCATTGTACAGGTTATTGTCACGTCCATATCTAGGATATGGAGGTCAATGTACAGATTATTGTCTTGTCCATAAGTAGAAGGTGGAGGTTAATGTACAGATTACAGTCATGTCCCTAAAAAGGAGGGGGAGATCAAGATACAGATTATTATCATATCCAAAAGTAGAAGGGGGATGTCAATGTACAGATTGTTGTTATGTCCATAAATAGGAGGTAGAGATCAATGTACAGATTATTGTCATGTCTCTAAGAGGGAGATGCAGGCCAATGTACAGATTATTGTCATGTTCATAAGTAGGAGGTGGTTGTCAATGTAGAGATGATTGTCATGTCCATCAGAAGGAGATGAAGGTAAATGTTCAGATTATTGTCATGTCCATTAGTAGATGGAGGTCAATGTACAGATTATTGTCATGTCCATATATAGGAGATGGAGGTCAATGTACAGATTATTGTCATGTCCATAACTAGGAGATGGAAGTCATTGTACAGATTATTTTCATGTCCTGAAGTAAGAGATGGAGGTCAATGTACAGATTGTTGTCATATCCATAAGGAGGAGGAGGAGGTGGTCAATGTACAGATTATTTTCATGTCCATAAGTAGGAGGTGGAGGTCAATGCATAGATTATTGACATGTGCATAAGTGGGAGATGGCGGTCAATGTACAGATAATTGTCATGTCCATCGGTATGAGATGAAGTTAAATGTACAGATTATTGTCATGTGCATAAGTGGGAGATGGAGGTCAATGTACAGATTATTTTCATGTCCATAAGTAGAAGGGGGATGTCAAGGTACAGATTATTGTCATGTCCATAAGTAGGAGGTGGAGGTCAATGTACACATTATTGTCATGTCTATAAGTAGGACATGTACGTCAAATTACAGATTATTTTCATGTCCTTAAGGTGGAGGTGGAGGTCAATGTACAGATTATTGTCATGTCCATAATTAGGATATGGAAGTCATAGTACAGATTATTTTCATGTCCTGAAGTAGGAGATGGAGGTCAATGTACGGATTATTATCATATCCATAAGGAGGAGGTGGAGGAGGTCAATATACAGATTATTTTCATGTCCATCAGTAGGAGGTGTAAGTCAATGTACAGATTATTGTCATGTGCATAAGTAGGGGATGGCGGTCAATGCACAGATTATTGTCATGTCCATCAGTAGGAGAAGAAGGTAAATGTACAGATTATTGTCATGTGCATAAGTGGGAGGTGGAGGTCAATGTACAGATTATTGTCATGTCCATAAGTAGATGGGGGATGTCAACATACAGATTATTGTCATGTTCATAAGTAGGAGGTGGAGGTCAATGTTCAGATCATTGTCATGTCCAGAAGTAGGAGATGGAGGTCAATATTCAGATTATAGTCTTCAATATGTTGGAGATGGACGTCAATGTACAGGATTACTGTCATGTTCATAAGTAGGAAGTGGATGTCTATGTACAGATTATTATCATGTCCATAAGTAGTAGATGGAGGTCAATGTGACAGATTATTTTCGTGAATTAATGGGAGGTGGATGTCAATGTACAGATTATTCTTGTGTCCATAAGTAGGAGATGGAGGTCAATGTACAGATTATTGTCATGTCCATCGGTAGGAGATGAAGGTAAATGTATAGATTATTGTCAGGTACATAAGTAGAAGGTGGCTGTTAATGTACTAGATTATTGTCATGTGCATAAGTGGGAGATGCAGGTCAATGTACAGATTATTGTCATGTTCATAAGTAGGAGGTGGTTGTCAATGTACAGATGATTGTCATGTCCATCAGAAGGAGATGAAGGTAAATGTACAGATTTTTGTGATGTCCATAAGTAGGAGATGGAAGTCATTGTACAGATTATTTTCATGTCCTGAAGTAGGAGATGGAGGTCAATGTACAGATTGTTGTCATATCCATAAGGAGGAGGAGGAGGAGGTCAATGTACAGATTATTTTCATGTCCATAAGTAGGAGGTGGAGGTCAATGCATAGATTATTGACATGTGCATAAGTGGGAGATGGCGGTCAATGTACAGATAATTGTCATGTCCATCGGTATGAGATGAAGGTAAATGTACAGATTATTGTCATGTGCATAAGTGGGAGATGGAGGTCAATGTACAGATTATTTTCATCTCCATAAGTAGAAGAAGGATGTCAAGGTACAGATTATTGTCATGTCCATAAGTAGGAGGTGGAGTTCACTGTACACATTATTGTCATGTCTATAAGTAGGACATGTACGTCAAATTACAGATTATTGACATGTCCAAAAGTACGAGGTGGAGGTCAATGTACAGATTATTGTCATGTGCATAAGTGGGAAATGGAGGTCAATATACAGTTTATTGTCATGTCCATAAGTAGGAGGTGGAGGTCCATGTACAGATTATTTTGTTGTCCATAAGTAGGAGGTGGCGGTCAATGTACAGATTATTGTCATGTCCATAAGTAGGAGGTGGGGGTCAATGTACAGATTATTGTCATATGCATACGTAGGATGTGGAGGTTAATGTACTAGATTATTGTCATGTCCATAAGTAGGATGTGGAGGACAATGTGCAGATTATTATCATGTCCATAAGTACGAGAGGGATGTTAAAGTACAGATTATTGTCATGTCCATAAGTAAGAGGTGGAGGTCAATGTACAGATTATTGTCATGTCTAAAAGTAGGACATGTACGTCAAATTACAAATTATTGTCATGTCCAAAAGAAGGAGGTGGAGGTCAATGTATAGATTATTATCATGTGCATAAGTGGGAGATGGAGGTCAATGTACAGATTATTGTCATGTCCATAAGTAGGAGGTGGAGGTCAATGTACAGATTATTGTCATGTCCATAAGTAGGAGGTGGAGGTCAATGTACAGATTATTGTCATGTCCATGAATAGGAGGTGTAGGTCAATACACAGATCATTGTCATGCCCATAAGTAGGAGTTGGAGGTCAATGTACAAGTTTATTGTCATGTCCATAAGTAGGAGGTGGAGGTCGATGTTCAGATTATTCTCATGTCTATAAGTAGAACATGTACGTCAAATTACAGATTATTGTCATGTCCAAAAGTACGAGGTGGAGGTCAGTGTTTAGATTATTGTCATGTGCATAAGTGGGAGGTGGAGGTCAGTGTACAGATTATTGTCATATGCATAAGTAGGAGGTGGAGGTTAATGTACTAAATTATTGTCATGTACATAAGTAGAATGTGGAGGACAATGTGCAGATTATTATCATGTCCATAAGTAGGAGAGGGATGTTAAGGTACAGATTATTGTCATGTCCAGAAGTTGGAGGTGGCGGTCAATGTACAGATTATTGTCATGTGGATAAGTGGGAGATGGAGGTCAATGTACAGATTATTGTCATGTCCATAAGTAGGAGGTGGGGGTCAATGTACAGATTATTGTCATATGCATACGTAGGATGTGGAGGTTAATGTACTAGATTATTGTCATGTCCATAAGTAGGATGTGGAGGACAATGTGCAGATTATTATCATGTCCATAAGTAGGAGAGGGATGTTAAAGTACAGATTATTGTCATGTCCATAAGTAGGAGGTGGAGGTCAATGTACAGATTATTGTCATGTCTAAAAGTAGGACATGTACGTCAAATTACAAATTATTGTCATGTCCAAAAGAAGGAGGTGGAGGTCAATGTATAGATTATTATCATGTGCATAAGTGGGAGATGGAGGTCAATGTACAGATTATTGTCATGTCCATAAGTAGGAGGTGGAGGTCAATGTACAGATTATTGTCATGTCCATAAGTAGGAGGTGGAGGTCAAAGTACAGATTATTGTCATGTCCATGAATAGGAGGTGTAGGTCAATACACAGATCATTGTCATGCCCATAAGTAGGAGTTGGAGGTCAATGTACAAGTTTATTGTCATGTCCATAAGTAGGAGGTGGAGGTCGATGTTCAGATTATTCTCATGTCTATAAGTAGAACATGTACGTCAAATTACAGATTATTGTCATGTCCAAAAGTACGAGGTGGAGGTCAGTGTTTAGATTATTGTCATGTGCATAAGTGGGAGGTGGAGGTCAGTGTACAGATTATTGTCATATGCATAAGTAGGAGGTGGAGGTTAATGTACTAAATTATTGTCATGTACATAAGTAGAATGTGGAGGACAATGTGCAGATTATTATCATGTCCATAAGTAGGAGAGGGATGTTAAGGTACAGATTATTGTCATGTCCAGAAGTTGGAGGTGGAGGTCAATGTTCAGATTATTCTCATGTCTATAAGTAGGACATGTACGTCAAATTACAGATTATTGTCAAGTCCAAAGGTACGCGGTGGAGGTCAGTGTTTAGATTATTGTCATGTGCATAAGTGGGAGATGGAGGTCAATGTACAGATTATTGTCATGTCCAAAAGTACGAGGTGGAGGTCAATGTACAGATTATTGTCATGTGCATAAGTGGGAAATGGAGGTCAATATACAGATTATTGTCATGTCCATAAGTAGGAGGTGGAGGTCAATGTACAGATTATTGTCATATGCATAAGTAGGAGGTGCAGGTTAATGTACTAAGTTATTGTCATGTCCATAAGTAGGAGAGGGATGTTAAGGTACAGATTATTGTCATGTCCATAAGTAGGAGTTGGAGGTCAATGTACAGATTATTGTCATGTCTATAAGTAGGACATGTACGTCAAATTACAGATTATTGTCTTGTCCAAAAGTACGAGGTGGAGGTCAATGTACAGATTATTGTCATGTTCATAAGTGGGAGATGGCGGTCAATGTACAGATTATTGTCATGTCCATAAGTAGGAGGTGGAAGTCAATGTACAGATTATTGTGTTGTCCATAAGTAGGAGGTTGAGGTAAATGTACATATTATTGTCATGTGGATAAGTGGGAGATGGAGGTCAATGTACAGATTATTGTATGTCCATAAGTAGGAGGTGGAGGTCAATGTACATATTATTGTCATGTGGATAAGTGGGAGGTGGAGGTTAATGTACAGATTATTGTCATGTCCATAAGTAGGAGGTTGAGGTCAATGTACATATTATTGTCATGTGGATAAGTGGGAGATGGAGGTCAATGTACAGATTATTGTCATGTCCATAAGTAGGATGTGGAAGTCAATTTACAGATTATTGTGTTGTCCATAAGTAGGAGGTTGAGGTCAATGTACATATTATTGTCATGTGCATAAGTGGGAGATGGAGGTCAATGTACAGATTATTGTCATGTCCATAAGTAGGAGGTGGAGGTCAATGTACAGGTTATTGTCATGTCCATAAGTAGGAGGTGGAGGTCAATTAACAGATTATTGTCATGTCCATGAATAGGAGGTGTAGGTCAATATACAGATCATTGTCATGTCCATAAGTAGGAGTTGGAGGTCAATGTACAGATTATTGTGTTGTCCATAAGTAGAGGTGGAGGTCATTGTGCAGATTATTATCATGTCCATAAGTAGGAGAGGGAAGGTAAGGTACAAATTATTTTCATGTCCAAAAGTACGAGGTGGAGGTCAATGTACAGATTATTGTCATGTCCATAAGTAGAAGGGATGTCAACGTACAGATTATTGTCATGTCCATAAGTAGGAGGTGGAGGTCAATGTACAGATTATTGTCATGTCCAGAAGTTGGAGGTGGAGGTCAATGTACAGATTATTGTCGTGTCTATAAGTAGGACATGTACGTCAAATTACAGATTATTGTCATATCCAAAAGTACGAGGTGGAGGTCAATGTATTGATTATAGTCATATGCATAAGTGGGAGATGGAGATCAATGTACAGATTATTGTCATGTGCATAAATAAGAGGTGGAGGTCAATGTAGAGATTATTGTTATGTCCATGAATAGGAGGTGTAGGTCAATATACAGATTATTGTTATGTCCATAAATAGGAGGTGGAGGTCAATGTACAGATTATTATCATGTCCATAAGTAGTAGATGGAGGTCATTGTAACAGATTATTGTCGTGCATTAGTAGGAGGTGGATGTCAATGTACAGATTATTCTTGTGTCCATCGGTAGGAGATGAAGGTAAATGTATAGATTATTGTCAGGTAGATAAGTAGGAGGTGGCGGTTAATGTTCTAGATTATTGTCATGTGCATAAGTGGGAGATGGAGGTCAATGTACAGATTATTTTCAGGTCCATATATTGGAGAATGAGTTCAATGTACAGATTATTGTCGAGTCCATAAGTAGGAGATGGAGGTCAATGTACCGATTATTGTCATGTCCATCAGTAGGAGGGGGGCTCAATGTTCAGATTATTGTAATGTCCATTAGTAAGACATTGAGGTGATTGTAAAGATTATTGTCATATCCATAAGTAGAAGGTGGAGGTCATTGTACAGCTTATTTTCATGTCCCTAAGAAGGAGGGGGAGGTCAAGATACAGATTGTTTTCATATCCAAAAGTAGAAGGGGGAGGTCAATGTACAGATTGTTGTTATGTCCATAAATAGGAGGTGGAGGTCAATGTACAGATTATTGTCATGTCTCTAAGAGGGAGATGCAGGTCAATGTACAGATTATTGTCATGTTCATAAGTAGGAGGTGGTGGTCAATGTACAGATGATTGTCATGTCCATCAGTAGGAGATGAAGGTAAATATTCTGATTATTGTCATGTCCATAAGTAGATGGAGGTCAATGTTCAGATTATTGTCATGTCCATAACTAGGAGATGGAGGTCAATGTACACATTATTGTCATGTCCATAACTAGCAGATGGAAGTCAATGTACAGGTTATTGTCATGTCCATATCTAGGATATGGTGGTCAATGTACAGATTATTGTCTTGTCCATAAGTAGAAGGTGGAGGTCAATGTACAGATTACTGACATGTCCCTAAGAAGGAGGGGGAGGTCAAGATACAGATTATTGTCATATCCAAAAGTAGAAGGGGGAGGTCAATGTACAGATTGTTGTTATGTCCATAAATAGGAGTTGGAGGTCAATGTACAGATTATTGACATGTCTCTAAGAGGGAGATGCAGGTCAATGTACAGATTATTGTCATGTCCATAAGTAGGAGGTGGAGGTTAATGTACTAAATTATTGTCATGTCTATAAGTAGGATGTGGAAGACAATGTGCAGATTATTGTCATGTCCTTAATTAGAAGGTGGAGGTCATTGTACAGATTATTTTCAGGTCCTGAAGAAGGAGATGGAGGTCAATTTACAGATTATTGTCATGTCCATCATTAGAAGGGGGAGGTCAATGAACAGATTATAGTCATCTCCATCAGTAGGAGATGAAGGTAAATGTGCAGATTATTTTCAAGTCCATAAGTTAGAGCTGGAAGTCAATGTAGAGGTTATTGTCATGTCCATAAGTAGGAAATTATGGTCAATGTACAGTTTATTGTCATGTCCATAAGAAGGAAGGGGAGGTCAATGTACAGATTATTGTCATGTCCATAAGTAGGAGATGGAATTCAATGTACACATTATTGTCATGTCCATAAGTATTAGACAGATGTCAATGTGCAGATAATTTTCATGTCCACAAGTAGGAGGCGGAGGTCAATATACAGATCATTGTCATGTCCAGAAGTAGGAGATGGAGGTCAATACATGTTATTGTCATTTCAGTAAATCGGATATGGAGGTCAATGTACCAGATTACTGTCATGTCCATAAGTAGGAGGTGCAGGTCAATGTACAGATTATTGTCATGTCCATCAGTAGGAGGTGGAGGTCACTGTACAGATTATTGTCATGTCCTTAAGTAGGAGATTTAGGTCAATGTAGATATTATTGTCATGTCCGAAAGTAGGTGATGGAGATCAATATACAGATTATTGTCATGTCCAGAAGTAGGAAATGGAGGTCAATACATGTTATTGTCATTTCAATAAGTCGGAGATGGAGGTCAATGTACCAGATTACTGTCATGTCCATAAGTAGTCGATGGAGGTCAATGTACAGATTATTGTCATGTCATAACTAGGAGATGGAAGTCAATGTACAGGTTCTTGTCATGTCCATATCTAGGATATGGAGGTCAATGTGCAGATTATTGTCTTGTCAATAAGTAGAAGGTGGAGGTCATTGTACAGATTATTTTCATGTCCCTAAGAAGGAGGGGGAGGTCAAGATACATATTATTTTCATATCCAAAAGTAGAAGGGGGAGGTCAATGTACAGATTGTTGTTATGTCCATAAATAGGAGGTGGAGGTCAATGTACGGATTATTGTCATGTCTCTAAGAGGGAGATGCAGGTCAATGTACAGATTATTGTCATGTTCATAAGTAGGAGGAGGTGGTCAATGTAAAGATTATTGTCATGTCTCTAAGAGGGAGATGCAGGTCAATGTACAGATTATTGTCATGTTCATAAGTAGGAGGAGGTGGTCAATGTAAAGATTATTGTCATGTCTCTAAGAGGGAGATGCAGGTCAATGTACAGATTATTGTCATGTTCATAAGTAGGAGGTGGTGGTCAATGTACAGATGATTGTGATGTCCATCAGTAGGAGATGATGGTAAATGTTCAGATTATTGTCATGTCCATAAGTAGATGGAGGTCAATGTACAGATTATTGTCATGTCCATAAGTAGGAGGTGGAGGTCAATGTACAGATTTTTGTCATTTCTAAAAGTAGGACATGTACGTCAAATTACAAATTATTGTCATGTCCAAAAGTACGAGGTGGAGGTCAATGTATAGATTATTGTCATGTGCATAAGTGGGAGATGGAGGTCAATATACAGAATATTGTCATGTCCATAAGTAGAAGGGGGATGTCAACGTACAGATTATTGTCATATGCATAAGTAGGAGGTGGAGGTTAAAGTACTAAATTATTGTCATGTACATAAGTAGGATGTGGAGGACAATGTGCAGATTATTATCATGTCCATAAGTAGGAGAGGGATGTTAAGGTACAGATTATTGTCATGTCCAGAAGTTGGAGGTGGAGGTCAATGTACAGATTATTGTCATGTCTATAAGTAGGACATGTACGTCAAATTACAGATTATTGTCATGTCCAAAAGTACGAGGTGGAGGTCAATGTTTAGATTATTGTCATGTGCATAAGTTGGAGATGGAGGTCAGTGTACAGATTATTGTCATGTCCATAAGTAGGAGGTGGAGGTCAATGTACAGATTATTGTGTTGTCCATAAGTAGGAGGTGGAGGTCATTGTACAGATTATTGTCATGTGCATAAGTGGGAGCTGCAGGTCAATGTACAGATTATTGTCATGTCCATAAGTAGGTGGTGGAGGTCAATGTACAGATTATTGTGTTGTCGATAAGTAGGAGTTGGAGGTCATTGTACAGATTATCGTCATGTGCATAAGTGGGAGCTGCAGGTCAATGTACAGATTATTGTCATGTCCATAATTAGGAGGTGGAGGTCGATGTACAGATTATTGTCATATACATAAGTAGGATGTGGAGGTTAATGTACTAGATTATTGTCATGTCCATAAGTAGGATGTAGAGGACAATGTGCAGATTATTATCATGTCCATAAGTAGGAGAGGGATGTTAAGGTACAGGTTATTGTCATGTCCATAAGTAGGAGGTGGAGGTCAATGTACAGATTATTGTCATGTGCATAAGTGGGAGATGGAGGTCAATATACAGAATATTGTCATGTCCATAAGTACGAGGTGGAGGTCAATGTATTGATTATTGTCATATGCATAAGTAGGAGGTGGAGGTTAATCTACTAAATTATTGTCATGTACATAAGTAGGATGTGGAGGACAATGTGCAGATTATTATCATGTCCATAAGTAGGAGAGGGATGTTAAGGTACAGATTATTGTCATGTCCAGAAGTTGGAGGTGGAGGTCAATGTACAGATTATTGTCATGTGTATTAGTAGGACATGTATGTCAAATTACAGATTATTGTCATGGCCAAAAGTACGAGGTGGAGGTCAATGTTTTGATTAATGTCATGTGCATAAGTGGGAGATGGAGGTCAATGTACAGATTATTGTCATGCCCATAAGTAGGAGGTGGAGTTCAATGTACAGATTATTGTGTTGTCCATAAGTAGAGGTGGAGGTCATTGTGCAGATTATTATCATGTCCATAAGTAGGAGAGGGAAGGTAAGGTACAAATTATTTTCATGTCCAAAAGTACGAGGTGGAGGTCAATGTACAGATTATTGTCATGTCCATAAGTAGAAGGGATGTCAACGTACAGATTATTGTCATGTCCATAAGTAGGAGGTGGAGGTCAATGTACAGATTATTGTCATGTCCAGAAGTTGGAGGTGGAGGTCAATGTACAGATTATTGTCGTGTCTATAAGTAGGACATGTACGTCAAATTACAGATTATTGTCATATCCAAAAGTACGAGGTGGAGGTCAATGTATTGATTATAGTCATATGCATAAGTGGGAGATGGAGATCAATGTACAGATTATTGTCATGTGCATAAATAAGAGGTGGAGGTCAATGTAGAGATTATTGTTATGTCCATGAATAGGAGGTGTAGGTCAATATACAGATTATTGTTATGTCCATAAATAGGAGGTGGAGGTCAATGTACAGATTATTATCATGTCCATAAGTAGTAGATGGAGGTCATTGTAACAGATTATTGTCGTGCATTAGTAGGAGGTGGATGTCAATGTACAGATTATTCTTGTGTCCATCGGTAGGAGATGAAGGTAAATGTATAGATTATTGTCAGGTAGATAAGTAGGAGGTGGCGGTTAATGTTCTAGATTATTGTCATGTGCATAAGTGGGAGATGGAGGTCAATGTACAGATTATTTTCAGGTCCATATATTGGAGAATGAGTTCAATGTACAGATTATTGTCGAGTCCATAAGTAGGAGATGGAGGTCAATGTACCGATTATTGTCATGTCCATCAGTAGGAGGGGGGCTCAATGTTCAGATTATTGTAATGTCCATTAGTAAGACATTGAGGTGATTGTAAAGATTATTGTCATATCCATAAGTAGAAGGTGGAGGTCATTGTACAGCTTATTTTCATGTCCCTAAGAAGGAGGGGGAGGTCAAGATACAGATTGTTTTCATATCCAAAAGTAGAAGGGGGAGGTCAATGTACAGATTGTTGTTATGTCCATAAATAGGAGGTGGAGGTCAATGTACAGATTATTGTCATGTCTCTAAGAGGGAGATGCAGGTCAATGTACAGATTATTGTCATGTTCATAAGTAGGAGGTGGTGGTCAATGTACAGATGATTGTCATGTCCATCAGTAGGAGATGAAGGTAAATATTCTGATTATTGTCATGTCCATAAGTAGATGGAGGTCAATGTTCAGATTATTGTCATGTCCATAACTAGGAGATGGAGGTCAATGTACACATTATTGTCATGTCCATCAGTAGGAGGTCGAGGTCAATGTACAGATTATTGTCATGTCCATAACTAGGAGATGGAAGTCAATGTACAGGTTATTGTCATGTCCATATCTAGGATATGGTGGTCAATGTACAGATTATTGTCTTGTCCATAAGTAGAAGGTGGAGGTCAATGTACAGATTACTGACATGTCCCTAAGAAGGAGGGGGAGGTCAAGATACAGATTATTGTCATATCCAAAAGTAGAAGGGGGAGGTCAATGTACAGATTGTTGTTATGTCCATAAATAGGAGTTGGAGGTCAATGTACAGATTATTGACATGTCTCTAAGAGGGAGATGCAGGTCAATGTACAGATTATTGTCATGTTCATAAGTAGGAGGTGGTGGTCAATGTACAGATGATTGTCATGTCCATCAGAAGGAGATGAAGGTAAATGTACAGATTATTGTCATGTCCATAAGTAGAAGGAGGTAAATGTACAGATTATTGTCATGTCCATAAGTAGGAGGTGGAGGTCGATGTACAGATTATTGTCATGTCCATAAATAGGAGGTGGAGGTTAATGTACTAAATTATTGTCATGTCCATAAGTAGGATGTGGAGGACAATGTGCAGATTATTGTCATGTCCATAAGTAGGAGAGGGATGTTAAGGTACAGATTATTGTCATGTCCAGAAGTTGGAGATGGAGGTCAATGTACAGATTATTGTCATGTGCATAGGTGGGAGATGGAGGTCAATGTACAGATTGTTGTCATGTCCATAAATAGGAGGTGGACGTCAATGTAAAGATTATTGTCATGTCCATAAGTAGGAGGTAGAAGTCAATGTACAGATGATTGTCATATCCATGAATAGGAGGTGTAGTTCAATATACAGATTATTGTCATGTCCATAAGTAGGAGGGGGATGTTAAGGTACAGATAATTGTCATGTTCATAAGTAGAAGGGGGTGGTCAAGTTACAGATTATAGTGATGTCCATATGTAGGAGATGGAGGTCAATATACAGATCATTGTCATGTCCATAAGTAGGAAATGAAGGTAAATGTATAGATTATTGTGATGTCCATAAATAGGAGATGGAAGTCAAGTTGCAGATTATTTTCATCTTCAAAAGTAGGAGGTGGAGGACAATGTTCAGATTATTGTCATGTCCAAAAGCAGGATGGCGATGTTAAGGTACAGATTATTGACATGTCCATAAGTAGAAGGGGGAGGTCAAGGTACAGATTATTGTCATGTACATAAGAAGGAGATGGAAATCAATATACAGAATATTGTCATGTCTATAAGTAGGACATGTAGGTCAAATTACAGATTATTGTCATGTCCTGAAGTAGTAGGTGGAGGTTAATGTACAGATTATTTTCATGTTCATAAGAAGGAGGGGGAGGTCAATGTACAGATTATTGTCATGTCCATCATTAGAAGGGGGAGGTCAATGAACAGATTATAGTCATCTCCATCAGTAGGAGATGAAGGTAAATGTGCAGATTATTTTCAAGTCCATAAGTTAGAGCTGGAAGTCAATGTACAGGTTATTGTCATGTCCATAAGTAGGAAATTATGGTCAATGTACAGTTTATTGTCATGTCCATAAGAAGGAAGGGGAGGTCAATGTACAGATTATTGTCATGTCCATAAGTAGGAGATGGAATTCAATGTACACATTATTGTCATGTCCATAAGTATTAGACAGATGTCAATGTGCAGATAATTTTCATGTCCACAAGTAGGAGGCGGAGGTCAATATACAGATCATTGTCATGTCCAGAAGTAGGAGATGGAGGTCAATACATGTTATTGTCATTTCAGTAAATCGGATATGGAGGCCAATGTACCAGATTACTGTCATGTCCATAAGTAGGAGGTGCAGGTCAATGTACAGATTAATGTCATGTCCATCAGTAGGAGGTGGAGGTCACTGTACAGATTATTGTCATGTCCTTAAGTAGGAGATTTAGGTCAATGTAGATATTATTGTCATGTACGAAAGTAGGTGATGGAGATCAATATACAGATTATTGTCATGTCCAGAAGTAGGAAATGGAGGTCAATACATGTTATTGTCATTTCAATAAGTCGGAGATGGAGGTCAATGTACCAGATTACTGTCATGTCCATAAGTAGTCGATGGAGGTCAATGTACAGATTATTGTCATGTCATAACTAGGAGATGGAAGTCAATGTACAGGTTCTTGTCATGTCCATATCTAGGATATGGAGGTCAATGTGCAAATTATTGTCTTGTCAATAAGTAGAAGGTGGAGGTCATTGTACAGATTATTTTCATGTCCCTAAGAAGGAGGGGGAGGTCAAGATACATATTATTTTCATATCCAAAAGTAGAAGGGGGAGGTCAATGTACAGATTGTTGTTATGTCCATAAATAGGAGGTGGAGGTCAATGTACGGATTATTGTCATGTCTCTAAGAGGGAGATGCAGGTCAATGTACAGATTATTGTCATGTTCATAAGTAGGAGGAGGTGGTCAATGTAAAGATTATTGTCATGTCTCTAAGAGGGAGATGCAGGTCAATGTACAGATTATTGTCATGTTCATAAGTAGGAGGTGGTGGTCAATGTACAGATGATTGTGATGTCCATCAGTAGGAGATGATGGTAAATGTTCAGATTATTGTCATGTCCATAAGTAGATGGAGGTCAATGTACAGATTATTGTCATGTCCATAAGTAGGAGGTGGAGGTCAATGTACAGATTTTTGTCATTTCTAAAAGTAGGACATGTACGTCAAATTACAAATTATTGTCATGTCCAAAAGTACAAGGTGGAGGTCAATGTATAGATTATTGTCATGTGCATAAGTGGGAGATGGAGGTCAATATACAGTATATTGTCATGTCCATAAGTAGAAGGGGGATGTCAACGTACAGATTATTGTCATATGCATAAGTAGGAGGTGGAGGTTAAAGTACTAAATTATTGTCATGTACATAAGTAGGATGTGGAGGGCAATGTGCAGATTATTATCATGTCCATAAGTAGGAGAGGGATGTTAAGGTACAGATTATTGTCATGTCCAGAAGTTGGAGGTGGAGGTCAATGTACAGATTATTGTCATGTCTATAAGTAGGACATGTACGTCAAATTACAGATTATTGTCATGTCCAAAAGTACGAGGTGGAGGTCAATGTTTAGATTATTGTCATGTGCATAAGTTGGAGATGGAGGTCAGTGTACAGATTATTGTCATGTCCATAAGTAGGAGGTGGAGGTCAATGTACAGATTATTGTGTTGTCCATAAGTAGGAGGTGGAGGTCATTGTACAGATTATTGTCATGTGCATAAGTGGGAGCTGCAGGTCAATGTACAGATTATTGTCATGTCCATAAGTAGGTGGTGGAGGTCAATGTACAGATTATTGTGTTGTCCATAAGTAGGAGTTGGAGGTCATTGTACAGATTATCGTCATGTCCATAATTAGGAGGTGGAGGTCAATGTACAGATTATTGTCATATACATAAGTAGGATGTGGAGGTTAATGTACTAGATTATTGTCATGTCCATAAGTAGGATGTAGAGGACAATGTGCAGATTATTATCATGTCCATAAGTAGGAGAGGGATGTTAAGGTACAGGTTATTGTCATGTCCATAAGTAGGAGGTGGAGGTCAATGTACAGATTATTGTCATGTGCATAAGTGGGAGATGGAGGTCAATATACAGAATATTGTCATGTCCATAAGTACGAGGTGGAGGTCAATGTATTGATTATTGTCATATGCATAAGTAGGAGGTGGAGGTTAATCTACTAAATTATTGTCATGTACATAAGTAGGATGTGGAGGACAATGTGCAGATTATTATCATGTCCATAAGTAGGAGAGGGATGTTAAGGTACAGATTATTGTCATGTCCAGAAGTTGGAGGTGGAGGTCAATGTACAGATTATTGTCATGTGTATTAGTAGGACATGTATGTCAAATTACAGATTATTGTCATGGCCAAAAGTACGAGGTGGAGGTCAATGTTTTGATTAATGTCATGTGCATAAGTGGGAGATGGAGGTCAATGTACAGATTATTGTCATGCCCATAAGTAGGAGGTGGAGTTCAATGTACAGATTATTGTGTTGTCCATAAGTAGAGGTGGAGGTCATTGTGCAGATTATTATCATGTCCATAAGTAGGAGAGGGAAGGTAAGGTACAAATTATTTTCATGTCCAGAAGTTGGAGGTGCAGGTTAATGTACTAAATTATTATCATGTCCATAAGTAGGAGAGGGAAGGTAAGGTACAAATTATTTTCATGTCCAAAAGTACGAGGTGGAGGTCAATGTACAGATTATTGTCATGTCCATAAGTAGGAGGTGGAAGTCAATGTACAGATTATTGTGTTGTCCATAAGTAGGAGGTTGAGGTCAATGTACATATTATTGTCATGTGGATAAGTGGGAGATGGAGGTCAATGTACAGATTATTGTCATGTCCATAAGTAGGAGGTGGAGGTCAATGTAAATATTATTGTCATGTCCAAAAGTACGACATGTACGTCAAATTACAAATTATTGTCATGTCCAAAAGTAGGAGGTGGAGGTCAATGTATAGATTATTGTCATGTGCATAAGTGGGAGATGGAGGTCAATGTACAGATTATTGTCATGTCCATAAGTAGGAGGTGGAGGTCAATGTACAGATTATTGTCATGTCCATAAGTAGGAGGTGGAGGTCAATTAACAGATTATTGTCATGTCCATGAATAGGAGGTGTAGGTCAATATACAGATCATTGTCATGTCCATAAGTAGGAGTTGGAGGTCAATGTACAAGATTATTGTCATGTCCATAAGTAGGAGGTGGAAGTCAATGTACAGATTATTGTCATGTTCATAACTAGGAGGTGGATGTCATTGTACTGATTATTGTCATGTCGATAAGTTGGTGGGAGAGGTCAATGTTCAGCTAATTGTCATGTCGGTAAGTAGGAGGTGGAGGTCAATGTACTGATTATTGTCATGTCCATAAGTAGGAGGTGGAGGTCAATATACAGATTATTGTCATGTCCAGAAGTAGGAGATGGAGGTCAATATTCAGATTATGGTCTTCAATAAGTCGGAGATGGAGGTCAATGTACAAGATTACTGTCGTGTTCATAAGTAGGAAGTGGAAGACAATGTGCAGATTATTATCATGTCCATAAGTAGTAGAGGAATGTTAAGGTACAGATTATTGTCATGTCCAGAAGTTGGAGATTGAGGTCAATGTACAGATTATTGTCATGTGCATATGTGGGAGATGGAGGTCAATGTACAGATTGTTGTCATGTCCATAAATAGGAGGTGGAGGTTAATGTACTAGATTATTGTCATGTCCATTAGGAGGAGGAGGAGGTCAATCTACAGATTATTGTCATGTCCATAAGTAGGAGGTGGAGGTCAACGTACAGAATATTGTCATGTCCATGAATAGGAGGTGTAGGTCAATATACAGATTATTGTCATGTCCATAAGTAGGAGGGGGATATTAAGGTACAGATTATTGTCATATCCATAAGTAGGAGATGGAGGTCAATGTACAGATTATTGTCATATGCATAAGTAGGAGGTGGAGGTTAATGTACTCGATTATTGTCATGTCCATAAGTAGGAGTTGGAGGTCAATGTACAGATTATTGTCATGTCCATGAATAGGAGGTGTAGGTCAATATACAGATTATTGTCATGTCCATCAGTAGGAGGGGGATATTAAGGTACAGATTATTGTCATATCCATAAGTAGGAGATGGAGGTCAATGTACATATTATTGTCATGTCCATAACTAGGAGATGGAAGTCATTGTACAGGTTATTGTCACGTCCATATCTAGGATATGGAGGTCAATGTACAGATTATTGTCTTGTCCATAAGTAGAAGGTGGAGGTTAATGTACAGATTACAGTCATGTCCCTAAAAAGGAGGGGGAGATCAAGATACAGATTATTATCATATCCAAAAGTAGAAGGGGGATGTCAATGTACAGATTGTTGTTATGTCCATAAATAGGAGGTAGAGATCAATGTACAGATTATTGTCATGTCTCTAAGAGGGAGATGCAGGCCAATGTACAGATTATTGTCATGTTCATAAGTAGGAGGTGGTTGTCAATGTAGAGATGATTGTCATGTCCATCAGAAGGAGATGAAGGTAAATGTTCAGATTATTGTCATGTCCATTAGTAGATGGAGGTCAATGTACAGATTATTGTCATGTCCATATATAGGAGATGGAGGTCAATGTACAGATTATTGTCATGTCCATAACTAGGAGATGGAAGTCATTGTACAGATTATTTTCATGTCCTGAAGTAAGAGATGGAGGTCAATGTACAGATTGTTGTCATATCCATAAGGAGGAGGAGGAGGAGGTGGTCAATGTACAGATTATTTTCATGTCCATAAGTAGGAGGTGGAGGTCAATGCATAGATTATTGACATGTGCATAAGTGGGAGATGGCGGTCAATGTACAGATAATTGTCATGTCCATCGGTATGAGATGAAGTTAAATGTACAGATTATTGTCATGTGCATAAGTGGGAGATGGAGGTCAATGTACAGATTATTTTCATGTCCATAAGTAGAAGGGGGATGTCAAGGTACAGATTATTGTCATGTCCATAAGTAGGAGGTGGAGGTCAATGTACACATTATTGTCATGTCTATAAGTAGGACATGTACGTCAAATTACAGATTATTTTCATGTCCTTAAGGTGGAGGTGGAGGTCAATGTACAGATTATTGTCATGTCCATAATTAGGATATGGAAGTCATAGTACAGATTATTTTCATGTCCTGAAGTAGGAGATGGAGGTCAATGTACGGATTATTATCATATCCATAAGGAGGAGGTGGAGGAGGTCAATGTACAGATTATTTTCATGTCCATCAGTAGGAGGTGTAAGTCAATGTACAGATTATTGTCATGTGCATAAGTAGGGGATGGCGGTCAATGCACAGATTATTGTCATGTCCATCAGTAGGAGAAGAAGGTAAATGTACAGATTATTGTCATGTGCATAAGTGGGAGGTGGAGGTCAATGTACAGATTATTGTCATGTCCATAAGTAGATGGGGGATGTCAACATACAGATTATTGTCATGTTCATAAGTAGGAGGTGGAGGTCAATGTTCAGATCATTGTCATGTCCAGAAGTAGGAGATGGAGGTCAATATTCAGATTATAGTCTTCAATATGTTGGAGATGGACGTCAATGTACAGGATTACTGTCATGTTCATAAGTAGGAAGTGGATGTCTATGTACAGATTATTATCATGTCCATAAGTAGTAGATGGAGGTCAATGTGACAGATTATTTTCGTGAATTAATGGGAGGTGGATGTCAATGTACAGATTATTCTTGTGTCCATAAGTAGGAGATGGAGGTCAATGTACAGATTATTGTCATGTCCATCGGTAGGAGATGAAGGTAAATGTATAGATTATTGTCAGGTACATAAGTAGAAGGTGGCTGTTAATGTACTAGATTATTGTCATGTGCATAAGTGGGAGATGCAGGTCAATGTACAGATTATTGTCATGTTCATAAGTAGGAGGTGGTTGTCAATGTACAGATGATTGTCATGTCCATCAGAAGGAGATGAAGGTAAATGTACAGATTTTTGTGATGTCCATAAGTAGGAGATGGAAGTCATTGTACAGATTATTTTCATGTCCTGAAGTAGGAGATGGAGGTCAATGTACAGATTGTTGTCATATCCATAAGGAGGAGGAGGAGGAGGTCAATGTACAGATTATTTTCATGTCCATAAGTAGGAGGTGGAGGTCAATGCATAGATTATTGACATGTGCATAAGTGGGAGATGGCGGTCAATGTACAGATAATTGTCATGTCCATCGGTATGAGATGAAGGTAAATGTACAGATTATTGTCATGTGCATAAGTGGGAGATGGAGGTCAATGTACAGATTATTTTCATGTCCATAAGTAGAAGAGGGATGTCAAGGTACAGATTATTGTCATGTCCATAAGTAGGAGGTGGAGTTCACTGTACACATTATTGTCATGTCTATAAGTAGGACATGTACGTCAAATTACAGATTATTGACATGTCCAAAAGTACGAGGTGGAGGTCAATGTACAGATTATTGTCATGTGCATAAGTGGGAAATGGAGGTCAATATACAGTTTATTGTCATGTGCATAAGTAGGAGGTGGAGGTCCATGTACAGATTATTTTGTTGTCCATAAGTAGGAGGTGGCGGTCAATGTACAGATTATTGTCATGTGGATAAGTGGGAGATGGAGGTCAATGTACAGATTATTGTCATGTCCATAAGTAGGAGGTGGGGGTCAATGTACAGATTATTGTCATATGCATACGTAGGATGTGGAGGTTAATGTACTAGATTATTGTCATGTCCATAAGTAGGATGTGGAGGACAATGTGCAGATTATTATCATGTCCATAAGTACGAGAGGGATGTTAAAGTACAGATTATTGTCATGTCCATAAGTAGGAGGTGGAGGTCAATGTACAGATTATTGTCATGTCTAAAAGTAGGACATGTACGTCAAATTACAAATTATTGTCATGTCCAAAAGAAGGAGGTGGAGGTCAATGTATAGATTATTATCATGTGCATAAGTGGGAGATGGAGGTCAATGTACAGATTATTGTCATGTCCATAAGTAGGAGGTGGAGGTCAATGTACAGATTATTGTCATGTCCATAAGTAGGAGGTGGAGGTCAATGTACAGATTATTGTCATGTCCATGAATAGGAGGTGTAGGTCAATACACAGATCATTGTCATGCCCATAAGTAGGAGTTGGAGGTCAATGTACAAGTTTATTGTCATGTCCATAAGTAGGAGGTGGAGGTCGATGTTCAGATTATTCTCATGTCTATAAGTAGAACATGTACGTCAAATTACAGATTATTGTCATGTCCAAAAGTACGAGGTGGAGGTCAGTGTTTAGATTATTGTCATGTGCATAAGTGGGAGGTGGAGGTCAGTGTACAGATTATTGTCATATGCATAAGTAGGAGGTGGAGGTTAATGTACTAAATTATTGTCATGTACATAAGTAGAATGTGGAGGACAATGTGCAGATTATTATCATGTCCATAAGTAGGACAGGGATGTTAAGGTACAGATTATTGTCATGTCCAGAAGTTGGAGGTGGAGGTCAATGTTCAGATTATTCTCATGTCTATAAGTAGGACATGTACGTCAAATTACAGATTATTGTCAAGTCCAAAGGTACGCGGTGGAGGTCAGTGTTTAGATTATTGTCATGTGCATAAGTGGGAGATGGAGGTCAATGTACAGATTATTGTCATGTCCAAAAGTACGAGGTGGAGGTCAATGTACAGATTATTGTCATGTGCATAAGTGGGAAATGGAGGTCAATATACAGATTATTGTCATGTCCATAAGTAGGAGGTGGAGGTCAATGTACAGATTATTGTCATATGCATAAGTAGGAGGTGCAGGTTAATGTACTAAATTATTGTCATGTCCATAAGTAGGAGAGGGATGTTAAGGTACAGATTATTGTCATGTCCATAAGTAGGAGTTGGAGGTCAATGTACAGATTATTGTCATGTCTATAAGTAGGACATGTACGTCAAATTACAGATTATTGTCTTGTCCAAAAGTACGAGGTGGAGGTCAATGTACAGATTATTGTCATGTTCATAAGTGGGAGATGGCGGTCAATGTACAGATTATTGTCATGTCCATAAGTAGGAGGTGGAAGTCAATGTACAGATTATTGTGTTGTCCATAAGTAGGAGGTTGAGGTCAATATACATATTATTGTCATGTGGATAAGTGGGAGATGGAGGTCAATGTACAGATTATTGTATGTCCATAAGTAGGAGGTGGAGGTCAATGTACATATTATTGTCATGTGGATAAGTGGGAGGTGGAGGTTAATGTACAGATTATTGTCATGTCCATAAGTAGGAGGTTGAGGTCAATGTACATATTATTGTCATGTGGATAAGTGGGAGATGGAGGTCAATGTACAGATTATTGTCATGTCCATAAGTAGGATGTGGAAGTCAATGTACAGATTATTGTGTTGTCCATAAGTAGGAGGTTGTGGTCAATGTACATATTATTGTCATGTGCATAAGTGGGAGATGGAGGTCAATGTACAGATTATTGTCATGTCCATAAGTAGGAGGTGGAGGTCAATGTACAGGTTATTGTCATGTCCATAAGTAGGAGGTGGAGGTCAATTAACAGATTATTGTCATGTCCATGAATAGGAGGTGTAGGTCAATATACAGATCATTGTCATGTCCATAAGTAGGAGTTGGAGGTCAATGTACAAGATTATTGTCATGTCCATAAGTAGGAGGTGGAGGTCAATATACATATTATTGTCATGTTCATAACTAGGAAGTGGATGTCATTGTACTGATTATTGTCATGTCGATAAGTTGGTGGGAGAGGTCAATGTTCAGCTAATTGTCATGTCGATAAGTAGGAGGTGGAGGTCAATGTACTGATTATTGTCATGTCCATAAGTAGGAGGTGGAGGTCAATATACAGATTATTGTCATGTCCAGAAGTAGGAGATGGAGGTCAATATTCAGATTATGGTCTTCAATAAGTCGGAGATGGAGGTCAATATACAAGATTACGGTCGTGTTCATAAGTAGGAAGTGGAAGACAATGTGCAGATTATTATCATGTCCATAAGTAGGAGAGGAATGTTAAGGTACAGATTATTGTCATGTCCAGAAGTTGGAGATTGAGGTCAATGTACAGATTATTGTCATGTGCATATGTGGGAGATGGAGGTCAATGTACAGATTGTTGTCATGTCCATAAATAGGAGGTGGAGGTTAATGTACTAGATTATTGTCATGTCCATTAGGAGGAGGAGGAGGTCAATCTACAGATTATTGTCATGTCCATATGTAGGAGGTGGAGGTCAATGTACAGAATATTGTCATGTCCATGAATAGGAGGTGTAGGTCAATATACAGATTATTGTCATGTCCATAAGTAGGAGGGGGATATTAAGGTACAGATTATTGTCATATCCATAAGTAGGAGATGGAGGTCAATGTACAGATTATTGTCATATGCATAAGTAGGAGGTGGAGGTTAATGTACTCGATTATTGTCATGTCCATAAGTAGGAGGTGGAGGTCAATGTACAGATTATTGTCATGTCCATGAATAGGAGGTGTAGGTCAATATACAGATTATTGTCATGTCCATCAGTAGGAGGGGGATATTAAGGTACAGATTATTGTCATATCCATAAGTAGGAGATGGAGGTCAATGTACAGATTATTGTCATGTCCATAACTAGGAGATGGAAGTCTATGTACAGGTTATTGTCACGTCCATATCTAGGATATGGAGGTCAATGTACAGATTATTGTCTTGTCCATAAGTAGAAGGTGGAGGTTAATGTACAGATTACAGTCATGTCCCTAAGAAGGAGGGGGAGATCAAGATACAGATTATTCTCATATCCAAAAGTAGAAGGGGGATGTCAATGTACAGATTGTTGTTATGTCCATAAATAGGAGGTAGAGATCAATGTACAGATTATTGGCATGTCTCTAAGAGGGAGATGCAGGCCAATGTACAGATTATTGTCATGTTCATAAGTAGGAGGTGGTTGTCAATGTAGAGATGATTGTCATGTCCATCAGAAGGAGATGAAGGTAAATGTTCAGATTATTATCATGTCCAGAAGTAGATGGAGGTCAATGTACAGATTATTGTCATGTCCATATATAGGAGATGGAGGTCAATGTACAGATTATTGTCATGTCCATAACTAGGAGATGGAAGTCATTGTACAGATTATTTTCATGTCCTGAAGTAAGAGATGGAGGTCAATGTACAGATTGTTGTCATATCCATAAGGAGGAGGAGGAGGAGGTCAATGTACAGATTATTTTCATGTCCATAAGTAGGAGGTGGAGGTCAATGCATAGATTATTGACATGTGCATAAATGCGAGATGGCGGTCAATGTACAGATAATTGTCATGTCCATCGGTATGAGATGAAGGTAAATGTACAGATTATTGTCATGTGCATAAGTGGGAGATTGTGGTCAATGTACAGATTATTTTCATGTCCATAAGTAGAAGGGGGATGTCAAGGTACAGATTATTGTCATGTCCATAAGTAGGAGGTGGAGGTCAATGTACACATTATTGTCATGTCTATAAGTAGGACATGTACGTCAAATTACAGATTATTTTCATGTCCTTAAGGAGGAGGTGGAGGTCAATGTACAGATTATTGTCATGTCCATAACTAGGATATGGAAGTCATAGTACAGATTATTTTCATGTACTGAAGTAGGAGATGGAGGTCAATGTACGGATTATTATCATATCCATAAGGAGGAGGTGGAGGAGGTCAATGTACAGATTATTTTCATGTCAATCAGTAGGAGGTGTAAGTCAATGTACAGATTATTGTCATGTGCATATGTGGGGGATGGCGGTCAATGCACAGATTATTGTCATGTCCATCTGTAGGAGAAGAAGGTAAATGTACAGATTATTGTCATGTGCATAAGTGGGAGATGGAGGTCAATGTACAGATTATTGTCATGTCCATAAGTAGATGGGGGATGTCAACATACAGATTATTGTCATGTTCATAAGTAGGAGGTGGAGGTCAATGTACAGATCATTGTCATGTCCAGAAGTAGGAGATGGAGGTCAATATTCAGATTATAGTCTTCAATATGTTGGAGATGGACGTCAATGTACAGGATTACTGTCATGTTCATAAGTAGGAAGTGGATGTCTATGTACAGATTATTATCATGTCCATAAGTAGTAGATGGAGGTCAATGTGACAGATTATTTTCGTGCATTAGTAGGAGGTGGATGTCAATATACAGATTATTCTTGTGTCCATAAGTAGGAGATGGAGGTCAATGTACAGATTATTGTCATGTCCATAAGGAGGAGGTGGAGGTCAATGTACAGATTATTGTCATGTCCATCGGTAGGAGATGAAGGTAAATGTATAGATTATTGTCAGGTACATAAGTAGAAGGTGGCTGTTAATGTACTAGATTATTGTCATGTGCATAAGTGGGAGATGCAGGTCAATGTACAGATTATTGTCATGTTCATAAGTAGGAGGTGGTTGTCAATGTACAGATGATTGTCATGTCTATCAGAAGGAGATGAAGGTAAATGTTCAGATTATTGTCATGTCCATAAGTAGATGGAGGTCAATGTACAGATTATTGTCATGTCCATATATAGGAGATGGAGGTCAATGTACAGATTTTTGTCATGTCCATAACTAGGAGATGGAAGTCATTGTACAGATTATTTTCATGTCCTGAAGTAGGAGATGGAGGTCAATGTACAGATTGTTGTCATATCCATAAGGAGGAGGAGGAGGAGGTCAATGTACAGATTATTTTCATGTCCATAAGTAGGAGGTGGAAGTCAATGCATAGATTATTGACATGTGCATAAGTGGGAGATGGCGGTCAATGTACAGATAATTGTCATGTCCATCGGTATGAGATGAAGGTAAATGTACAGATTATTGTCATGTGCATAAGTGGGAGATGGAGGTCAATGTACAGATTATTTTCATGTCCATAAGTAGAAGAGGGATGTCAAGGTACAGATTATTGTCATGTCCATAAGTAGGAGGTGGAGGTCACTGTACACATTATTGTCATGTCTATAAGTAGGACATGTACGTCAAATTACAGATTATTGACATGTCCAAAAGTACGAGGTGGAGGTCAATGTACAGATTATTGTCATGTGCATAAGTGGGAAATGGAGGTCAATATACAGTTTATTGTCATGTCCATAAGTATGAGGTGGAGGTCCATGTACAGATTATTTTGTTGTCCATAAGTAGGAGGTGGGGGTCAATGTACAGATTATTGTCATATGCATACGTAGGATGTGGAGGTTAATGTACTAGATTATTGTCATGACCATAAGTAGGATGTGGAGGACAATGTGCAGATTATTATCATGTCCATAAGTACGAGAGGGATGTTAAAGTACAGATTATTGTCATGTCCATAAGTAGGAGGTGGAGGTCAATGTACAGATTATTGTCATGTCTAAAAGTAGGACATGTACGTCAAATTACAAATTATTGTCATGTCCAAAAGAAGGAGGTGGAGGTCAATGTATAGATTATTATCATGTGCATAAGTGGGAGATGGAGGTGAATGTACAGATTATTGTCATGTCCATAAGTACGAGGTGGAGGTCAGTGTTTAGATTATTGTCATGTGCATAAGTGGGAGGTGGAGGTCAGTGTACAGATTATTGTCATATGCATAAGTAGGAGGTGGAGGTTAATGTTCTAAATTATTGTCATGTACATAAGTAGAATGTGGAGGACAATGTGCAGATTATTATCATGTCCATAAGTAGGAGAGGGATGTTAAGGTACAGATTATTGTCATGTCCAGAAGTTGGAGGTGGAGGTCAATGTTCAGATTATTCTCATGTCTATAAGTAGGACATGTACGTCAAATTACAGATTATTGTCATGTCCAAAGGTACGAGGTGGAGGTCAGTGTTTAGATTATTGTCATGTGCATAAGTGGGAGATGGAGGTCAATGTACAGATTATTGTCATGTCCAAAAGTACGAGGTGGAGGTCAATGTACAGATTATTGTCATGTGCATAAGTGGGAAATGGAGGTCAATATACAGATTATTGTCATGTCCATAAGTAGGAGGTGGAGGTCAATGTACAGATTATTGTCATATGCATAAGTAGGAGGTGCAGGTTAATGTACTAAATTATTGTCATGTCCATAAGTAGGAGAGGGATGTTAAGGTACAGATTATTGTCATGTCCATAAGTAGGAGTTGGAGGTCAATGTACAGATTATTGTCATGTCTATAAGTAGGACATGTACGTCAAATTACAGATTATTGTCTTGTCCAAAAGTACGAGGTGGAGGTCAATGTACAGATTATTGTCATGTGCATAAGTGGGAGATGGCGGTCAATGTACAGATTATTGTCATGTCCATAAGTAGGAGGTGGAAGTCAATGTACAGATTATTGTGTTGTCCATAAGTAGGAGGTTGAGGTCAATGTACATATTATTGTCATGTGGATAAGTGGGAGATGGAGGTCAATGTACAGATTATTGTATGTCCATAAGTAGGAGGTGGAGGTCAATGTACATATTATTGTCATGTGGATAAGTGGGAGGTGGAGGTCAATGTACAGATTATTGTCATGTCCATAAGTAGGAGGTTGAGGTCAATGTACATATTATTGTCATGTGGATAAGTGGGAGATGGAGGTCAATGTACAGATTATTGTCATGTCCATAAGTAGGATGTGGAAGTCAATGTACAGATTATTGTGTTTTCCATAAGTAGTTGAGGTCAATGTACATATTATTGTCATGTGCATAAGTGGGAGATGGAGGTCAATGTACAGATTATTGTCATGTCCATAAGTAGGAGGTGGAGGTCAATGTACAGGTTATTGTCATGTCCATAAGTAGGAGGTGGAGGTCAATTAACAGATTATTGTCATGTCCATGAATAGGAGGTGTAGGTCAATATACAGATCATTGTCATGTCCATAAGTAGGAGTTGGAGGTCAATGTACAAGATTATTGTCATGTCCATAAGTAGGAGGTGGAGGTCAATATACATATTATTGTCATGTTCATAACTAGGAAGTGGATGTCATTGTACTGATTATTGTCATGTCGATAAGTTGGTGGGAGAGGTCAATGTTCAGCTAATTGTCATGTCGATAAGTAGGAGGTGGAGGTCAATGTACTGATTATTGTCATGTCCATAAGTAGGAGGTGGAGGTCAATATACAGATTATTGTCATGTCCAGAAGTAGGAGATGGAGGTCAATATTCAGATTATGGTCTTCAATAAGTCGGAGATGGAGGTCAATGTACAAGATTACGGTCGTGTTCATAAGTAGGAAGTGGAAGACAATGTGCAGATTATTATCATGTCCATAAGTAGGAGAGGAATGTTAAGGTACAGATTATTGTCATGTCCAGAAGTTGGAGATTGAGGTCAATGTACAGATTATTGTCATGTGCATATGTGGGAGATGGAGGTCAATGTACAGATTGTTGTCATGTCCATAAATAGGAGGTGGAGGTTAATGTACTAGATTATTGTCATGTCCATTAGGAGGAGGAGGAGGTCAATCTACAGATTATTGTCATGTCCATAAGTAGGAGGTGGAGGTCAATGTACAGAATATTGTCATGTCCATGAATAGGAGGTGTAGGTCAATATACAGATTATTGTCATGTCCATAAGTAGGAGGGGGATATTAAGGTACAGATTATTGTCATATCCATAAGTAGGAGATGGAGGTCAATGTACAGATTATTGTCATATGCATAAGTAGGAGGTGGAGGTTAATGTACTCGATTATTGTCATGTCCATAAGTAGGAGGTGGAGGTCAATGTACAGATTATTGTCATGTCCATGAATAGGAGGTGTAGGTCAATATACAGATTATTGTCATGTCCATCAGTAGGAGGGGGATATTAAGGTACAGATTATTGTCATATCCATAAGTAGGAGATGGAGGTCAATGTACAGATTATTGTCATGTCCATAACTAGGAGATGGAAGTCTATGTACAGGTTATTGTCACGTCCATATCTAGGATATGGAGGTCAATGTACAGATTATTGTCTTGTCCATAAGTAGAAGGTGGAGGTTAATGTACAGATTACAGTCATGTCCCTAAGAAGGAGGGGGAGATCAAGATACAGATTATTCTCATATCCAAAAGTAGAAGGGGGATGTCAATGTACAGATTGTTGTTATGTCCATAAATAGGAGGTAGAGATCAATGTACAGATTATTGGCATGTCTCTAAGAGGGAGATGCAGGCCAATGTACAGATTATTGTCATGTTCATAAGTAGGAGGTGGTTGTCAATGTAGAGATGATTGTCATGTCCATCAGAAGGAGATGAAGGTAAATGTTCAGATTATTATCATGTCCAGAAGTAGATGGAGGTCAATGTACAGATTATTGTCATGTCCATATATAGGAGATGGAGGTCAATGTACAGATTATTGTCATGTCCATAACTAGGAGATGGAAGTCATTGTACAGATTATTTTCATGTCCTGAAGTAAGAGATGGAGGTCAATGTACAGATTGTTGTCATATCCATAAGGAGGAGGAGGAGGAGGTCAATGTACAGATTATTTTCATGTCCATAAGTAGGAGGTGGAGGTCAATGCATAGATTATTGACATGTGCATAAATGCGAGATGGCGGTCAATGTACAGATAATTGTCATGTCCATCGGTATGAGATGAAGGTAAATGTACAGATTATTGTCATGTGCATAAGTGGGAGATTGTGGTCAATGTACAGATTATTTTCATGTCCATAAGTAGAAGGGGGATGTCAAGGTACAGATTATTGTCATGTCCATAAGTAGGAGGTGGAGGTCAATGTACACATTATTGTCATGTCTATAAGTAGGACATGTACGTCAAATTACAGATTATTTTCATGTCCTTAAGGAGGAGGTGGAGGTCAATGTACAGATTATTGTCATGTCCATAACTAGGATATGGAAGTCATAGTACAGATTATTTTCATGTACTGAAGTAGGAGATGGAGGTCAATGTACGGATTATTATCATATCCATAAGGAGGAGGTGGAGGAGGTCAATGTACAGATTATTTTCATGTCAATCAGTAGGAGGTGTAAGTCAATGTACAGATTATTGTCATGTGCATATGTGGGGGATGGCGGTCAATGCACAGATTATTGTCATGTCCATCTGTAGGAGAAGAAGGTAAATGTACAGATTATTGTCATGTGCATAAGTGGGAGATGGAGGTCAATGTACAGATTATTGTCATGTCCATAAGTAGATGGGGGATGTCAACATACAGATTATTGTCATGTTCATAAGTAGGAGGTGGAGGTCAATGTACAGATCATTGTCATGTCCAGAAGTAGGAGATGGAGGTCAATATTCAGATTATAGTCTTCAATATGTTGGAGATGGACGTCAATGTACAGGATTACTGTCATGTTCATAAGTAGGAAGTGGATGTCTATGTACAGATTATTATCATGTCCATAAGTAGTAGATGGAGGTCAATGTGACAGATTATTTTCGTGCATTAGTAGGAGGTGGATGTCAATATACAGATTATTCTTGTGTCCATAAGTAGGAGATGGAGGTCAATGTACAGATTATTGTCATGTCCATAAGGAGGAGGTGGAGGTCAATGTACAGATTATTGTCATGTCCATCGGTAGGAGATGAAGGTAAATGTATAGATTATTGTCAGGTACATAAGTAGAAGGTGGCTGTTAATGTACTATATTATTGTCATGTGCATAAGTGGGAGATGCAGGTCAATGTACAGATTATTGTCATGTCCATATATTGGAGAAGGAATTCAATGTACAGATTATTGTCGAGTCCATAAGTAGGAGATGGAGGACAATGTACAGATTATTGTCATGTCCATAAGTAGGAGGTGGAGGTCAATGTACAGATTATTGTCATGTCCATGAATAGGAGGTGTAGGTCAATATACAGATTATTGTCATGTCCATAAGTAGGAGGTTGATATTAAGGTACAGATTATTGTCATATCCATAAGTAGGAGATGGATGTCAATGTACAGATTATTGTCATGTCCATAACTAGGAGATGGAAGTCATTGTACAGGTTATTGTCACGTCCATATCTAGGATATGGAGGTCAATGTACAGATTATTGTCTTGTCCATAACTAGAAGGTGGAGGTCAATGTACAGATTACAGTCATGTCCCTAAGAAGGAGGGGGAGATCAAGATACTGATTATTGTAATATCCAAAAGTAGAAGGAGGAGGTCAATGTACAGATTGTTGTTATGTCCATAAATAGGAGGTAGAGATCATTGTACAGATTACTGTCATGTCTCTAAGAGGGACATGCAGGCCATTGTACAGATTATTGTCATGTTCATAAGTAGGAGGTGGTTGTCAATGTACAGATGATTGTCATGTCTATCAGAAGGAGATGAAGGTAAATGTTCAGATTATTGTCATGTCCATAAGTAGATGGAGGTCAATGTACAGATTATTGTCATGTCCATATATAGGAGATGGAGGTCAATGTACAGATTATTGTCATGTCCATAACTAGGAGATGGAAGTCATTGTACAGATTATTTTCATGTCCTGAAGTAGGAGATGGAGGTCAATGTACAGATTGTTGTCATATCCATAAGGAGGAGGAGGAGGAGGTCAATGTACAGATTATTTTCATGTCCATAAGTAGGAGGTGGAGGTCAATGCATAGATTATTGACATGTGCATAAGTGGGAGATGGCGGTCAATGTACAGATAATTGTCATGTCCATCGGTATGAGATGAAGGTAAATGTACAGATTATTGTAATGTGCATAAGTGGGAGATGGAGGTCAATGTACAGATTATTTTCATGTCCATAAGTAGAAGAGGGATGTCAAGGTACAGATTATTGTCATGTCCATAAGTAGGAGGTGGAGGTCAATGTTCACATTATTGTCATGTCTATAAGTAGGACATGTACGTCAAATTACAGATTATTGACATGTCCAAAAGTACGAGGTGGAGGTCAATGTACAGATTATTGTCATGTGCATAAGTGGGAAATGGAGGTCAATATACAGATTATTGTCATGACCATAAGTAGGAGGTGGAGGTCAATGTACAAATTTTTGTCATATGCATAAGTAGGAGGTGCAGGTTAATGTACTAAATTATTGTCATGTCCATAAGTAGGATGTGGAGGACAATGTGCAGATTATTATCATGTCCATAAGTAGGAGAGGGATGTTAAGGTACAGATTATTGTCATGTCCAGAAGTTGGAGGTGGAGGTCAATGTACACATTATTGTCATGTCTAAAAGTAGGACATGTACGTCAAATTACAGATTATTGTCATGTCCAAAAGTACGAGGTGGAGGTCAATGTACAGAATATTGTCATGTGCATAAGTGAGAGATGGCGGTCAATGTACAGATTATTTTCATGTCCAGAAGTAGGAGGTGGAAGTCAATGTACAGATTATTGTGTTGTCCATAAGAAGGAGGTGGCAGTCAATGTATAGATTATTGTCATGTGGATAAGTAGGATGTGGAGGACAATGTGCAGATTATTATCATGTCCATAAGTAGGAGAGGGATGGTAAGGTACAGATTATTTTCATGTCCAAAAGTACGAGGTGGAGGTCAATGTACAGATTATTGTCATGTCCATAAGTAGGATGTGGAGGACAATGTGCATATTATTATCATGTCCATAAGTAGGAGAGGGATGGTAAGGTACAGATTATTTTCATGTCCAAAAGTACGTGGTGGAGGTCAATGTACAGATTATTGTCATGTCCATAAGTAGGAGGTGGAAATCAATGTACAGATTATTGTGTTGTCCATAAGTAGGAGGTGGCGTTAAATGTACAGATTATTGTCATGTGGATAAGTGGGAGATGGAGGTCAATGTACAGATTCTTGTCATGTCCATAAGTAGGAGGTGGGGGTCAATGTACAGATTATTGTCATATGCATAAGTAGGATGTGGAGGTTAATGTACTAGATTATTGTCATGACCATAAGTAGGATGTGGAGAACAATGTACAGATTATTATCATGTCCATAAGTACGAGAGGGATGTTAAGGTACAGATTATTGTCATGTCCATAAGTAGGAGGTGGAGGTCAATGTACAGATTATAGTCATGTCTAAAATTTGGACATGTACGTCAAATTACAAATTATTGTCATGTCCAAAAGAAGGAGGTGGAGGTCAATGTATAGATTATTATCATGTGCATAAGTGGGAGATGGAGGTCAATGTACAGATTATTGTCATGTCCATAAGTAGGAGGTGGAGGTCAATGTACAGATTATTGTCATGTCCATAAGTAGGAATGGAGGTCAATGTACATATTATTGTCATGTCCATGAATAGGAGGTGTAGGTCAATACACAGATCATTGTCATGTCCATAAGTAGGAGTTGGAGGTCAATGTACAAGATTATTGTCATGTCCATAAGTAGGAGGTGGAGGTCAATGTTCAGATTATTCTCATGTCTATAAGTAGGACATGTACGTCAAATTACAGATTATTGTCATGTCCAAAAGTACGAGGTGGAGGTCAGTGTTTAGATTATTGTCATGTGCATAAGTGGGAGGTGGAGGTCAGTGTACAGATTATTGTCATATGCATAACTAGGAGGTGGAGGTCAATGTTCAGATTATTCTCATGTCTATAAGTAGGACATGTACGTCAAATTACAGATTATTGTCATGTCCAAAAGTACGAGGTGGAGGTCAGTGTTTAGATTATTGTCATGTGCATAAGTGGGAGGTGGAGGTCAGTGTACAGATTATTGTCATATGCATAAGTAGGAGGTGGAGGTTAATGTACTAAATTATTGTCCTGTACATAAGTAGAATGTGGAGGACAATGTGCAGATTATTATCATGTCCATAAGTAGGAGAGGGATGTTAAGGTACAGATTATTGTCATGTTCATAAGTAGGAGGTTTAGGTCAATGTTTAGATTATTGTCATGTGCATAAGTGGGGGATGGCGGTCAATGCACAGATTATTGTCATGTCCATCAGTAGGAGAAGAAGGTAAATGTACAGATTATTGTCATGTGCATAAGTGGGAGATGGAGGTCAATGTACACATTATTGTCATGTCCATAAGTAGATGGGGGATGTCAACATACAGATTATTGTCATGTTCATAAGTAGGAGGTGGAGGTCAATGTACAGATCATTGTCATGTCCAGAAGTAGGAGATGGAGGTCAATATTCAGATTATAGTCTTCAATATTTTGGAGATGGACGTCAATGTACAGGATTACTGTCATGTTCATAAGTAGGAAGTGGATGTCTATGTACAGATTATTATCATGTCCATAAGTAGTAGATGGAGGTCAATGTGACAGATTATTTTCGTGCATTAGTAGGAGGTGGATGTCAATATACAGATTATTCTTGTGTCCATAAGTAGGAGATGGAGGTCAATGTACAGATTATTGTCATGTCCATAAAGAGGAGGTGGAGGTCAATGTACAGATTATTGTCATGTCCATCGGTAGGAGATTAAGGTAAATGTATAGATTATTGTCAGGTACATAAGTAGAAGGTGGCTGTTAATGTACTAGATTATTGTCATGTGCATAAGTGGGAGATGCAGGTCAATGTACAGATTATTGTCATGTCCATATATTGGAGAAGGAGTTCAATGTACAGATTATTGTCGAGTCCATAAGTAGGAGATGGAGGACAATGTGCAGATTATTATCATGTCCATAAGTACGAGAGGGATGTTAAGGTACAGATTATTGTCATGTCCATAAGTAGTAGGTGGAGGTCAATGTACAGATTATTGTCATGTCCATAAGTAGGAGGGGGATATTAAGGTACAGATTATTGTCATATCCATAAGTAGGAGATGGAGGTCAATGTACAGATTATTGTCATGTCCATAACTAGGAGATGGAAGTCATTGTACAGGTTATTGTCACGTCCATATCTAGGATATGGAAGTCAATGTACAGATTATTGTCTTGTCCATAAGTAGAAGGTGGAGGTCAATGTACAGATTACAGTCATGTCCCTAAGAAGGAGGGGGAGATCAATATACAGATTATTGTCATATCCAAAAGTAGAAGGAGGAGGTCAATGTACAGATTACTGTCATGTCTCTAAGAGGGACATGCAGGCCATTGTACAGATTATTGTCATGTTCATAAGTAGGAGGTGGTTGTCAATGTACAGATGATTGTCATGTCTATCAGAAGGAGATGAAGGTAAATGTTCAGATTATTGTCATGTCCATAAGTAGATGGAGGTCAATGTACAGATTATTGTCATGTCCATATATAGGAGATGGAGGTCAATGTACAGATTATTGTCATGTCCATAACTAGGAGATGGAAGTCATTGTACAGATTATTTTCATGTCCTGAAGTAGGAGATGGAGGTCAATGTACAGATTGTTGTCATATCCATAAGGAGGAGGAGGAGGAGGTCAATGTACAGATTATTTTCATGTCCATAAGTAGGAGGTGGAGGTCAATGCATAGATTATTGACATGTGCATAAGTGGGAGATGGCGGTCAATGTACAGATTATTTTCATGTCCATAAGTAGAAGAGGGATGTCAAGGTACAGATTATTGTCATGTCCATAAGTAGAAGAGGGATGTCAAGGTACAGATTATTGTCATGTCCATAAGTAGGAGGTGGAGGTCAATGTACACATTATTGTCATGTCTATAAGTAGGACATGTACGTCAAATTACAGATTATTGACATATCCAAAAGTACGAGGTGGAGGTCAATGTACAGATTATTGTTATGTGCATAAGTGGGAAATGGAGGTCAATATACAGATTATTGTCATGTCCATAAGTAGGAGGTGGAGGTCAATGTACAAATTTTTGTCACATGCATAAGTAGGAGGTGCAGGTTAATGTACTAAATTATTGTCATGTCCATAACTAGGATGTGGAGGACAATGTGCAGATTATTATCATGTCCATAAGTAGGAGAGGGATGTTAAGGTACAGATTATTGTCATGTCCAGAAGTTGGAGGTGGAGGTCAATGTACACATTATTGTCATGTCTAAAAGTAGGACATGTACGTCAAATTACAGATTATTGTCATGTCCAAAAGTACGAGGTGGAGGTCAATGTACAGAATATTGTCATGTGCATAAGTGAGAGATGGCGGTCAATGTACAGATTATTTTCATGTCCATAAGTAGGAGGTGGAAGTCAATGTACAGATTAATGTGTTGTCCATAAGTAGGAGGTGGCAGTCAATGTACAGATTATTGTCATGTGGATAAGTAGGATGTGAAGGACAATGTGCAGATTATTATCATGTCCATAAGTAGGAGAGGGATGGTAAGGTACAGATTATTTTCATGTCCAAAAGTACGAGGTGGAGGTCAATGTACAGATTATTGTCATGTCCATAAGTAGGATGTGGAGGAAAATGTGCAGATTATTATCATGTCCATAAGTAGGAGAGTGATGGTAAGGTACAGATTATTTTCATGTCCAAAAGTACGAGGTGGAGGTCAATGTACAGATTATTGTCATGTGCATAAGTGAGAGATGGCAGACAATGTACAGATTATTGTCATGTCCATAAGTAGGAGGTGGAAATCAATGTACAGATTAT